>NC_142356.1:35902009-36229093 GCF_059441175.1 Urocampus carinirostris | reverse complement strand
GACTCTTGAGTCTGGTCATCGGAAGACCGGAAAGTAGTGCATTACAGTAATCGAGACGGGAGGTAACAAACACGTGAATTATGATTTCCGCATCCGACTGAGAAAGTATAGGACGAATTTTAGCAATGTTACGAAGATGGAAGAAAGCGGTTCTAGTAATTTTCTTCACATGTGTTTAAAAGTACAGATCGGGGTCAAATATGACACCTAAATTTTTAAGTGAGTCGCTCTGTGTGATGTGGCAATTGTCGATGTTCACAGCAGTTTTAGAGAATAAGTCACGGGACTTAGATGGACCAATAACTAACATTTCAGTCTTTTCAGAGTTAAGACGCAGGTGACATCCACTCTTTTATCTCGGTGAGGAAGGGCCTCCAAATTTCCACAGTTTAGTGTGGCAGATTCCCCCATCGGGAGATAGAGTTGAGTGTCATCTGCGTAGCAATGGAAACTGATATTATACTTGCGAATAATATCACCTAGTGGAAGCATATAAATGCTGAAGAGAAGGGGGCCAAGCACTGAACCCTGCGGAACACCACAGGTAACACTAAAGGGCTCAGATGTCAATTCGCCATATTTAACGCAGTGTGTCCTATCTGATAGGTAGGATCTGAACCATAAGAGGACGTTTCCTGAGAGACCAATTCATTTTTGTCAAAACTTGTATATTTACTTATTTGTACTCATTGGCTCTGTCAGTAATCTTGTGCTTTCAACACTTTTCTGTATCACTAAACAATACAGTAACACCTAGTAATGAAATAATACACACTCCCTTCAAGAACCACAAAAAAGGAATATTTACTTTTAAAAGGCTTGCCTTTAGGTAAAAAAATAGTTACAGCATTGATGATGAAACAGGTTAAATTTCTTTTTCTCAAATGTTGAACAGAAATGAACAATAAAATCCACCTTTAGCTATTTTTTTTGTTAGCAAAATACATGTGCAGATCAGCCATCTAGTCACAGTTTTGTAGACTAAATACTTGACAAAGCCTCAGAGATAGTCTGTTCTTTTCTACCAGTTCATTAAAAGCTTGTTGACTGGTTTCCGAGAAACGCTCAGCTCAGAACTACTCTACATGCGCTCTTGTGTACTTATCATCGATCGTCAACATAATCATTCACTTAAATATGGATTTCTATTTTTTACTTTTTTTGTGTTCCCAAAATAGTTGCAGAGCACAAGAAATAATTGCAGCATTTCCTTCCATAAAAAAACTAAAAGGATGATAAAAGCTAAGCTATAAATGATTTCAATTCGGCCTCATCAAAATGTATCATGGACTCTACTAGCCGTGCACCGTTGAGAAAAATAAGTATATATATATATATATATATATATATATATATATATATATATATATATATATATATATATATATATGAAACGTTGAAAGCTGAAAGTGGGGTGTAATTGTAAATCAAGAGGACTTTTATGACTGCTGTAAGTTTCTTGGTTGATTATGTGGACGTGTTATATGACAGGCTTGGTGACTTGTTTGATACTGACGCAGCCGGCGCTGCAACATTTTTTTTTTTTCAACTTTATTTTTTTCCATTTTTAAAACATCTTTGTACAATTTGGATTTTTCTGAGAAGCAAATCTGGTCATGGACAGCTTGTTTTGAAAGTGTTTGTTTATCAGCGCAGGTCAAAATAGGTTAATGTGCCACCTTTGAATTTAGACTCTACTGCATCCCCCGTTGAAACCTTGTTCTTTCTATAAACTATTCAAAGGTATTCCCAAAAAGAATATGTTTTAATTAGGCAAACGAACGTGTAGTGCTACTCCCCACAAATATGCAAATATGTTGCAAAATATTCCTCGCACCGGGGGACTTGTTTGCTGTCGAGCAATGATGTTATTGAAGGAACACAACATTTTCAAAATGGCGAATCCTATTAACACATAATTTGAGGCACGCTCAGAAACAGAGAGCAATTGTAGTGAAAAGCAATTGCATACTGCTAATTTCAGCTTAGAAGGTAGCCGATTGTGGTTTGTCGTTTGTGTTTTTCGCTGCGTGTGTCGTAGTTGGTAAAATTTTGACTGGCTAGCCACTTATAACGCCGTGGCTGCCAAGGGCTTTCCTGTTTGTTTTTCTCCCAGTTAGCAGTTGTTGGATGCCCACTGTGTGTTGTTTGTCTGGCTAGCCTGGTGTTAGACTTGTTCCTTGGTATATTCCTGGCAGAGGTAAGATCTTGGGCCCGAAATTTGGGCTTAAAATGTCAATTTTTAAGTCTGTTTTTTAATGTATTTGTTTTGTACAGTTTGAGCGTACTGTTTACGCTACTAGGTAAGATTCTTCGTATGGCATTGTAAACGTATATATTCAATACAGTGTTTTCTAAAAAAAGGTTAAGTTTTGGGTTTGCTTTGAGCTTGTTCGCTCAGTTATTCGTTTGGGTTCAGGCTGATTTACCCGCGGGTCGGGTCGAGCTGAATTTTTTTAGGCCCCGGCTTTGCCCAAGCTATTGCTGCTTTTCTTTGTTGGTTCCTAGTATGCCTGGCAGCTGACTGTGTTTTCTGATTGGACAGCCTCGCGGTGGCTTACTAGGGTGCTGGTATTCATCCGATGACGTCATAGGTCAGGATTACAAAGACATGTCTTCAAAATGAATTATTTTAGAAAACATTCGGAATATATCGATGAAATATATATAAATTTGACATAAAAACCATTAACTACTGTTTTGCATGTTTAGGAATTTGAAATTACCTTTAATTTCACATTTTTTCTCCTAGATGATGGAGCCTTGCGTGTTTGGAAGAACTTTGCTGACCAGAAGAATCCTGAGATGGTGACTGCTTGGCAAGGCCTCTCTGATATGCTGCCGACTACCAGAGGTCAGCCCACCACCAGCGCGCACAGTAGGGAATTTGATCTTATTACCTTCCCACTGAACCATCCCATCGCAGTAGGGTTTGTCACTTTGCCCATCCTCTACCCACCGTAGATGCTCCCATTTAATACACTATTGAATTCCCTGTATTGATTGAAATTGAGTCTATTTAGGAAAGAAGTAAAAATCACTAAACCGTACAATGGACTTGTTTTAGGGATTTTAGGTGGCATGTCAAAACAAATACCCCATTTGAAGAGATGGGTAAAAACTGTTAAAATTTGCTGCTTTATTGCTACACTTAAAACACAATTTCGGTCAGTGGGGTGTGTTTTGACTATGGTATATAGAATATATCAATCTATAGGTCTAAATAGATACAGTACTGTATTTTCAAACTCCTAAAAAAATGTGTTTGAAATGTTATTTGCAATCTAAAATGACCCTCCTGAAAATGAATTTGAGAAGCCTTTTGTGGTTTCTGAACCCAAAGATGCAGTTTTAGGTTGTAGCAGATGCACATTATTTATTGAGAACATTAAGCTCCTCTTGAATTTAGGTTCCAATGGAAAAAAGAGCCTTTCAAAGTCTGTTGGAACCCTTTATTTTAATCAATGTAACATTTTGTGTGTGCATCACTTCCCAATGCTTGTCTGAAAACTGTAGCCTTGAAAACTGAATAGCTGCCAGAAAATGCTTTGACCAAAGAGCAAATTCAGATGCATCCAACTTTATTTTGCTCAATAAACCATAACTTTAAATTAAACATTCAGAGAGAGTCTATTGTCAGAAAACAAACAATTTTCAAACATTTTATATAACTATTTGTTGAGTGTTGTGTGTCCAATTATAGAGACAGATTACGCCGAATAATTCAGCCATCTTTGTCAAGATACACCATAACTATTTTTTTATACATGCATCATTCAGTTTCAGCTAAGAAAGGTAAGTATATTTGCTGGTGTCAACTTTAAACCTGAAGAAGATGGACAAATGTTTGATTCGCGATTGAAATGTCATCATTTTCCTTTTATGTAACCAGTATAAATTAAATCCTTTAAGAACAAAAAAAAACGAATTACAATGAAATAAAAAATAAGTAATTGAAAAACAATGAACTCATAAAGCTGTGCTTTATATATGCTGACAACTAAACTGACTACTAGACCAAAAAAAACATCTGCCTTCCTTGTAAATGTACGTTTGATAAGAAAAATCGATCCAATCTCAGTGATTGAAAACATGATTCCATTAAACCAAACTCCTGTTGAAAGTGTTTGTAAATATTTCATTACAGAATTTTGTTGGCTATTACCACAGCAAGCATTCCATTTCATATAGCTGTAAAACAGAACCAGCACTGTGAGAATCAACCAAAGTGGCTTCAATGTCGTTTCTCTGAAATTGTGAACCACCTCTTGATTCCTCATTATTTTTCATAATAGTCCCGATAGTCAGTTGGTCGTGGCCATACAAATTATTGAGGGAGTGATTTGTGTGTCTTTAACGTGTTTCTTGATAATCAAGATGCTTTGTTTCCACAGTTCTCATGTTTCCCTCTTTAGCATTGATGCAACCGTTGGGACCCTAGCAAACAAACACAATTAAAATTATATACATTATTGTATTGTTGACTCGTAACGTGTTTACAAAGCACACATGATTCTGAACAGAATGAAAAGTATTGTGAGAGGTAATTGAGCCAATAGCATATCAACACCAAACCCTAAACTTAAGATGTCGTAAGGTGGGGTTGCTGTATCCCAGGGGTCTCCTCTTATTAGATAGGGCTGCAGCTATCCAATAAGTTACTTCTTAGATTTCCATTATAATTATTAGTTATTACTACATCAGACAAAAAAAAACAACTTTACTTGATAATAGTAAACCATGTGGGTTTTTTCTTCTCTTGCAGAAGCATGGTCTGAATGTATTTACACTCCTTGCGCATTCTGAGCGGCATTGATTCCGGTGTGTGCTAGCACTAGCTAGCAGTTGATGCTATCAGCTACGTAACTTGCCAGTCGTGCTAACTGCAGCAAGCTAATAAAACCGTCCTTGTCCTCGACTATGTAATGCTAGCGTTGACAATTCTAGCTTACCTCAGTGAAATTGAAATTGCTAGTCTGTAAATGCCATTCGTTTTTAAAGTGGTCGTTTGAGGTGTCCTTTAAAGGTTTAAAGTAGAATGTGTTATCTATTAAGTATATGCTAACAATGCCCGACTGAGTTCACAGAGCCTTCATATACATATTTTTTTTTCACCGCACCTATCTGCTATTTTCTTACTTTTAGTAAAAGCTGTTCACGACACGCAACACATTGGGTGGGGGACGAATGACTTTATGCTTGTCGTCGCAATTTTTTGTCAGTGTAGCTTAAACATATTAGGAGTAAGAAAAGGCCTGTTTCATGTACATTCCAAGCCAATTATAACACGCAAAAGGTATGAGTAAGGAAGAGTTTATTCAAGCGCGTCCAAGAAATTAATGTATTTGCACACGCAACATAAGGGGCTTGACAGAGGCTGCAATAATGACATATGGCTTAAGCAAGTGAAAAAGAAAGTTCCAAATTCCCTACAGCACCTCTAACTACAACTCAGCATCGACCAGAATTGTTTTATTTTTTTAACGGTATTACCATTATTCATTTTATTTGTTTTGTTTTGTTTTTTTGTGGTTCTGAAAAGTCTTAACCCGCATCACTTTATTTTCAAAATCGTAATCTGGTTTAGAATGAAGGTTTTAGGTTCAGGAATTATGAAAATGTCAGTTTTCACAGTAATGTAACTCTTAAGTTTCTCTCTCCCTGGCAGCTGTCACAGCCAGTGACACATATCAATGAATAATTCAGAACTGACAGTCACCTCGCTTGTTAATCTATCTCCTTTTTGTGGAGAGTAAGCCTTTATCCTTTTTTTGTTGTATACAGTCTATTTTGAGGTATTTTGTGATTATGTTTAACCTGTGTTTTGATACTTCTCCAAAACAGTTTGCAAATGTTTTCTGCAGTGCAAATTGCAGAGGCAAGAAGCCAACTTTTGGATGACTCTCTCCCTCCCTGCTTTTTCCCCCACTTTAAGGGTGGGCAGACCGATTCTAACATCGATATTATTGAAACTAAGCAAGTACTTAAATAGGATCGGAACTATTGTGCTGGGATCTATTCTTTACTCCATCAATTCCTTCGAATTAGCACTTCTCTATGTAGATAGCGCAGCCCTTCCCTCATATTCAGCGCCCTCTGCATCTCTAAGTTTATGTTGAGTTTGTGACTGAAAGGCGCTCTTTCAGCACCTCACTCCTATCTGGATTACTATTGCATCATTTCTGCCAGGCAGAAGAGAGGGCCAAATCTGCACACCCACCCCAATCAGAAGCTAACAATGACAAGGGCAAACTGGAAGCGCAATGTGGACTTTTCTTTCCCAACTACAGAAAAGAACATGTTACTGTACCTGAACAAAAATCGATAAATCTGTTGTCAGTTTGGCAACACAGCCAATGAAAGACAATTGACACTTTATTTGCATTACTGACATTATTTTCAAATATCGTGCAATTGAAGGTATTTCAGTTCCCTAGTTGACATTGAATACATGGAGGTCTCCAACCTTTTTCAAGTTGAGAGCTACTTTTTTGTTAATAATAGCGCAAAGGGCTACAGGTTTTATATGTATTTTCTAAAAAAAAAAACATCTTATGTTATTACCTATGTTGTTACTATTTTATTACCAGGTTAATTGTTGGAAGTAGGGTTAAATAGACAGAGTCAACCACTAAAAAAATTATTTTACCAGAAACTCACTATGACCCAGCACTGGTTAGCTATTTTCAGAACATGTTCATGGGGTCCTCAGCTTTCCTTCGAGGGACACCAAGTTGGAGACCCCAGTTATACCGTATTTGTATTTTCCGTACAATTCTTCTTTTTTTGGTTTGACTCTCTTGGCTTTTGTTATGAATCAGTCTTAATTAAAATAATTATTTTTTGTTTTATATGACTCTTAAGGTTTTCAATGTAGTTATTTAATAAAAATTCAAGTTTTTTTGCCTAAAATCTTTGTGCTGTGTTTTTAATTATAAACTCAAAAGGGGCGGAGCGTTCGATTATTCAATGTTCATGACATTTTCAGGCAAAATGTAGCGGTATCGAATCTGTATTGATTAATACTACCATGGATTTACTTGAATACAATCAAGATCAAAATCCCTAGTGTCCCCCGACCATACTCTCCACACCATAATTTCTGCTTTTTATGAGCAGATGCACTTCCAACATAGTTTTCTACGACAACCAAAACTTATGCTTTGTGCCACTTTTATCAAGTCGCCTCCTGTCAAAAGTGAAACATGTGGTATTAGGAAATGTGCAATGGCAACATTTCAGGTGCCCATTTTTCTAATTGGCTCCAACAGGCGAAAAGGCAGCTTACTGAGTGGCTGTGGTGCAAATTAAACGTAGTGCTGCAAGAACCTGCTCCACAGCACCACACTAAAAACTCACAGCGCTGTGCTCGTGATTCCTGTGACACAAACGGCCCCAAGAGACTTGTCCTATCCAACCGGATTTCCATGTTTTCTCCTGGACTCATGGAGTGCTTGTTATCCTCTTGCACATGCAATGAGAAACAAAGTTTTACGTTGGTCACTTAAGTCAAAAGTATGAAGCATCAGTCATCAGTTTTAAGCAATTATTTTTTGCATTCATTTTTTCTGTGCTTAGCGTCGCTTCAGTGAATTTAATAATGCAGAAAGGTGATTTGATTTTGCACAAATCCGTCTCTTTGCCCCAAAATACGGACTCTGAGACAGCAGAAGCACTCATTAGTCTGTCCACTCTCATCTCTACCCTCGAGGAACATTGCGGTGTCCTCTTTTTTTATTGAACCATAACTGTTGCTGTGTGGCTTGTTATGTTTCTTTTTATTGCTTTTGTATGGTGTTGTGTCTTCCTTTTGCAAGGGGCTGAGTGAGGCTGCATGTTCCCTGTATTCATACACCTCCGCAAACTTGTGCGAGTTACGTAAGGCTGATTTCTTCTATTGGCGGTGTTCTAGCAGCAGCCTTTCACCTAGCTGACCGTTAGAAAGCTTTTAATTATGTGCCTGATGGGTTTTGAGGCAAAAGACCCAGGCATCACAATTTCAGAAAACATGCAGCAGTTTACTGTTCCGAGCGAAAGTATATGCCCCCCCCAAAACTTTTTTTCATATTGCCACATTTAAGGTTTCATAATTAAAGCTGAAAAACTGAAAACGTTTTCCTAAGAATGAATATTTTAGACACAATCGTGATGTAGAACCAAATCATTTCAACATTGTGTATTACATATAAACAACAACAAAGCAAAATCAAGTCAAGTCATTTTATTTGTATAGCCCTTAATCACAATAAGTCTCTAAGGGCTTCACAGATTAGTACACTAGGTGTTGCAAAATTATTGGCCCAATATTCGATCAGCTACGCCAACAGACTCCAGAAGTGCCGTAAAGACTTCTGAATGAGCCAAAATCAACCTAAATGATTTAACAATAACAAGCACAGTGCACTTGTGTGTCATTAAGTGTCCGTGACTTAGAGGTCTATGAAAGGAAACACTGGAGAACAGACAGCATTATGAAGACCAAAGACCTCACCCGGCAGGTCTAGGATAAAATTGTCTAAAAGTTCAAAGCAAGAAAAGGATACAAGAAGATTTCTCAACATTTACACATCTCCCGGAGCCCTGTACAAGCAAAAATATTAAAATGGAAAGCGCATAAAACCACTGCAAACTTACAAAGACCTGGCCGCCCTTCCAACGTTTTGGCCTAACGTTTTGGCCTAACGTTTTGGCCTAACGTTTTGGCCTAACGTTTTGGCCTAAGTAACTAACCAGAGAAGCAACCATGAGGCCCACGATCCCTTTGGATGACCTGCAGGCCTACACAGATGAGGTGGAGCAATCTCTGCATAATACAACTATTAGTCATACTTTAGATAAATCTGCTCTTTATTGAAGAATAGCAACAATAAACCCTTTCTGGAAGAAATACCATAAAAAGGCCCATTTGGCGCTGGCAAGATGCCACATGGGGACACAAATAACATGTGGAACAAGGTGCTCCAGTAAAATAAGAACAAAATGGAAATATGGCAATATGTCAAATGGTTTTAGGGGTACAAGCCTTTTGCAAAGCACTGTAGGTGTTTTTCTTTTGGTCTGGTGGGAGCTAGTGTGTTTGTGTCCGTCACAAGAGAGGTGCTTTGTCGGGATCCTCCAGCCTTGTTCGTTCCTCTGCTATTTGTATGCAAATAAAGCTTGTGTATGTTGTGCAAATGTTCTTTTCTAATTTGTTGCTTGCTTTCTTGCATACCTGCCTCTACCTGCCTTCGATCTGCGCTCCCCGCTTGCAGGTCTAGCCAGAAGGGTCTCCATCTATCTTGACAGGAGTAAACAAGGCGGTGAGTGTAATCCTTCTTTTCTCTTAACAACATGCCTTTCTCATCCCTCAACCCATTTCCAAGTTGAATCACAAGCTTAAATATGTGTTCCCACGCTACCTATCGCTCATGTGTCCGGGGGTGCTCTGGCACGCTTACCTTGGCTGAACACATTAAAAATTGGCTGAACACATTAATAACAGAACAAATAGTATTGCGTGCAAGCAAGGCAGAAATTATATACTTTTGTCTACCAAACAGCAAATGTCTTTCAATTTTTGGCACTTAGAAGTAGATATTCTCCGAGCCAATATTAACATCTGAAAATGGTCCCATATTGGGCTCCTATCGGGAGCCCGGTTCTCTGGGTTCGACAGCGCAGGCAGCCCTGAGCAAAGGACGGGTGGCTGAAGGGCAGCGCATGTTCACGACACGTAAAGCCTGTCTTTTGTAACAAAATTTAAGTTAAACAGGACTATAAACAGAGATAGAGAAGAACAATGACGAGTGGATAATAAAACATAAAAAAGTTAAGCGAGAGAGAAGCCTGGCGTGACCTAAATATAATGATTGACATTCAGGTCAGGCTCGGGCTGAAAGTGGCAGACAAAACCTTTTCCCGCCTTTTGCAAGGCTTGCTCTCTTTGGAAATGTCCGACCTTTCTTAGTGATATCGGGTTTTTTTCCCCTCCTTTAGCCATTGCGGGTTGACAAAAATGTCATTAATTCAACACTACAATATATTTCCTTGTGTAGCTCATTCTCTTCCAGTCAAACGGCTGTTGGCAAGATCGCTTTGGTGGGTTACTGCCCCCTTAGCCAATCAGAGTTGGTCACATCGCTGACATTTCCTTTCGCCGCCCGGAAGCCAAATGTCCACCAACTCAATATTCAATTAGCTCGACCGTCAGGTTTGTTGAACACTGATGTTACTGTATGCAGCCTTCAGGATTTCTTGTGAAGTCCTCCAGGTAGATGTCTGAGCTTAGCAACAACTATATGATGAAATGTGATAGGTTGAATGCTTAAATATGAAACCACACATCTGGAAGCAGCACAACTAGAGAGAAGGACTGAAAGGAAGTTGACAGACAATTTGGAATTATTTAATAAGTATTGGACAAAATATGATTAACATCCCATTATTCAGATATTTTTCGGCCAGCAAAGAAGGTCAAGTCAAGTCACATTTATTTGTATAGCCCTTAATCACAAAAATGTCTCAAAGGACTGCACAGGATTACAATTATGCAAGCCCTGATAGCCCACCACTGCATAAGTCGTACTGGAGTATAAGTCAAATGTGGAGTGCTGTGGCTAATAAAATGCAGTGGCTTGAGTCCTACCTACACTTTTACCCCCACCATCCCTTTTTTGGGCTGTGCTATAAAACTATTAAGCTAATGCCGACAGACTCAGTCTTCATCTGTCTCCAAATATCAAATGATTTTTTTTTTTTAAATAGCCCAGGATATGCTTAGTTTAATGTCCAGAGTAAAGAATAACCAATCTATCTTCGTAGTATACCTTGCAACCTGTAGTCTGAAAAATAGGGTATGTTCTTTGATTAAACTTGATTTTTCCATAAATGAAGGTCTATATTCTTAGTTAGAAAGTGCAGAGTTTGTTTCAGTTAAGGTAAGGTTGCTGTCATGAATTTGTTTTCAAAAATGCCATGAGTACGAGTGTGGCCCAAAGATGCTCTTCATATTTCAATAGCCCAGTGAATGCGCATGTAATGCTCTGTTTGCAGAGCTCGCATGTGAATGCAATTTTTCAATGCTTTGTACCAATTATCTAAAGTTTTACAGGTATGACTGTCACAGTTTCAGGTTTATATAAAGGTCAGCAAAAGGTGAGAAATGTTTTACATAAGATTACCATTGTCTGAATCCTAATGGACTTACTAGAACAGATTTAGTAATGGAAGCCCTACACATCCTTTCCCTGCTTCCCTTTTCAAGCTCAATTGTAGTCATTACTAGTGTATCGTTTAACTCTTTTCCCAGTGTGGTTTTGTTGGAGCAGAACCACCTGGTGTGTGTGTGAGAGAGTGTGTGTGTGTGTGTGTTTCTGTGAAGCTCCAAGGACCAGGTTGTTAAGCTTCTGGAGGAACCAATGAAATTGGAGGAGTGTGGTTGGGTGGCGCAAACTCAAGTGCTAGGCCTGCAGATTGTGCGGTTGCTGCTTCATTAATATTCACAAGCAGTCGCTGGAAGCGGAAAGAGAAACTGAAGCCACTGTTTTTTTTTATGCCATAGCAGAAGAACACTTTATCTAAAATACTGCGTACAGAGATAGAATTTAAGGGGGTTTTGTGCACAGATTCAAAGAGATCCTTGTATCGAAAAAACGGGAACTGTGAAAAACACAGCGCAATTTATCATTTGCCCTTGACGAAACCATTTTTATGACCTACATTGCAATGAGATTCCATTTGTAAACATGACAATACACCGTTGTATAACCTTATTTGGAAGACTAATAGACTTTTACCCTAAGACAAAATTAATTTTACCTCATACACTTTTAATCAGGCAGTTCTTGTGGTGAAGGTTTCACGTGTATTGTCTCCTGTTTTTTAAAAAAAAATTGTAAACAGTTCGAGTCCTTGATCAGACTGCCAGCCAAAATCTGATGAAACTGGAAGTCTCTTTTGTAGATCACACCCATCCGAACTGAACACTACCAAAGCATGTGCAATCTGATTTTTACACAGTGCATTGATGATGTAGTTTCATATCTGATTTTGACAAGATATGTCTCAATTTTACTTCAACTGCACGTTGTTGTCTAAGAGGAATTATTTAAAATCTCATAAATGTCTTTTTTGTTTTTATGAGATAGTTGGTTGGTTGGATCCCTTAATCATTTGGGTCGTAGGGGCACCATTTCCTGTGGTGTGTCTTGGGCAAGTACAACCTGGTGGCGCCCATCCGTCTCCAGGCCAACATATGTTTCAATAGAACACATAAAATCAGCATCTAGTAATTAAAATCAATTATTTATTTTACTGGGCCTTTTTTCAGCAAGCCAATCCCAAAATCTATTTTAAGAACTATTTAAATATTTTGTTGGCAACTGATTTTCTTTTCGATTCATCTCTAGTCATTATTACTGAGTCAAGAAATAACCCAATTTGGGTCTCTACTCTCTATAAACAACATGCAGGACAGTGGCCTGAGCAAAGTATTAGTGCATGTTTGCATTGCACTAACTTCATGTAGATCTATTTCGGACATCGTTGTTCTCTAACACTCGGTTGCTAGCTGAACAATGACAATATCAAACTTTTCAAAGTTTATTTGTTCTCAACTTGATTTACATTGAGTCACTGCAAACAGTGTAGGAGCTTTCTAATTGCTCCTGTTATCAGTGACTGCAAAAGCAATCAAAGAATCTAATTTAATGGGCAATTTACTATTTCTTAGTAGCCTTGCACATCATCTACAGAGACATTCTATTTTCACGTCAACTTTGTTTGTGAACCATAAAAACGATCATGACTCTAATATCGTCTTGAACATGATTAGAAGAGAAGGGTTTTCCTTTGATGTTTGATGCCAATGCAACTGAATTAATGTTTTAGACTCTAAACTGGTGATGAATAATGATCAGAGTATTGGAGGGTAATTTTTAATGGCTAAAAAAGACAATTATTAAAAGTTAACGAGCTGAGCTTTGTGTTTAAATGAACCATCAGATCCAACTATGTTAAATCAATCCTTTCTACATCAAAAGCTCTTGTTTGTTTCATTGATTCAGTGATTCTTTAGTCTTTTCTTTCACTCACAGCCACCAACAAGGAACTCTGATTACCCAAGCCAGCCCCCAAACCGTTAATTTGCCTGTCTGGTTGCTTCCTTTTTTCCTCCATTCACTGCCGCACTTCCTCTTTGATGCCGGACAGTGGCAGCAGACAATAAGGCGCATCATAGCTACATCAATTGACAAATTACAAATACACAGTTGTGAACAAAGGCGCAGGTACTGTTATGTATCGACGGTTAACAGACTTTGTTGTGAATCCTCTGTTAGCCACATTTTGAATAAAATCACAGAAAATGAAACACTTTATCACTAGTCCTGAACTTTGAAGACGGACTTAGTCAAACATGTAGAATAATTTAGAAACAATTTCTGGAGCATAAAACAAAGTGGAGTCTATTTTCTTGTTAGTCATGACTGAGTGTTTTAACTTCATCCCTCCACCTTTATATGTTTTACAAGCTTCAGCAAAAGTAGGACACCTCTTGTATTTGGAACTTTCAGAGTTCCACACAGTGACCCTCTTGTCATTCGTTTGCGCCTTCAGGTACCTTGTTCACAACAGGACTTTCGGAGTGTGCTAAATCCAGCATCAAGGGCCTTTGAAAAATTTAAGGACAGTCACTTGACTCAAATATTTCAGGATAGCACAACTTGGCGATTCTTTTTTTTTTTCTGCTACATTTTGCTGCCATGGCTTTTGAAAAAAAATCCTGTGTTTTTATGATTTATTTCAACACTAGGATGTTTAACACTAAGAAATACATACTAGTCAAGCTCAGGAATGGATACAATTATAATTATAGCTTGTTTTCTCAAACAGTGTCTCTAAATGTTTTCACCCTGTCATTTGCTAACAAATATTTTGCCAACAAAGCTCATTTAAAAAAATATATTTTGTTCATAAACATTATTATGTTATGGATATAAAATAATTCTATTATTACTATTATTATTATTATCATTATTACAACTCCAGACCTAACACATTTAGAATAAAATAAAAAGTAAGAGTAATGGTTGAGGCTTACCTCTAGTTCCACAGTTGAACTCTCACCAAAATCAAATGATGTCACTTCTTGTTATAGGCACATCCTCACAGGGTGCATAATTAC
The DNA here is from genome assembly GCF_059441175.1 of Urocampus carinirostris. Lineage (NCBI taxonomy): Eukaryota > Metazoa > Chordata > Actinopteri > Syngnathiformes > Syngnathidae > Urocampus > Urocampus carinirostris. The sequence continues at coordinate 36,214,932 of NC_142356.1, read as the reverse complement.
CCCTGCGACATGTAGAATTTGAACAAAATTGCGAGTATGAATATAAATTCATCACATTTAATTGCATGATGAAATGAAGTTTAGTGTAGTTTATTAAGTTATCAATAAAAAGAAAATAGTTTGTAATTTTATGGCTTATACTTCTTGAGAAAGTTTATTACATTATACTGCAGACACAATAACATTAAGCATGTGTGTCACCAAAAAGTTATCTTAAATACTAATTGATATTGGAAGTGCATTTTCTTTAGGGTTAAATGATTGCAAACACTTGAAGTGAATCGTTCATTTTAACAAACCTTTTTCAGATTTTAGAGAAAAATCAGTGTAAAAGAAAGATGCGGACATGAAATGTGGCTCCAAACAGTAAATCGCCTACCTACAAGTAACACCGTACAAAGAAGCTCCCCCCTCGATTTCCCATTTAGTTTATTAGGCAGTTTAGTGATGAGTAAGAGTGCAGTAAGCTGTCTTTAATAAAGCTCTGTTCCATTCTGTAAGTGATTATGTTTTAAAGTCAACCGTGGGAAAACTCCAAGACAGCTATTCGTATTTGTAGTATCAACGCACACTTCTAAATCAACCTGGAGATTTTTTTTCATGAAGGGGCCAATCACAGCACTTTTCTTGATGTCATTTGATATTCTATACTGATTGAATTATGGTCCTAGATTCTAGTTTTGTCGTGTGGATTAAAAGGCTCTTGTTTAAGTGCTGCCTTGCAGATAACTTTGTTTCTTTTTATAGCAATAATATAACATCACGATTATTTTTTCAATCTCAATTTTGGCTGCCTGTCTTGTGTGTATTTAGTCACGTTTTTTTATCACAGAACACATGTTCATAATCATTTTTCCCCACTATATGTATATATATGTATATATATATATATACTATTATTCACAATACCAAAACAAATATCTATCATTTGTAAGTAGCAGTTAAAAGATGCTATGCCTGTTAATGAACTTTTGGATATTGTTAACTAGTTTACAAGCGTGTGTGTTTGTGTGCTTAATTCAGAGCTGCTCTGTTACAGCTATCTTCAATGCTTGGAATAAACAAAATAAAAGGCACAATGAAAACCCTAAAAAGAAAATGAATGACTTAATCGCTGATTGCTCAATTGAATGTGCCTTATCAAAAATGGGGTTTTATTTAGATCACGTCCAAGTCCGTAGCAATCGAATATGGTCATATAGCCCAGCGTTAATTCTTCAGTAAAGTGCAATTGTAAAATTGATTTTGATTTTGACTTCATGTGATTATCTAAAATCTACAAGTGGACACTCATTTGTACAAAACACAATTAGACTTGTACTTGACACCCAAAGTATGTTACAACATTGAGTTTAGCAGCATCATCCCATGCTTTTTGCTTTGGATTTTCCCTATTTTTTTAGGCTGACTGCCTTCTCAATTACATTCTGCAATATTTTGATATCCACTATGTCTTACCCTACACAAATTCACAACTTTCCTAGACTTTTAGAGGAGTGGCGTGTTCTTTGGTACTGGTTACCGAGAAGGCTTTTTTTTTTAAATCATGGCTGAAAAAAGATGAGCCCACTAAAGGTTTTTTTATTGACAGAATATGTTCTGGACATAAACGATCTAGCAGAAAATGGCAATAGCAAATAGTTTGTGCAAAGATTTACATGTTTTACCTTCATTCTTTTACAAAAAGGGCAATCCATAAACTGAAAATCTATTACAAGTTGAACATACAGTTGAATGAAGCTCTGTCCTACAGAGTATAACCTCTTCATCTCCGAGAAATTTTTCCTGAAGCCATTCTCCCCTTAAAGAGGAAATCATTCTTATGTTTTGTTAAATATAATGATTAGTCTGAAATTTCTAGGAATCTGGTGTTTCCTGTCTTCCATTGTGTATTTCCCTCAAATAAGTAAAGTGATATCAAAAATATAACACAACTGAAGTTACATAATTATAACTAAATAAATAAATAAATAAAGTATGTAATCATGACGAAATATGGACAGTGAAAATTTCAATCGTAAAACAGTCTTCCACTTGTATCCAATTAAATGATGAAAAAGTTGTTCCCTACATAGTTTTTGAAACTTTGTTTCTGAAGCGTGGGAGAATACTTGCAGTGAAAAATCAAAACGATTTGCCCTTTTTCCACCTTTATCAAATCGTGATGTCGTAATGCTGGTAATTTTTCATTTCACCCCACACGTCACTCATCCCTCCTTGCCCCTTAAAATGCCAAGTCAGTCATTTAAAGTTTAGATAAATGCCACGACGGCAGAGTCTCTTCGTAAATGACGTCATCTCGTATTTGAAGCGCACGCATGCTGGAAATGTCCCACGTAATCCTGGGTTTGTAATCCTGGAGGGAGCGAAGAAGCTCCGTGTCTTAATGAGCTCCACTGTTAGGAGGAACGAGTCTATCACTAGAGATAATGGTGCAGAATAGAAATACAAAGAATGTATTCAGGCTAAAGGAACAGATGAATAGGTTTTAAATTAAGCCTCGTTTTAGCACGCGAGTTAAGTAAGCACAACCGCCGCTGTCGTGTTTTCCCTCATCTCTAAGATTCAACAAGAGAAGAGACTTCGGCTTAGCGGGGGCAAAATGTTTGATCTTCAACAATCATAAACCCCACACGTCCCCAAGAAAGCATAATACAGGTTTCTAGGGCAAAATATCCGACAGGAGGAAACATTGCCACATTGTTCATAGCTTTTATTTAGCAAGTCTGTTCTCAGCATCTCTATTGATTTTCTGTGTTGGTAAGTATATTGCTGTCAGACACACAAGGATGTTCCCTCCTATTCAAAATTCTTATTTCAGAAGGCTGCTTTATGTCCCTAATAGACAAAACACGCGGGTGCACTTTGGCAGCATGTAATTTTGAACGCTAAGCCTCACCTTTGTTGCAGCATTTCTCAGAGGGGAAAAAATGCAACAAATTGTATCCCCTGAAAACCAATCCAGGCATCGGATACCATCAAATGTTATTGCTTCCAAAACGAGAGACAACGGATTGAGTTCCCAGTTCTGCAACGTCCCTAGAGGTCGCTGCTTGTCAGATGTTCCCCTTAAAATCAATACTTATTGCTCAGGAGTTACATGAGGACTTGAAAAATTAATATTATTATTTGTGGGCAGTGGCGGGCCGTGAATTTCACACCTAGGACTTGTATATTGCTTCGTCTGAATCAATCCAGCTCTCAATTACTATTTTATGGATATAAAAAATGTACTGCAGCTACAGCTGCGACACTTTTAAAAAAGAATCAAGAATAACTTCATACAATTATTTAGGAATATAGCAAGATTTTGCTCATCAAAAATTTGTTTTATTTGTGCACAAAATCCATCCTCCTTGCCCACCTAAAGAAGATTTTGTTTACTCTCATACAGATTCTCTGTGCGTTTGAGTTCCATCAAAAAGTTATTTTCTATCGCCGATGGCTAATGCTGAAAGTCGAGCCTGTCCTGTTGTATTTCTGGCATAATTTTTTATTTGATTGGGGTTTTTTGTTTTTTTTTTTTTCACATTTTTGTCATGATACCTTTAGCTACCCCCAAGCCCTAGATGTGGAAAATACACAAGTAGGGTAAAAGCAATGAAAGAAATTTTACAGACAACTTTGAATTATTTGATAAGTATTCATGGACAAAATATAATTAACATCACATGATTCAGATATGGCAGCACGGCGGCGCAGTGGTTAGCGCGTGTGCGGCAGAGTTCTAAGGTCTCGGGAACCTCCTGTGTGGTTTCAAATCCAGCTACCGGACTTCCTGTGCGGAGTTTGTATGTCCTCCCCGTGATTGCGTGGGTTTCCTCCGGGCACTCCGGTTTCCTCCCACATTCCAAAGACATGCATTTCAGGTGGATTGGCCGCTCCAAATTGTCCCTAGGTGTGAATGAGCGAGCGAGTTGTCTGTCCCTGTGTGCCCTGCGTTTGGCTGGCAACCAGTTCAGGGTGTCCCCTGCCCACTGCCCGATGATTGCTAGGATGGGCTCCAGCTACCCCGCGACCCTACTGAGGATAAGCGGTGCAGTTAATGTGATGAGATGAGAGATGATTCAGATATTTTTTGGCCGGCAAAGACGTCCCACCCACTGCCTGTGGGTAACCTTAACATTTTAAGACTGGATTTTGAACTTGCAAGGAGAAACAGGGAGAGAAGATAATTCCATTGGGTGTTCTCATGTCCTCCCCTGGCCCCGTCTTTTTTATTAAAGTTTCAAGGTTAAAAAACAGTTCAGCGCCTAAGGGGTGTGGACTCAAAGAGTAAAAACATAATAGGCCACTAGCGTCAATGATGTAATTGTCAAAACAACAAACAACAGTGCGCGATAAGTCAAAATAAGGAACTTGCATCCTAAGAGGGTTCATACAGGTGCTTGAAACCTTTGAAGAAGCTTGAATTGCAATCTCCTCTACATTTGTCCAACATTTAAAACAATAAACTTTTCGGATGTACATTATAAAATGGAATGAACAAGAGAATACAAAGTTTGATGGGTTATATAAAAGTGATACAGAATTGTGCTTGCGGGCATAATGTGGTGAAGGAGCGCCACATACCCCCCATGCCCCATCCCCAGCCCTCGATTGAAAGGCAAAGGAATCTCCTGCTCTCTGTCTAACCCGCATTCCCGCATCATAGATCTGCCAGCTTCAAAGGGAGCGAACACTCGCTGACTTCTCTCTCACTCGCTCAGCCGTTTCGTTCACTTCTCTCTTCCCGTTGCCTCGGAGTTGAACCAGCATCAAAAGCACCCTCCCTACCCCCTGCGACTGACAATGTGACGCAGATAAGAAAAAAATCCCCCTTACCCTCGACTCACACACCCCTGCCCATGCCCTGATTACTGCCGATGCAACGCAAATGATGTCACAGCGAAGGAATGGACTCCGCCCCAAGAGATGCGGGATATCCCGACAACGGGCAAAGTAGGGCATTGGAACCAAAAGCAGATGCTTGCTTTTAGTATGCTCAAGCTTTCCCGCGAGTGATAGAGACCTCATTCCGTCATGTTGCGTTTCGCCCTGGGAGTCGTAGCATGTTACGAAATGCCAGGCTGTAACGCCGTTAATGATTTCAGAAATAACGTAAAGGAAAGGATTGGTTGCACAAAGAAAGGAGGCACGTATTGTTTAATTGGATTCGTTATGAAATGAAAGCAAGGTTGCCATCACGTTTGGTGGTCAGCTACTGACATGATTCGTACGGCTGCTTGAAATCCTTGTTTTAAAGGTCAGGAAAATGCTTGAATTTAGGATGAAATGCTTAAAAATGCTTGAAATTGTTGTCATTGCAGTCTAACTGTATACCATACATTAAGCGAATTATTTATTTTTACTTTCTTAAAGTGTGTAAAAATTACGCCGACACACCTGCTCTTGGCTTGTCATTATGGTGTTGTAATGTAAAGCATCACTGCCCCCTACTGGTCGCACCCAAGACAACAGCTCTATTTAGAAATCCGGGTCTTTTGGCTCGGCTCACTTTCAACTTTCAAACGGCTCCACATATTTTTTGTTAATTATATATTATTAATGATGTTAAAACCGTATGCACCAAATTATTTAGTCATTAGTAATTTCATATGTTTTGCAGGGGATGCCCGCAAAACACATGAAATATAAATTAAAATAACAGATCAACAAAAAAATTTTGGGTAAAATATAAAACAATTTTAGCTTTTTACACACTGAAAAGATCTAAGTCAAACAACAACACAAAATATTAATTAAAATTTTGAACTCTTCACTGCTCTAAATAAACGATAGAATACAACAAAAAGTTAACTATTTCTTGCGTGTGCTAGCAGCAAGATAGCGACTTTATTTTAGTCATCAAACTCAACCAAAAAAACAACTTCTTTTCATCACCGCTGGATTTCTTACCTTGAAGGTACTAGAAAAATATAAAAATTGGCTTTAAAAGTGCTTAAAATGTGCTTGAATTTGCCATTTACCGGGTGTACAAATCCTGTATGAGATGGAAACAAGGTTGCCATCGTGATGGTGGTAAGCTACTGAGAAATGTGACTAACAAAGGGGTTGCTGAAGAGAGGTCACCAACATGAGACGAATATAGCCCATGATGGGTCATTGGAATTTCTTGGTTAATTTGACATTGTAAATGATGGAGAAGATTCTTATTAAGAGTTTCCGTTTTTATTTTAATTCACCCTTTTATCCGTTTGACTGTAACACCCTTAACATACAAGAACAAGTATTATTGATTTTTTTTTTTAAATACATTTTCTTTCAAATTAGCCTATCCATTAATTGTCTTTTTATGATTTTGAATTGTGTTTATAGTCCAGGGGTCTAAAACTATTTTACTTGGAGGGCGCGGGAGGAATGGTCTGGGTGAGGTTGGATCAAATCTGGTTTTCCTGAAGAAAAGCTCTAATAAAAACATTCCACTGTTCTCAAGTGTGTATTATTTGGTGCCTCCTAGTGGTACAAAAAAAAAACTTGTATTCAGTAAAAAAAAAAAAGAAAAAAACTTGATTTGAGTACTTGGCAGAAATACTGTACTATAATACCAATGTTAATGTTTATATGAATTCATAGGTCGAGAAATGTGTATTTGTTTTACTCCGTGGAATCCCCACTTATGTTGGTGCAATTTTTGTCCATCATCTTGCCGTCACACTGTGCTAGGTATCACTGGTCCTCGCTCGTATCAGACAACACCAAATAACACGCATTGGGGCTTTGACATTTTCCAAACTAAATCTAAAATCTAAAAAAAAAATACATATGAATTAAAAAAAAAAAATAGTTGTAAATGAATCGACAATGTGTGTCTTTTCAGAAGGTTCAAGTAAGTTGAATAGATTATATGCATCATTTTAAAATGTTTCAAAATTCAATTAGTCCAGTAGTCAGCTTTTGTTTTTCATTAGCCCTTATATCCATTTGAGTCTCATACTAATAACAGTTAATAAAAAAAATAACATTCCGGGGGCCTTAATCGGCCCGCCACCACGACTTTTGAGTTTATCTTAGTCTAAGTCACATTTATAATTACAACCTAGTAGAAGATAGTAATAAGTTATTTCAGAAATTCATATCAAAGTGGTTGCCATTGAACAGAAAAAGTAGCTCTCAGCATCAAAATGTTTGGTGCTAAAGTACTTCTAATTATTTGTGATAACCCCCTCAAATTGTCCTGCTTTGTCACTTTGATCTTCAGTTACTGTAAAATAATAAAAATCTCTGGTGACTCATAGCTAAATTTGAGCCAGGTTGAGAGCAGTGTAGCAGGATATTATGTCATAAAGTGTGTCATTTTACATCTGTTCTTAATAGGCGCAGAACTGGCCGCCATCAGGCCTCCAGTCTTACTCCAACAGATTGTCGGGCCTCCAGGGAGCCCGAGTTGTGTTTTGTCCAACAAATGCAAGATGCAGTCACACTAAATGGCAAAGATTTATGTTACTAAACTTATGGGAGGAGCTGGTTCTACTTAAACCTTAAAGGAACTGTTTTTAGCTTATTTCTTTTTAGGAGACATTTGATCGAAGTATGCATACATGTGACAAAATCAACTGTATTTTTTGGACTGTAAGGGGCACCAAAAAAAAAACTGTTTGGCCAGAAATTTGAAAGTGCACCTTATAGTTAGGTGAGCTTATATACTGCAGAATACGGGCGATCTGATTGGAAATGCATACAGCAGTTATAGGTATTCGCTACCATACAAGATTTTATGAGATTTTATTTGATTTGAGCAATGATTGCTTAAATTGTACAGATGACATATGAAAAAGCATTATTGCTCACCTCATTATTACACTATTGTTAGTCACGGTGCCAGAAACACTGATTTGCATAGTGCACTCTGATAGGTTGAACAGTCTTACCACTTTTTCACCAACAAATGTTAGAAAATGGAAAAAAAAACAAAAGTCTTTCAACAAAATACTATACAAGCTCTTTTGCATACGTATACATATTAAACCGCAACATTATTGGCACACAGAGGAAGAAGTGGAGTGTTTTTTTAACTCAGTCTTTCTCAAACAGTGGAGCAAACCCCCCTGGGAGCAGGAGCATTTGACCTCGGAACCTTTTTCAAAGAATCAAGTGCGATTGCACCTCCACTACACTAGGGAGCAGTGGCGCTCTCATTGGCAGTGTTTTCTTTACATATCACCTTCACGCCGTGCATGTAGTACAGAGAATAAGCAGGAAGTATGAAGTATAGAAACGAAGTGGAGCAGACCCTCTAGTGACCCCTTGAAAAAAATAATTAACCCAGACTTATGAGACAGGAGGATTTCTTCTTCCAAGAGGGGATGTGACAGAAAATAATTTGGAAGCACTGGTTTAACCTATCAGGATGCACTACAAAAATCTGTGTTTCTGGCACCGTGAGTGAAATTGTGTAATGAGATAAGCTCTTATGCCTTTTTCATGTGCCATCTCTGCCAATAGTTGTCTAGCTCTCATCAGCACTCCTTGCATTCCTTTCCGTTGCATAAAATGTTTTAAAATGTTGGTTAGCGGCACTTGTAAACTAATCTATACCGTCTAATACACATCGTACCTCTGACTGCGGTCTCTCTCAATTTCATGCACATTATAGTCTGGTCCACCTTTTTTCTGGTAACTATATGACAAAATTCTATTTTAGTGGGGGTGTGCCGCCTTATCCGGTGCGCCTTTTAATGCTGAAAATGTGATATCATTGAGTGCCTGTATGCGTGATGAAGCAACTGTGTGATGCTGTTTGCAGGTGCTGGCATGGTGGTAGACTGGGAACAGGAAACCGGCCTCCTCATGACGTCCGGGGACGTTCGGGTTATCCGAATCTGGGACACTGACAGAGAGATGAAGGTTCAGGTGGGCAGGGCTCAATCTTTCTCTTTCGCTTATTGATTGAAATCTGTTTACGAGTCCCAATAAATTTTTACATTTCCAGATAATTTAAGTCAATTTGTGTTTTTTCGACCATACATTTAGTGATCAAATATCGTTTTATGCATTTTATATTTTTAACATTTATGATGAACTTGAAAATGAGCACACGTGTTTTTTACACATTTTTCTTAAAGGGACATTGTGCATAATTTAGCACCTCTTAGTGGTAAAAAAACTGCATTCATTAATAAAAAACTGTTTTATAATAGCAAAAATATATGAACTATCCTGAAAACATGCATTTTTAAAAATACTTTTAGGCTGAAGAAATCTTCACTCATTTGACTTAAATTGAGGCTCACCTAGAGCGAGCTGACATGATTTTCCTCCATCTTGCTGCTAAATGCATCCCCAAAATCTTTGTGAACGACTGGGCACAAAAAAATTAGAGGTCAAAATATGAAGTTTGGTCACTTTGTCTTCATAGTTTGTACTCTTCCCTGTACTTGTTTTAGGTGGCACTACAAAATACATAGACATGTAGTGGTCAAATATTACATGTTGTCCCATTGAATAGATAGAAAATATTTTAGGATGCTGATGAATTGTTTATTTCTAAAAAAACAAGATTGCATTCAGTGTTTTTTTCTCATTTATACATGTATTTCAATATTATTGCTTACTTAAGTTATTATTTTTACATAACATTTCTGTAGTTCTCTTTTATTTTGTAAAATAATTATTTTACTCCATTAAAATGTTCAAAATTAGCTCCAATCTAACAAATCAGATAATTTTCTGTACCAGTTTTTCACTTTACTATTTTTCCATGAATAATTCATTGTATACTGCTATACATTATCAGACTATTGTTGTATTACCAACGCTTTACATGATTTTTTCATTTTAAGGTAGCATATTTTTCCCCAGTTCTTGTAGCAGCTTAATATAAAATATAGATTTTAAAAATGAGGAAGAAAATACATTCAAATGACCAAAAAATTGACTTGATAATCAGCAAAATAATTCTATTGACAGGAGAGAAAAAAATCCTCCAACTGTGCACAAAGTCTTCCAACTAACTTGCAGCTGCCGACTAGATTTTCCCCCGAACGCCAAGTAGTCCGCGGTGTATGCTGTGATTTATTTACCGGCGTTTCATTGGCTAACCAATGTGTCAATCATCATTTGAATCGATCACTATTGGCTAAAGTTATTCGGAGGTCAAGGGGCGGATCCTTTTTATCATTTACAGGCTGGCATAGGCTTAAGCTGTAAAACAAAGCCTGCAATTGGCCGAAAAAGATGTGTCAATCATCAGTTGACTCGATCACTATTGGCTAAAGTTATTCGGAGGTCATGGGGCGGATCCTTTTTATCATTTAGATTCAGATTCAGATTCAGATCTACTTTATTGTCATTCTAGTACACGTGTATACAGAACGAAATGTCGATGCATCTGACCCCCACAGTTTCCTTGAATGTACAGATATAAATAATGTTGTATTGTATTTTGGCTACGTATAGTATTTTACCATAGTGCCGATAGTGCAAGAAGAGTAGCTAACCAGATGTGCAAAATGGGCAGTCAGGTTAACAAGTCAGGTACACAGTAACATTAACACTGTAACATAACGCTGTAATTACAATAGTGCAGAGAGCAATGTGCAATGAGTGGCAAGCTATAAAAAACTGCCAGTAGTGCAAAAAGTCAGATTAGCAGCCGTTTAGATTTAAGTTAACTATATGTTAGATTGACCATTTAACAGTCTAATGGCCAGGGGGACTAGACTATTGCGGAGCCTGGTGGTCCTGCACCGCACACTGCAGTACCTCTTCCCAGAGGCTAGCAGAGTGAACAGTCCATGATGGGGGTGAGAGGGGTCCCTGGTAATGTTTTTAGCATGGGATAGGCAGTGCTTCTGGCCAATGTCCTGAATGGAGGGAAGTGTAGTCCCGATTATTTTCTCTGCTGTCCTCGTTACAGGCTGGTATTGGCTGAAGCGACAAAACAAAGCCTGCAATTGGCCGAAAAAGATGAATGCGTATAGCACATCGTTGACGGCATACAGAAAGCATTTTTTTACTATTCTGTATTTGTAAATATTTTATTCTCCTGGATTTACTAAACTCACGGATATAAGAGGACCATGGCTGCACATTATTATTGAACACAACGACTTCGGTGAGCTACTTTGGCTTTATATTTTCCCTGTATCTTGTTTCAGACTGAACTCGATGTTTCTGTGATAAGCGGTGCAGATAATGGATGGAATGGAGTGTCTATTTTTAAATTAAACTCAATTCCAAGTGTTTATTGTCATATGCACAGTAAAGTTGCGAGCGAAAATAGAAACTAAGGAATGGTTGGCATTTCTTGAATCCCAAGACTTTAACCTTCCGAATGATGGAACAATGCATTTGAGTGACATCGTACGGACACCGCATCCGCACGTGTTCTCGACACGTATTTGCGTCTTTGCAAGCTTTGGGAATGTTAAGGGGGTAATCAGTTTGACTGAACTATCTGACTGTTTTGTCGACGTTCCCATTGTAGCGCCTTATAATCCGGTGCGTCTTATGTATGTCAAATATAGGACCAAAAAATATTTTTTCGGGGTGCGCCCTATAACGCGGTGCGCCTTATAGTGCGGAAAATACGGTAAACAACAAAAATTGCCCTTAAAGTGGTGCTTCTCAATTATTTTCGGTCACGCCCCCCCCTCAAGATTTTTTTTTAATATAACAACGATGGCTCGGTATTGGGGGTAACGTGTTACCTGCGTCCATGCCAAATCTAAATTTTCACGGAAGAAAATCTCAAGGGTCATATCAGGGTCTTTTTGAGTGACTGCTTAATTTATTTGGCTTTGTGCTGTCCTCTGCAAACATTTTTATCGTAGCGAGCGCAACGGTCTTTGCCTATGTCCCTCCGTGGTCACAGTGAAGTGCTATGTACGTTTGGACAAATGTCCTTGTCCTAGGTTTCAGGAAGAGACTTTTGTTTATTTCTTTACCCCGCCTCTCTTAGCCTGTCTCCGCATCGGTGTTAAATATTTTTTAATGGGGTCACTTGAGTGTCTGCTACACTTTGTGTTTTCACTTCATATTTAATGCCTATACTCTGTGCTTAATGCACTGTGTGGAGGCTAAATGTAAACCACTCTACCACTGAGACGGTAACTTCCCCCTGGTGTAGTGTAGGTGCAATTGCACCTTATTCTGGGAACGTTGAAAAAAAAGTTTCCTGAAGCCCATCTCAAAGGGCTGCACAGATTATTGCAAACTACAGACTATTAAGTCTCATGTTGTCTAAAATAAATACACATTTCTTGATATGAGTGTTTTTGAAAAAAAATGCATGTTTATATAATAGTTTATGTATTTTTGCATATTTTTCAAGTCAAGTCAAGTCATTTTTATTTGTATAGCCCTAAATCACGAAGAGTCTCAAAGGGCTTCACAGATTATTACACTATATTACACAGACTATTTTTCAGCCGACGAGAAGAGTAGGTTATTCATATGCTATGGAGTAGAAGTGAGTTTTAAGTTTAGATTTAAACATTTCCACTGAGGTTGCAGATCGGATCTCAGGGGGAAGAGCATTCCACAGCACCGGTGCCCGGATGGAGAACGCTCTCGAACCAGCAGAACACTTCTTTGCTCTTGGGATCACCAGAAGACCGGCACTTTCAGATCGTAGGCTTCGGACCGGGACATAGGGGCAAATCAGATCTGAAAGATAAGAGGGAGCAAGTCCATGTATGATTTTGTATAATACTAAGAGAACCTTGAAATCACATCTATGGCTAACTGGGAGCCAATGCATTGATTTTTTAATGAAGTATTCTTACCACTAGGAGGCACTAAATATTACACAATGTCCCTTAAAAAAATAAAGATAATAGTGCAGATGACCATATTTTTCCCCTACTAACTTTTATCATTTGTTGCCTTTTTTTCATTAGGACATCCCTACAGGAGCAGACAGTTGCGTAACCAGCCTTTCTTGCGACTCACAGCGTTCGCTGATTGTGGCTGGCCTTGGTGACGGCTCGGTTCGAGTCTTCGATCGGAGAATGGGCCCAAATGAATGGTAACATGCACTTCGTAATTTTTTCTCGCTTGTATTACATAACTTGTCTGCTTTTTGTTGAAGTGAAAAACCTTAATAACCAAACTTGATTGACAAGATTGGAGTTTCAGAATACTGGAATCCCCCATTTTAAATCTTGTTTCACTTGAATGTTTCACTACCTCGCGGATTGTCATTGTGCATTGTTTTCTGTGTTCTGATTAGCTAAACAGTTGCCCCACCCTCTTTCTGCCTCTGTCCTCCTGCATCAATAACGTAGTAAGTTGTACAGTTATGGTATTTTCCGATCTATAAATCACACTTTTCTCATTGTTTCACCAGGGGTGCAACTGATACTCTGGTGAGACTTTTGTGTGAAATTATTGACACATTTTTACCAGATATATCATTTTCCATTCCACGATAGTATATCATTTCACATTATCACACTAAACCACTAGAGGGCGCTCTAAGCCTGTGTTGATGACTTTTAACCTTGCCATATTGTGCCAACAAATGCCCCCCTAGCATACATCGCTCACGCAAACGTCACTACAATGCTTTTATATCTAATTTTTGGGGAAAATGTAATAGAACAATAGAGCACAGAGAATTTACACCTTGTATAGAAATGTCTTATGAGAAAGTTAAAATTATACAGTTAAGCAAAATAACACCACCTTTTCTTACCAATCGGGACACAAACGATATGAAGACAAAGCACCCAAGTAAATATTTTCAACTTGCTCAAAGGGGATTTCTTGTTTATAAAAACTGAGAAAAAAATTAAAATTCTGCAGATTATAAATAGTAAATAATTAGTAAATAGTAAAAAAGATAGTGAACTTATTTAGCCCGTTGCTCTCTTTTATTTTCAAATTACCTTTCAAGATGACATTAATTTTTGGGGGGTTGGGTTATAAATTTCTCACAAATACGGTAAAACAGCTTAACGAAACTATGCGCAATCTTTTTTATTTGAATTTATTCAATAGAGGAAAATTCTTCTTCTCACTGATAAAGTAGGACTAAAAGCAGTTTTTACACCACATTTTTGTTTTCCTAATAATGTCCACATAACGGCAAGAAAATATTATTTGAAGTAAAAAACGTTACACAAAGGAGAAATATTTTTTTTTTATTTATCCATTTATTTATTACTCAAAAAAAAAACAATTTACAGGCTTTAAAGTACTGTACTTCATAAACATTTTTTATTTTTACAAATAACTTCTGTACTGTCAAATTATAATTTTAAAAATAATCTTGTTTTATTGCGCAACTATGGATTAAGGACACAATCCACTTTACATGATACTTTGCCACCAACATGTGAATGTTATGGAAATTCCGGTTGATTTTGACAGAAACCATATACAGTATAAGCGCCATGAACCACTAGGGAGCGCTAAAGACCCGCATGTGGTTCCAGAGCAAGTTTAGTGGGTGGAGAAGTCATGTTTATTTGTATAGCCCTTCATCACAAGGAGTCTCAAAGGGCTGCACAGACCAAAGATTATTGCAAACTACAGACTATTATTACACCATCCCCTGATCTAAAACCTACATGAGGGCAAGGAAAAACTCAGCATAAGGAAAATGAAGAAACCTTGAGAAGGAACCGCACATGAGGTAATCCCCCTTCCAGGATGACCAGGCTTCAATGAATGTTGCAATAACAGACAATAAAATAAAAAATGAAATATAAAAAATGTAAAGTGTAATAAAAAAGAAAAGAAAACATGGCACTAGATTTGGGTCTAAAAGAAAAAGGCACTACTTTTGGCATAGAAAGGGATTGCTTACTGTTCCTCAGAATGTATCAATCATTTTGTGCAGCAAAAACTTAAGTAACGGGGATATTTTGTGAAAAATAAATGTTGGGAATGTTCTAAATCATATTGTTTTGTTTTTTATTATCATAGTTGCAATAGAAAATGTATATTTATTTCGTAATTATAATAATAATAATAATAATAATAATAATAATAATTTCCTTGTATTGTCATTCTGTGTAACAATGTACACAGAACGAAATGTCGATTGCATCTGACCCGATGCAGCCGCAGCCAAGAGAGGGCGCCGCCGACCACTTTTTAAGTCTTAGGAATGACTCGGCCGGGGCGCGAACCCGAACCTCCCAGTCTCAAAGCGGGCGCCTTATATTCTAACTGCGGCAGTAAACTATGGAATATTGTATTTGTCAGCACTGACATAAAAACATGTAGAAGTTGTATGGCTTGTAAATGTGCGTTACCTAAAAAAAACGAATAATACTTGACAGCATTTTTTTTTTAATTTTTTTTTTCAATGAAGGAACTTTAACAGTCTTCAGCTACGGGTGTTCCTATCTGAAGCTTGTTTTCCTGTTAATTGAATTGAAACACATGTGGCTGATTCCAAACCAGACCAAACCATTTTAGTCATTTGACTGAGACTTTTCTTCCCCTAAAAACAACTACCAATTTAAAACAAATCTAATGTTTTTGCAAATGTAAACAACAAAGAATGTGACTTGAGTATTTAAGTCTTTAAGTTTTTAAGGTAAGTCTGAATTTGTTGGCGATAGAAAGAATCTTCCTCTCCCACTTGGTGCTTTTGTGGGTCCAGAGCATTTTGTTGACATGATTGCTTTCAGAGAAGATTCAAAATGGAAAAAAAATGTCCAGCAAAAAAACTCGTACATGGGCGGGGTGAATGTTTAGTCGATCAGAGCACAATGCACAATAAATATCCGCAAAGTAGCGAAACCGCGATACGGCGAGGGATTATTGTACTAAAAAGGACAAGGATTTGTTTAGCGTTGGCATCTCTGTGTACCTCTTAATATATGGTTTCATTTCCTTCCTGTTTTTTTCTTTATTGCCTTTTCAATGTTTAAACACATTTTGAAACACCCACTGAAGTTTAATTGTGCATTTACTCCGAAAGCACACTACATTATTCACTTTTTTAATCTGTATATATTATATTACATTGAGTGCTGTAAATTCCCCCTCAAGACTGGCAACTTTCTTAATGGACCCCAATGACACTGAGCCTCCCTGCTCGGTTAAACATCATTTTCATTTCTGTCCTGACGGGAAAGAAGAAATCACTTCAAACATTGAGTGCTCAATAAATCATTTAGCTAAGATAACATAACATAATCCCCTCAAGCAAGGACAATAGTTCTCCACAATCTCACAAGGGTCATGTCTCAAATCGTTTCAGGATGCGTTGACTTTGAAAACGTTGTTTTCTTCACTATGTGAAACCCAAACAGCCTTTAATGGTTATACATGGAAAGAGAAAAATAACTCACTCAGTGAGTTGGACGTCTTTTGTGTGATTCCACAGTGCAATCTAGTGTTTTTACTCTGCTATTACATTTATTTATTGAGCCGGCCTTGATAAACCAGCATGCACAGAGGTAGCTACCTATTTAGTAAACAGGAAAGAATGTTTCACTGGTAATTCATTTAGCTCATTTAAGGATTATAATGCCATGTTTTACCACAAAAAAAATAGTAAAGAAACATGTTTAAAATATCATTAATATTTTGAATATTGGTTACATTACAGTCTAACATTTTAATGAAACTGGAGCTGAGTGTTTTTTCTCAATAAGAAAAGTGCCCTGCAATTTAAGACTACAAATCACAAGTTTTGCACAGGCTTTTGGGTGGACTTCAGCTTGTAATGCGAATTTGCAATGTCCTTGATCATGGGCCGTAACCAGCCTGTTTTTAGGGGCACTCAAAGTTCAACCCAAGCACCCCAAAAAATTATTACATTTTTAAAACTATTTTCCTTATTCAAGAACAAGATACGTTTAAACATGCTGAAACACGCTAGATAAAAAAAATGAAAACAAAACAAAAATGTAAACAACTCGGCGTCAGAAAAAGTTCACTGTCTTGAAATGGTTCAGTCTGTTTGATTCCTTGCACTGCTCTTTCCCCCATCTCTCCCCTTTGGCTCGGCTAATGTCACTTGAGGCATAGCGTCGGAGTCTGTGGAGGCTACAGTGTACTACAATGAGAGTATGTTTTACAAGGGTTATGTTACATGACTTGACTTGACTTGTTGAACAACTATTTTACCCCCCTATAATATGACTTTGCTCTCGGATATTAGTCCTCATTTTAGCTGCATTGAATTATTGCAAGAATCATCAGCCTAGTTTAATTGTAAAATGTGTGAAAGTTGTATGTGTGGTCATCCTCCCATTACTCATGGGCATTTGCAGTTTATTTCTGTAAAATAGGAACCATCTATGAGTGCCTTATTATTCACAGTAACTCAAAAGAGTTACACAAAACATCCTCCTTCGTTATTTGTAAATGGTTGTCCGTGCTTAGAAATTTTCAACAGCCAGACACTCTGGGTGCTCAGCACCCCCAAAGCTCTGAACTTACAGGGTTTCTACGAGTACTTGAAATCCTTGAAATGGCTTGAATTTTAGTGTTGTGTTTTCATGGTCAGGAAAATGCTTACATTTTGAGTAAAATGCTTGAAATTCTTGCCATATTTCTCGGCGGTCTACCTCGACAGACCACGCATTACGAAGACAACTAAAAGATAATGATCATTAGTCGGCACGACACGGCGGCTGCTATTGCTTGCCGTTGTCATGTGAAGCGTCATCGCCTCCTACAGGTGCATGAGGACAGCATACCTGTCAACCTCCACGGCTCCATGCCCTTACAAACTGTTGTATTTTCCCTTACAAAATACAAAATAATGTTACGCCATATTTTTTTTCCTCAACCGTGTTTATGTAGTTTAACATGTTATATTGTACCTGTGTTTCATTATATCATATATATTGTTAATTAACATTTTGTTGTGAGATCCTCAGTTGCTCGACATGAAGAAGGTTTATTATAAAAAATAAAAAAATTAAGTAGCTTGGACGTTCACTGTAGAAGGAAAAAATACATGCAAATATAATTAAGTAGAATAATACATTTTCTTATTCAAATTATTAATTTATTCTCTGCATTAAATTATTGTTGGTGATATACTGATTAAAGGGATAACCACAAACCTGTCTTTTTTCATTTTCTCATTTTATACTTCCTTTTTTTCTTAACTTCTTTGTTCAACATAATAATTCGTAATATAATGCATCAAAGCAAGTGAGCCTTTTGACAGCCGGCTCTCTTTACTGAGTTGAGCCTAAAAAGCCGGTTATCTAAAGAGACGGACTTCCTTTCACTACATCAAACCGCTTGCTTCGTTTGCTACGAAAAAAACGATACCGAGACAGAGGCTTTCACGGCAAACTCGTTTGACTTGATTGATTTGCCGTTTCGTGATAGTCGGTGCATACCGGATGGTACCCATAATTGACAAATTTGCATTTTTCTGTACAGATTTTCTCATACCTCGTACATGTCTTAAAATGCATAATAAACCTACTTTGCATGGCAAAACCGTACAGGTTGACAGGTATGGGACAGGTACATCGAAGAGTGCAGAAAAGAGATACGTCTTTTCTCAATGAGAGAGATCACTCATGGACGTAACTAGCTTAACCTTGTTTTTTTTTGGGTACTGGTTTGCTCGATGCTACGCCTGAACAGGGCACTATCAAGTGTGTATTGGTGCAACGATTATATATCAATTTTGGACATTAAGGGGCCATGTAAAAAATTGAGGTAGTGTTTCCCAGTAGTAAATTGTAAAGGGAAGAATTTCATGTAACTGAAAATGTAAGTTACATATTACTGTCCTTTTTACCCGACGCGTATATGGGGAGAGATTTGTCTCAAAAAATTTAGAAGCAAAATTGAAAATCACACTTATAAAATGGGGATATATTTGTGGATCTGCACAATACATGATTCGGAGTTCCTCTCTTAATGGAACTGGAAAAATTGGAAACTTGGCCTTGAAAGTGCTTAAAAAGTGCTTGAATTTGGACATTAAAAAGGTTTTATAAGCTAAAATCGCCCCTTGCTTAATCCACAATCTGTTTTGTGTATTTTTCGGCAGTCGTATAATGACCTACAGAGAGCACGGCGCCTGGGTGGTCAAAGCTCACCTGCAGAAGGAGCCTGACGGGCACATCATCAGTGTGAGGTGAGTTGCATTTCATACTCGCTGCTCCCCGATATTTCTTGTGCGGTTTTTATTTCAACCGCTCTTGTTTTTGTCCGCCAGCGTCAACGGAGACGTTCGATTCTTCGAGCCCCGAGCGCAAGATTCGGTCAACGTGCTGCAGACTGTGAAAGGGTTGACGGCACTCGACATCCATCCACAGGCTAACTTGTTTGCCTGGTGAACGAATTTTTTTGTTTCATTGATCATTTTTGTTTCCCTTCTTTCTATTGCATCTGCAGAGCCACCAAATACTGAACATCTTCCGTAGATTACTACGCCATTTTATAGGAAATTATAAAAAATGCATTTTCTAAGAAAACTCACGGTTCAAGGATCCCTTTAACACAAGGGTGGGCAAACTACACCCTAATCCTTCCCACCCAACGAAAATGGTCAATGTATAATGACAATATTTATATAATAGTAAATAAAGTACAACAAATACAAAACTGTAGGGTTTCTTTATCCCAGCTTTGTCACCATTGTCCCTTTGTTTGTATACTACAAAAATACTACAAAACTAAATATCAAATTTAGTCTCTTAAAAAGGGACCTGATGTATTATTTTACTTTCATTTTAAAATACTACAGAAATACTACTGAAATACTACTACAGTGATACCATAATACAGAAATATTAATACAGACATAAAACTACAGAAAGGTTACAGAAATACTACAAAATACATTTAAAGTATTTCTACAAAAATACTACAAAAACACTGCAAAAAATACTACTATACAAACTCTACAGAAGTACTACTACAGTAATACTATAATACAGAAATACTACTCGAGAAATTCTACAACAGAAATATTTAAAAAATACTACTACATTGATAATATAATACAAAAATACTAATACAGGGGGGAAAAAACTACAGACTTTGACAAAAATACTACAGAAATACCACAAAACTACTACAGTTAAACAGAAATACTACTCCAAAAATTCTACAAAAAAATGCTACATCAGAAATACAACAAAATATACTTCTACAGTGATACTTTATAACAAAAATACCACTACAGAAACAAAACCATCGAAAATACTACTACAAAATATTTAAAATAATACTACTACAGAAATACTATGAAATACATCTACAGTATTACTACAAAAATATGACAGAAATACTACAAAAATACTACCACATAATACGGCAAAAATACTCCTTCAGTAATACTGTAATACAGAAATACTCTTCCAGAAATACCAAAAGAAAATGCTACTACAGAATTACAACAACAATACTACCACAGTGATACTATATTAAAGGAATACTTATACAGAATCAAAACTACTGAAATACTCCAAAAACACTACTACAAAAATACTACAGTAATACTAAAAAATTGATACTAGCTAAATACATCTACAGTAAGACTGCAAAACTGCAAAATACTTCTACTGAAATACTACCAAAAAACTACTACAGTAATACTTTATTACAAAAATAGTTTTACAGAAATACAAAAAAAATGTTGCTACAGAAATACTACAAAAATACAACTACGGAAATGCGACCAAAAATCGTACTAGAAAAATAGGACTACAGAAATACGACAAATACTTTTTTAACCAATACAGCTCGGTGGGCTTGGGGGTATGGCGCCCGCCCCGAGACCAGGAGGTTGTGGTTCAAGCCTCGGCCGAGTCATACCTAAGACTTAAACATTGGTACCCGTTGCCTCCCTGCTTGGCGTTCAGCATTAGGGGATAAAATTGGGGGGTTTGGTCACCTAATGACTCCCAACACCTCAGTTGGGTTGAGCGAGGGGGCTGGGAATCCCCTCCTCCGAATCAATCTCCCAAAAAGAGTCAGAAATGACTCTAGCCACCTCCCACTAGAGGGATATGGCTGTGGTATAGGCATACAACGTTCAAATAGCTGGCTACATTTTTCTGTGCTACTATTTTGCAACCTATTTATTAATTGAATAATATTGATGATCAGAATTTTTTACGCAAGGAAAATAATTAACTAACCATATTGCATTTTTTGTTTTTCAGCGTACATTATAAAATGTAGTGCTTGAAATCAGAGACCTTATATACTTTTATTTGAATTAATATATAAACAAATAAAACATGAAATATAAGATTTAGATTCACTTTCTATTCAAAAATTGAATATTGGACCCTCGCAAAGGAGATTGCTTTGGATGCCATTTCATTATTTTGACTTATGCACTGCTTACATCATTGTCACGGGCTGTAATGTTGCTGTTCTTTGATTTCCACATCCTTTAATGTGGATGGTTTTTTTTGTACTTAGAAGATTTAATCAAACGTTTTGGCTCAGGGGAGGGCCTGTAGAACAGGTTGGAATATCTTATCTGAGGTTTCGTCTCTCTCCTCGGTTCTCCTTGCAGGTTCAAAATGCATTTATGTCTTCTCTTCTTAAATTGAGTTTCTGGTCGGTTGGTTGGTTGGTTGGCTGGATCCTTAACCACTGGGGTCTTTGGGGCAGCATTTTCTGTGGCGTGATTTGGACAAGTACAGCCTAGTGGCACCCATCCCTCTCCTAGGGCAAATTAACTGAACTTATGAAAAACCATTTCAATATTTGGCAGCTCTGCATCTGTACTTTTAGTCTAAGCTTCACCCTTTTTAGAGGAATTGGCATCTTTCCTTATTATTGTGTGAACTTTCTAACATTTGTTTGGTTGTTTGTGTGTGGTTCAGTGGCTCAATGAACCAGTTCATTGCAGTCTACAACGCCAACGGGGACGTGATCAGCAACATCAAATACTACGACGGCTTCATGGGACAAAGAATCGGTGCTATCAGCTGCTTAGCCTTCCATCCTCACTGGGTAACGCCATTCAAACACACCAAGTACCGTATTTTCCGCACTATATGGCGCACCGTGTTATAAGGCGCACCTTCAATGAATGATATATTTTAAAACTTTTGCCATACATAAGACGCACCCCATTATAAGGCGCTATAAGTGCATGCTGGTTTAAGATCAGGTAATTGTGCAATTTTGTAATTGTAATCCTGTGCAGTCCTTCGAGACATTTTTGTGATTAAGGGCTATTTACGGTAAATAAATGTGACTTGACTTGACTACAGTAGAGAATGTAGTTACGTTATGCAACCTCTAGAGGTTGCCACGCTAAAGGGAATGTCAACAAAACATTCAAAATGGTCAAACTTTATTGTTAACAAACGAAGTCAGCTGGCAGTTGCTGTGAAACAGTAGTTCGAGTACGGATGGATAGATTGCATCTTTTCATAAAACGAAAGCACCAGGTAGGACCACCCCTGAATTCTTTAATATTGAGTTCCTGTGCCAGCGCTGTTCCCTTCATACGTATAGTTATCGTACTGACACTTCTGCTTGCCGCTCTTTGTTGAACAACCCACTGTTCAAGTGTCTCCTCTAACTCTGGCCATCTTGCTTTATTGCCACGGAAACTTTGTTGAGTTTTCCTTACTTGGCGGAGCTTATCTTAATCCTTTCTCCACTTCCGTACCATCGATTAATTTATGTTTAACTCTCTCGCTGCCGCTCTATTGCCGTGTTGTGCTGCGTGACTGATCGCCTTGAGTTTAAACTCGGCGTTGTACGCGTGTCTCTTAACAGGAGCCATTTTTTTATACAAATGCACGTTTGAAAGAGAATCGTTGTTTAATATTTCCCAGTATGCACAGCGCGAAAAATGGAGTCGGCGGCTGTTTCTCGTAGTTGCGAGACCTTGCGAATTTAATATTGAGCCATATATAAGGCGCACTGTGTTATAAGGCGCATGGTCAGCTTTTGAAAAAAATTTAGACTTTTAGGTGCGCCTTATAGTGCGGAAAATACGGTACTTTTACACTCTCAAAACGACATTGTAAATGGTTAATGGACTGCATTTATACAGCGCTTCACAATTCTCTTACCCATTCACACACCGAAAAAAGGGGAGTCAGCCGCGCAAGGCGACTACCCGCACATTAGGGCAGGGGTCGCCAACCTTTTTCAAGCTAAGAGCTACTTTTTCTTACTAATTAGTGCAAAGGGAAACCAATGTAAAGTTAATTTCTAAAATAACTAAAAAGTAGCTTGATAACTAGCTAGAAGGGAGGCCAAAATTTAGCTTTATAACTAGCAAAAAAGATCAAAAGCTAGCTAGATAGCTTGCTAAATAGCTAAAAATATGGGAAGATAGTGAGCTACAAAGCTAAAGGGGTAGCCAGTTAGCTAGCTAAAAAAGCGGCACCTTTTTTGCTCATTCGCTTTATAAAACCCATAAATTGGCATTTGGTTTTTTGTATTTTCTGTATAATAAATACATAAAAAGATAAATAAATACATTTGTCTAAAGAGTGAATAGATTCTCATTCTATTCTCTTTATTAATTGCTTAAAAATAATGATCAATTCAGAGGTACCTCTCCTTACAAATCTCTTCACAAACAAAAGTTTCAGGTTACAAAGTACCTGAACCAGAAAATATTGCCTCTACTTACTAAGACGTTTCACGATACAAAGTGAAAAATACAGTAGAGTACGTGCTGCCTTTTACCGTTTACATGGCATACTGTCCGTATGCGTGACTCTCGGCATGTTCTTCGTGTCCCCTTCCCTCTCCGTAAACACCTGGCAATCCCGGTGCGTATGCGTGAATCCCGGCATCCTCTTTGTGCCCCTAGTTAAAGATAAAAGATAATTAAATACTTATGTTGTTTCCTTTATTCTTTGTTTTTTTTTTACAATTTGTGTCTCCCATTTAATGTTTATTGTGCGCCAATCTTATGTTAACATTTTTTTGTTTTCTCTTTTATGATTTATCAAAAAATACATTTCTTACTCTTGCAGGGCTTTGAACGGATTAGCGCATTTACATTCAAAAAGTGTCTCTAGTTACAAAGCTACTTCCAGAACAAATTACATTTGATGGTAGAGATACCACTGTACTTGAAGAGATTTTTTTTGTCCATGAAGCCCATGAACTGGAATTTTTAATTTCTAAAATAAAAATTTGCCGTGTTAATACTATGTTATTACTACGGTATGTTATTACCAGGTTAACTATTAAAATGGGGTTCAATAGACTTAGTTAATCAATAAAAAAAATATTTTTACTAGAAAACCGTAATGACCCAGAATTGTTAAGCAATTTTCAGAACTAGTCCGCAGGCACTTCAACTGTCCTTAGGGGGCATCACGTTGGAGACCCCTGCATTAGGCCTTTAGTGAACCCGAGGACACTGCAATATTTAATTGGGAGGAGTCTGGAATCAAAAACGTGACGTATTTGGTCCCAAAATGACCGCTCTACCTCCTGAGCTACTGCCGAGTTTACCATTTAGTGTTTTAAATAAGCCTAGATACAGTTTTCATGTTTTAGGACAGGGTTTTTCAACTTGTGGGTTGTGCCCTAAAAGTGGTCCGCTGCCTTTGTCTTGACACAATAATACTAAGAAAAAAAATAATTGAGGGCTGATTACCCGCCATTTCACAGCTCAAAACCAGAGCTGTAAAGTTTTATTACACATCTTGAGCATGTCCAAACGCAAATACAGTGGAGAATATAATGCATATGGGTTTTATTACAGATAGCCCTTTGTTTTCGTGGTTAATGGAGACCAGAACCATTTATTTAGCACTTTTCAAGTCAATGAAGACCTCCCAAAGCGCTTTACAGTGACCATTTACATTTACATTTGCAAAAAGTGAAAATCCGCCAAGTAGCGTCGCACCCTCATAAAAGCGGTCAAAAAAGGTGTTAATCGTACCTCCAGATGACGTCAATGCCAACTGCATGTATACGACTGTAACAAAATAACAATTATATATCTACAAATAACAACACATAATTGCATTTTAATGGATAGTTTAATTATCATTATACAAAAAGAAAATGGAAATTGGAGGGCTTCTTACGGTGTACGAACATCAGGTGCCCTTAAATGGAGACAGATTTCCCCAATGATTAAGATAAAACCATCCCAAAGGTAGCGGTTTTCCACGAATTGTTGATTCATGTCATCCGTTTCATGGGAAATGGACTTGCCATTGGCAAGGCACAGGGTCCGCAGGGGTGGCTTTGAAGAGTTGTTAGCTTAGACGTTAGCAGTAGGCTGAACCAGCAGCACCACTCTTACCTACTCCCAGGCACCGCCCAAGCTTCTGGAATCTGATAATAATCCACGAAGCACCCGCTAGTGATCCCAATTTCGTTTTAATTGATGAAATTATTTTCAATTTAACGAGCCGCTCAAAGATAACGGGGGGTAAAACATATTTTTGTGTTTTAGCACTCAGGGATAATATTTCTGAAAACATATTTATACTTTATGGCATTAAATAAATTATCGATCTCCAACCCACAATATATTTTACAATGTCTATGAGAAACACCAGAGTGAATGTCACACCTTACTTGCAATTGTGTATTTATCACTGTGCGATGTTGTTCTCCTCTCTTTCAGCCCCATTTGGCCGTGGGAAGCAACGATTACTACATGTCCATCTATTCGGCTGAGAAGCGGCTCAGATAACACGCCGGCGTTCATCTCTGACACCACCCGACTACCAAAAAAATCCCACCCACCCACTCTTAGAGACCTGGACCCAGCCTGTACATCACGTTGTACATATGCAAGCCTCTCCCTCCCAAATGTTCTACTGTTGGCTGCTGACAAACGTACATTATTATGAGCGTTATTATAATGATCCTTGTTTATTCTTCTCAACAAGCTAATGATTGTAGACTTGGCAGTGCTGAGATGTGTGTATATTTAAATAGACGAGAAATATAAGTCGTATTTTAAAGAAGCTGTACTCGCCGTTGCTGGCGAGCGTGACTACCTGAATGACCTTCAAACTCCACCCTCAGTTTGAAGGTCAGGCTAAGGCTTTGGTGCTGGACTCCTCGAGCCCTTCCTCAATAAGTTGCATCACAGAAGAAAGGCAAAAATGGAAGAAGAACCTCCCTCCCCCTTCCCATCAGTCTGCCAATCATATTTTTGAAGAAGTGGGAGCTTTTTTGTGTTGAATTCCCTATCATGTTTGTTGAGGTCAAATACCACCCACGCCCCTCCTCCCTCACACTTTGAAGCCTTTTTTTATAAAGTGTTAAACTCACTCAGGTACCTCAACAGCCTCAGATGACTCAACATGTTTGCTGTCCTCGAGATTTGCTTTAGATTTTACTTGATTTCATCTGGGTTTTCTTTTTCTTTATTTTATTGTTTTAATCCCGCTTGTATTTTGTGTGCCTTGGTGTGTCAGAAGTCGGTAAGAAAGAAACGTGAAGGCCTTAGTTTCGTACAGTCTCCCACACATGAACACGTCGCACTTGGATGCTTCCCTCCTCCTGATCCCATCCCCACTACTTCACAGCGGATACAACAGACTTGCTTCCAACACAAGAGAGAATGGACGTGCTTCAAGTTTGACAACTTTAGTCCAGAATGCAAGGGACGTAACATAGTGCGAGAGGAACACGTGAAAACAATCAGGTTTTTGTCTTTCTGACTTCTGCCCGTGTTGTCATCTGGTTTATGAAGCAAAAGGTGTAATAAACCAATTACAACATTGAATGTTGCTGGCTTGTTGACTACACATTTTACACAGTACACATTTAACTCTAAAACACTATGGTCAAAATGAACCCAAAATTGGGTCCAAAATGGGATGGATCAATTTAATCAAACTTTCTTGGATGTTGTTTAAACAACAACTCTGTTTGGGGGGTTTCTAGTCCAAATGACCTAGTTTGGAGTTTCCTTTTTTTTTGTTTTTTTTTTTTTTTAAATTTCCCTTACAACATCACTTATTTTCTAAGGCTATTTTACACGTATTGACATAAAGGGATAATGTACCATTTGACCTCTGTGTCTTCGTATTGTGTAGTGTCGAACGTAGGACACAGATCTGGGCTGTTGAATGATTTAATTTGGCCCGCAATGAATGTCTGAGTACTGGATTTTTTATCTAAAGTTCAGATTTTTTTTTTTTTTAACAAATGCAAACCAAATGCTCTCCAGCCGCTTTGGGTCAGTATTGATTTTGGATAGCATGGTGAGTTGGTTCAGGTATGAAACTGCTCTCACTCAAATGTCAAAACCAGCTATTTAACATATGTAATGCCAACATCATTTGCCAGAGAAATTAATAACTCATTTATACCTCTAAAAAAAGTGAATTGCTAGATGCACAATTTTCGCATTTTAAACATTTAAAGTAAAACAACTTTTTAGACACAACCTCTGAAGAGCACACGTGTGTGTGTGTGTGTGTGTGTGTGTGTGTGTGTGTGTGTGTGTGTGTGTGTGTGTGTGTGTGTGTGTGTGTGTGTGTGTGTGTGTGTGTGTGTGTGTGTGTGTGTGTGTGTATGTATATATATATATATATATATATATATATATAAAGGGCTGGGGGGTAATGTCGCGTTAACGATTTGCGTTATAATTTTCAATTTAAGGTGTGAAAATATTTTAACGTAACGATTACAATTCCGCCCTGGGCTCGCCCCCGAGTGTCAAGCCGCCCTGTTCCAACAAACCAAGAAGAGTCACTTTCGTTTCCTGAGGCTAACATGACGTAGCATGTCAGCGATAGAAAAGAGAAAGGAAACACGTTTAGGCGGACCGTTTCGCTTTAAAACATTGCCCGATGGGTATATTGACAAGGCGAAAGTGATGTGTATGCTTTGTGAAGCTCAATTTAATTACCATCGGAGCACTTATTCCCTGGTGTATCCAGTCTCTGAAACTCGTGACAAGAGGTTACCGGACACCAGGGCAGACAACTCTGAAAGGTTGCCTGCCCCGTTTTTCCCAACTTGAAACACAATAAGACGACTAATCGCAAAGTATTAAGGATTGATAATCAGAATATATAACAGAATAACACTTTACAATTAAGTTTATTATAAATCTACTTATAACATTCATTGCATGTATAGGACATCACTGTTTTCCATCCGCCATCAGTATGTACCTGTATATACTCATCTTCATTCATGAAATCTTTGCGTTGCGTCGTCTGCTACAAGCCACGTTTACTCCTCTTTCCACAATGCTTTTAATGTACGTTTACATTTTGTAGCGTCATAAATTTTGCCTCTTTTGAATCTTCTGGGGCGGAGGTTTTGGCTTGTTCCTAACCACTTATCCATTTTTCTTGTGCTCACTGTGCATCACTTTGGAAAATGATATGCAAATGCGCGACCTTATAACGCTCGGGAAAGTCCGGAAGCACGAAGTTATTCGATGCAGTCTTCTGATCGGCTGCAGAGTATGCAAACGGCCTCTACAGTATACACGACTTACTTCCGCGTTTGAATAATGGTTTGCCGATGTCTCGTGAACAGCACGAACAAAGCGCGAAATAACGTCATGGCGCAGCACCACGGACCAAACTTGAAAAAGCAAGAGTAACTGTCACATTTCAGGGAGGTCAGTCATGTTGCTCCAAGCAAAGCAGAAAACCTCATCCGAGGAACACAACAATCTGAACACATGAAGAGGGGTCTGCAAATAGAATCAAGTGCCTTAAAGGATTATGCCATTTTAAAAAATGTGAACTTAGGCTAGTGGTTCATCCAGTTGCACCGTGGTTGGGTGCATCACCTGATGGGCTGGTATATGACCATATCGATCATCATTTGGGCTCGTTGAAATGAAATGCCCGAATACAAAAAACAAAGCTGAAAGAAAGCCATTGCTATTATTGGCAAGTCCAGGGGCAGTTGCTGATTACAGAACTTGAATGGTGTGACTTTGTTATCTTTGCCAATGAAGACATTCTCGAGCTGCGCATTCACAGAGACAATGCTGTGTTGCATTGTATGAAACAAAAAGTTGATGTTTTTCTTGTACACATATATGTCAACATACCTTTCAATATGCAAATAAGTTGTCATGGAAAACATTTTCAATGCAATACATTTATTAAAGAAAAAGTCAACAAGCTGCAACGAGATCCATGAGTGTAATTTAAAGAAAACAAAAACAACACAAAATTCATCACTAATGCATTTTGCAGGTAAGTTAAATATCTATACACATCTGTAGGCATTAGCTATCAGGTCCGAGCTTTGAAACTGTCGACTACACACTTAAGAGCTACTTTTAACAATGAAGTAGTCTCTTCGATGATAGATGAGCCACCGTTTTCGTAATTCTGAGTTTTGGGAAACGCATGGAAGCTTAGGACCGAATTACAAGTAGATGTTGCTGTACATTGAGGTACACAGCAGTGGTGGCTGAACGAACTGTCTCCCCGTTTCTGAAAACAAACATTTGTGCGTTTACAAGTCATTCTGACCTTCGGTGGGCATAAGAAGAGTTTAAATTAATTGCAAAAAGCGTCCAAAAACAAATCCGTATTCGGCTTTGGCGGATTTGTTGGTAGAATAACATTGAGACCAGCGCTGACCGGAAACTTCCAACCAGCCTGAGATTTTTCCAGAAAAACGTCATCGTCTCTCATGCATAGAGCCCATTGCCAAACCAACCGAAATTTCCAAACCAAACGAAGATTTTGAAATCAGGATAAAGCAAACGTTTGATTAGATTTTTTTTTTTTTTTTTTTGAAAAAGTTGTCGGCCAATGGTGTTATGCCGAGAAATGCACCCCTGCCAAGATTTGCATCCCTAGCTATTATAACCACTTTTACCTCGTTTTATCTCACTTTTATATCACTTTTCGGGAAAGTGATGGCGAACATAAAACCACTTCGTCTTGCATTTGTTGTGAATGTAATCCTACGGTAATGCACACCGTATATAAATCACTTTTGAGCAGGTAACATAAACGTCTCCTGTTTATCTGTTGATGATTTGACTGTTCATTTCAGCATAATAAGCTTTATGGTAGAGTGCATAACAGTTTCAATACGAGCGATTTGAGTAGAAAAAGGCAAAATAAACATGTTACCTGCCTCCACACACACATATACACACACACACACATATATACATACATACACATACATACATATATATATATATATATATATATATATATATATATATATATACATAATATATAATGTGTGTATATAATGTATGTATAATGTCCTAATGCCCTTTGGTTTGGACACATGGAGAGGATGGATGAGGAGCGAATGTTGAAGAGGATCTACAGAGCAAAAGTCAATGGAAGGAGACCAAGAGGAAGGCCGCGATTGACATGGATGGATTGTTATGTGTGCACTGCAGGAAAGAGGTCTAAATATAATGGAAGCTAGAGCTCTTGTTGGTGATAGAAAGGAGTGGAGAGGTGTTGTGAAAGGACTGTGGGATTGTGGACGCGTTCTTAAGGATGGGCTGGGCACTTGTATGATGCGGCAGGGGTAAACCAGTGAAAGCTATCGGGCCCTGCTGTTGACCAAAAGAGTGCGTTTAGTCACCCTGACCCGAGTGACATGGCCGCTTTCTGGTGTCCCGTTTCATCTGGAGGGACGAAAGCATGACGTACTTGGGTGCCGAGGTGCCTAACTTGTTTGGGTGTTTGGGCAATTGGGTTGGCCATGGTCCAAAAACTTTTGTGTGTTTTTTTTTTTGTTTTTGTTATTTATTTCCCTTGTATTTTCTTTGTTATTGTATGTGTGTGTCTTGCTGTCGGTCACCCCTCTTGAAGGATATGACCAAGGTAGATAGATAGATAGATAGATAATAGATAGATAATGTTCTATGAAGTGGCATTGCCACCTATGGGGTTGCACCCAAGAGGATAGGTGCATTCTACACCAAAAAAAAAGGAATTGTGAAATGTGTATTCGTGCAAGGATTACATATCAGATATGGACATAATTTACGAGTCATGCAAAAAATGAAGATAGCGTTTCAGTGCTAAATTCGAATGAGAAGAACAACTGAAAATGTAAGCTCCAAATTACTGTCATTTTATCCAACACCTATACAAGGAGGAATTTGTATTCCCGATTTACTCAAGATCTGAAAATCATATCTCCTGATAAATGCACACTCAAAATTGAAAATAACATATGTAAATCGCAGATATATTTGTGCCTCTGCAAAATACATGATCCACACTGGATTTTGTCTTTTAATGATATTGGGGAATTCGAAAATTGGCTTTGAAGTGGCTTTTATTTAGCCATCAAAATGTTGTAAAAACCCTGCATATGTCGCGAACCAGAACAGGAAACAAGAAGGAGAACCCAATCGCGTAACGTTCCTCACAGTTTATTGGGAAGAAGAGAATGAGCGCACGCTCGATCCGTGGATCGTTGGTCGCGGAAGTAGATGGATCGGAACGAGGAAGTGGTCAAAATCAAACTGAACGGGGCGAGAACAAAACAGGAGCAAAACACAGGCAAAAACGGGGATTCACAGGGCTTGGAAAAACAAGAACAAAAAAACACAGGCAAAACAGGGATTCACAGGGCTTGGCAAGACAATAGCAAAAAACACAGGCAAAAACGGGGATTCACCGGCTTGGCAAAACACAACAGAGTTTAGCAGGAGTTTCGCAGACGCTCCGACACCAGGTGACTCACAGACAGCGTTTAAGTAGTCAGGGAGCAATCTGCCAACGCGTTTTAGCTGGCGTCCATGGGCGTGGCCAATTGGGCGCCGTGGCAATGGTGACAGAACCTGGCGCCACACAGCGGGGACCAATTGGGCGCCATGGCAACTGTGACAGCATATAGAAATAAAATTAAAACTTAAAATGAGGAAGAGTGTCTGACAACCATACTTTATTTCATTTTATGCATACAATTATGATCTCTGGACTCAAGCCCACCTAAATTGACTTCCGGTTAGGGACAAAGGACACCCTGGTCTTGTTGCCAGATAACTATCCTTTTTTATTCAGACGAGGCACAATTTAAATTCACCCTTTTACCTATAATCCAGGTTTTCGGAAGCAAAAAGTCGGTTTTTGAAGCAAGGACATAGTTTTTGCTTGGACTGAAGTTACATGTCCCCGCTTAAGCAATCATTACTTTGACCCGCTTATAAAATGAGTTCACTTAGAAAAGTGCTCTGTCCCAACCAATCCCAAGACCATACCTATATCCTTGGTCAGGAGAACACTTACTTGGGCACGACAAAACGTA
The DNA here is from genome assembly GCF_059441175.1 of Urocampus carinirostris. Lineage (NCBI taxonomy): Eukaryota > Metazoa > Chordata > Actinopteri > Syngnathiformes > Syngnathidae > Urocampus > Urocampus carinirostris. The sequence continues at coordinate 36,182,856 of NC_142356.1, read as the reverse complement.
CAAACTCCCAATAGGCAGGATTGTCGCCTGAATGAAGCTTGCAACTTTGAAACCGTGAGCTGGACGTCCTGATTAGTCACTATGCCAACCATTCCACCACCGTACTTTTTTTCTCATGACTTAATTACATCGTTGTAATTACATATAAACACTTTTCAATTTAAAATGGCATGTCCCCCAATTGGTAGGCATTCCCTCTTATTAGAACCACTGAACTATGTTGTGAAATGAAAATTATTCCCTACAATAATACTTGCAGGCAGCACGGCAGCGCAGTGGTTAGCGCATGTTCTGCACAATTCTTAGGTCATGAGATCGAACCTTCCTGTGTGTTTCCTCCGGGCACTCCGGTTTCCTCCCACATTCCAAAAACATGCCTATCAGGTTAATTGGCCGGTCCAAATTGTCCCTAGTTGTGAATGAGCAAGTAAGTTGTCTGTCTCTCTGTGCCCTGCGACAAGTTGGCAACCAGTTCAGGGTGTCCCGAAGATAGCTAGGATGGGCTCCAGCACCCCGGCGACGCTACTGAGGATAAGCGGTGCAGATAATGAATGAATGAATGATTACAGTAATACTTGCAAAGACGACTGTACAATTTTGGGGTGAATTCCAGGTAACAAGCTGCTAATTTTTTGCTACATGTTAAACACTGTGGCTTTAAATACAGTGCGGCTTATTCTCTTTTTTTTTCATGGCGGGACTAAGGAAAATGGCGAGCTGCTCTTTTCCACTGCGGTGACATATGAAAACATTTATGACGCCCTTTCAGATAAATTAGTCTTTCTATTTGAGAAAATCATTCAAATAATACATAACAGGGGCAAATGGGAGGTTTGACAGTACTTTATTTAATATTTAAAACGTGCTCAAGATATTTCACCTTTTTCACAAATCTCGTCCTCAATTTGTACATGCTGATTGAACCGCAGTGGAGTTAGCCATCAAAAACCCTACACTTCTCTATGTATCAACTAAATCATTGTCAGGTTGTTGAAGTTTCCTTTAATCCTTGAGGAATAGTAAAAAAACAAAAGTAATTTGGTCTTTAACCGCAGAAACTACCAATGACAACACAAAATGATGACATCCATGTCTGTGTTGCAACCTGACTCTATTCTCCAGATTATTGTTGCCATAGTGCTGTCGTCTAGAAATATAAGGCTCACATTTTATGCGACGCAGCCCTCATTTGCGTTTTCTTCCTGTGCAGTAGTAAATTTGTGCTCATCTTTGTAATTACCATCTTTAATGGTCACATGATCTGAATACACGTGACATAAACCACTCAGAGCAGCATTGAAAACTACGCAGCCAAAAAGTCAGTTTTTCCTAAATTTAAGAATGCGTCTTTCAATCATGTGCACTCTGAAGTCCAGAATTTATGGTATTTGATATATTTTTTGAATTTGACCTTTGGTTCCTCATAAACCACAAAAAGGACCAGGACTGTACTACAATCCCCGCCACTTTTCCGTTCAGATTTATGCTAAAGTTGACTCCAGGAAGAGGCACAAAGAATGTCTTGCCTTGTGTTGTTCTTTTTTACCTGCTCCAACCCTCACAACCAATCAAAGAGGTCAAATGCCCAACTCTTAAACTTATTATGACTGTCATCCTCCAAACACACACTCGCAATCCAGAGAACATTCCACAGCAGCACAGAGCGAGCCGCCGTGGACATCCTGAGGAAACAACAGCGGCTTCCTGTCCAATGAAGCAAAGTGCTGGCTGCCGGGGACGATAACCGCCGGCGGCTGAGGTAGAGTGCCACCTTCGGTTCTAATCGCTCCGCCCCTCCAGACCCGTCCAAGCTGACCAGGAGCCGTTTAGGCCATTTGGGTCCAGGACTTTTGGCCGCATCAGGATTGTTGGAGAGCTCCTGGAACGCGATGGGATACTTTCTACTCGTGTTGGCTTGCACCCTGGCCTCCAATTGTAAGATTGGTATCCTTATGGAAATTTTCTTGAAGGATTCTATTGGGTTTCTGATCTCTAATCAGTTGATTTTCTTGGCTTGTTTGTTTTGTTTATGTTTGAAGACATACACCAATGGCAAGGAGCCCATGCACAGTCCAGTAAGTAGATTCATGATGCTGTCTTTGTTTTTTTCAAATTTTGGCAAGTTTGTTCCTTCTAAAGAGACAGTGTGCATTATTTAGCACCTCTTAATGGTAGAAAAAACTCAATGTATCCATCTCTCTATCTATATATTAATACAAAATTATAATACAGGAGGTTTCAAATGATTTGATATCCTCTGAGACATAACCTTCACAGAAAGTACATGATGAAGGCAAATTCAATTAAAAAGTATTAATGTTGAAGATCATTATATTTATTCTTCAAAATCTGAATGATGAATTAAAAGCATATGGATTGCGTGACCGATTTCACAAATGTTTGATATGTGTACCGTCTGAGACACTGCATATGTTGGGTCGGTAATCGGTAATCCAGCCAAACACACTGAAGAACATCTTACAGTAACAGGCTTTTTTTTCCCTTTTATTTTACACATTGTGTGTACACACACATGTGTCCCGTTTCATCTGGAGGGACGAAAGCATGACCAACTTAGGTGCCGAGGTGTCTAACTTGTTTGGGTGTTTGGGCATTTATAAATAGATAGATAGATAGATAGATAGATAGATTTTACACATTATCTGCTCGTGAGTTAGTACAGGGGCAGAACAGCGGATGAGTGGTTAGCGTGACCGCGGCACTGTTCTGAGGTCATAGGATCAAATCCAGCTACCAGCCTTCCTGTGCGGGCTTTGCATGTTCTCCCCGTACTTGTGTGGGTTTCCTCCGGGCACTCCGGGTTCCTCCCACATTCCAAAAACATGCATGTAAAGTTAATTGATTGGTCCAAATTGTCCCTAGGTGTGAATGAGCGAGTGAGTTGTCTGTCTCTGTGTGCCCTGCGACTGGCTGGCAACCAGTTCCAGTTGTCCCCTGCCCACTGCCCAAAGATAGCTGGGATAGGCTCCAGCACCCCCGGGACCCTACTGAGGATAAGCGGTGCAGATAATGGATGGATGGAGTTAGTACGAAGAAATATATATCGATTATAATAATTATTGACATTTAACAGATATCCAACTGATGGGTTTTTTGCCATTTTAAGTATTATTTCTAAGCTAAGTAAAGAATATTTCTTAAAATGAAAAAAAAATTATTCAGCATCTGACTGATGATATCTTTTAATATTTTTGTAAACGGATTAAAATAAAGAAAACTATACCTTAAAGAGGGCTCCATGGTCGCTGAGTAGTTAGCATGTCTGCTCCACAGTTCAAACGACCTGGGTACAAATCCAACTACCGGCATCCCCACACGGAGTTTGCGGAGTTTCTGCGACGCTGCGTAATATTTGAGCACTAGATGTCCCTTTATTGTGCACTGCAATAAAACAAGTGCTGCAAAGCACAAAAAAGAAAGCAAACTAAAGAGACCAAAAGGCACCATTTTAATTATCATTCTCTCGCCCAGCCTTTCACAAGGTTTTTGGGGGAACCCGTAGCAGCAAAATGTCCGACCATCATTTTATTTCCCTCTAGGTGAGCCTCATGTTAAATAAAGTACTGTACATATACATTTCTCAGTCTATGAGTATTTAGAAAGTGCATGGTTATATGATCGTTCATATATTTTTGCCTACTATTCAAATCAATAGTGTTGATTGAAGGATATTTTTACCACTAAGAGGTGCTGAATCATACACAATGTCCCATTTTATTTACTTGATTCAAATTAAACCAATTTTTTGTACATGTCACTGAGTTCGGTTCAGTGTGAGTAAGTGGGAAAGTGTGTTATCACAGATTTGAGTTTGGTGTGTGCCCTGGTGGAAAACTTGAGCAGGATAATCTTTGGGAACTGGTCTGCTAGCGCTGTCGCACGGGTTTGGTTGTCTTGGTCCTGAAGAGCTAGATCAGGACACGCATGTGAGCTGGGTTGGGCTCATACTGAAAAACTGAAATTAGTTCCAGATACTAGTTTCTTAATTTAAAAAGTAACTCAGTTACCCCCCTAGATTACCGACACCAAAAAGTAGCACAGTACACTGAAAGTAATTATCTAGTTACAAGTTACCGTATATACTTGCATATAAGCCAACTCCCTAAAACTGCATTAAAATAGCCACATAATGAATAAATAGATGAAAACTGAGCCAAGACACTCCATATCTATTTTGTCTCTGGATTTCAAACCACTCGAAGATCTCCTTCTCCGTTTCCAACAACTGTGCAAGATGGTTTTTTTTCCAGGCATGGTGTGTATTGCAAAAATAATTTAAGAATAAGAAGACCAAAATTCAGCACACTTTTCCCGTACTGTGTGCCAAATTTTGCCCCATTGATTTACCGTTAATTTCTTGTTCCTGTATAAGCCATGCCCCCCCTCCCCACGCATTGCTTACCATTTGGCTTTTGGTCCGCTGCTAACATAGGCACATTAGTTCTGCCTATTTGGTCCTACCAGTATTCCAACATCTCCAATTCCAAGTGAGTTATCCATATTTATTTTAATAACACTCCCAACTGCCTTCTACTGTATGTTAGAAAGTTTATTACAAGTTTGTTCTCACTGGTATTCCGAACATGCGCCCTGATCAAGTCATGAAATAAGTCTCTGCAATTTCCCTGTTGTGGGATTGGTTTTTCCCAACCTAAGACTTCCTGAGGGCATCTCGATGTTGTAGGACCTTGGTTCTTGGGCCGGGTGTGTGATGATACCCTGATTTCAGTATTTTGATTTCTAGTTGTAAATGCGGCTTGGATGTGAGTACAGTATATATGGTAGGGAGAATATCTCCATGATGTGAAATGTAGCACCCTTGTACTCTGCACTTGAGACGGCACCACCATAACCGTGTTAAATTGTACATTGAAAGTGAATATAAATATGCCCACCATTCATAAGTTGTAGCCGGCGGATCATATTAGTATGTGACAGTGTGAGTTATACAGAATTGTTCCGAGGTATCACCATTCATTATACAGTATGCATCTAATGAATAATGCAGTAATACTTTGTATAGTAATGAGAGTATAGGTACAGTACTTGTTACCCAATAATAGTAATTGTGTTCCTAGAACATGTTCCTTTGTAACACATTAGTCCCAACATTGCCTGTAAGAGAAACTTTTGGTGGGTTCTCCGTCATCTGCTTTCAGCTGTGCTTGAAACTTGTGGCAGTGTTTTTCAGTTCCAAAGCAGCTCGGTAATTTTGTCATCATTGTTGATGATCGTTCTAATGATTTTTGAAAGTGTCAATTTCAGAGCGGAGGTTTGTTTAGTGGTCTGCACGCTCTCGGTCTAACTTGACGTCAAAGTTCTCCTCATTAACAGCATCGCTGTTTCCACTTTATTGTTAGCTTGGTTGTTTCCGGGCTTCGTAACCGGTTTCCTTCACATTGTTTGGTCCAAAAGACTTTCCCAACTGGTGTTATTTAAATTGCCTGTTTTCTAGATAAGTTATTTGCATCCCTTGTCATTTTTTTATGCTGTGCCCATCTTTTGGTTTCTGTTTCTGTTCTCCATTTCAATCCCATATTTAGTGGGAGCTGCAGCAATCTACTTGTAATGTTAACAATGAAGATCAGTTGCAGAACAACAAGGAAGGACAAATATTTACTGTATGGGTGTAACCAGACCGTTTTGGGGGTGAATTCAAGCACCTAAGCAATTCCAAGTACCAAAAATTACAGCATTTTTAAAACTCTATTCTCCTTAATAAAGGACAGCATAGGCTTGAATATGATTTAGCTCTAAGCCTAAAATCGCCCCTGGATCACTGCTCGTGCTCACAATTACCAGCAACATTCAGAATAATGGAAAATCTGTTCATTCGTTTTAAACAAAAATACAAATTAAAGTCCCATGATTCATACAGGACTATTCAAAACTCACTTTTTGTTGTAGGAACCCAATGAAACCTTTTTTGAAATGAGGTACACATTTTTTTCCATATAAAATCTCAATCGCCATCAAAAAAAGTTTAGAAATATATTCCCGTATACAGTTTCATATACTGTATGACTGTTTTTTTAAGGAGAAATTACCATGTTGCCTAAATTGACAGTATACAGTTTTTTTATCATTTGCGGTCTCTTGGCTCAGATGATAAGACATGTAACTAATTTTGATTGATAATTTTGGTTTCATTTTGGATTTAACTATATTTTTTACATGTTTTACTATTTTTGTCCAGAAAAATAACAAAAATAATATTTAAATGAGCAAAAATGATCTGCTGTGCTAAAGTGTTTCAGTAAAATGAGAAAAATATGAAAATAATCACAATTATGTGCAAGATTTTTACTTTGATTTAGTTTACTATTTTTTACAATGAAATTTTGACATCTTCTTGAAACTAAATACTGTAATACATTTTACCTCACGAGCAGTATATAAAAAGACTTATCAACGGAAGAAGTACCAATGGTTGGCTTTTATTCAATGATAAAAATGGGCAATTTCCTCTCATGGCGCACTAGTGTGCCCCGCCTGGCACACTAGTTGAAAAATACTGTTTTATAAGGTCAATTTGTAAAAATTTGTATGATCTAACATGTTGCTCCACACGATGCAGTGTTCACCATCAGGGGCATCAGCATCACGCTGGAACCCGAGTCAGAAGTAAGGCGTGGCTCCAACGTGACGGTACGCTGTCAAGCTTTAGTCAGCAGCTCGGGTTCAAGTCAACTGAGTCGTGAGTACACCATCTACAAAGATGGCGTTACGGTCTACACCAAAACCACCAGCGTCTCCGAAGACCTCCTCTACCGCCTACCTGACGCCCGAGTCTCCAATACGGGCAAATACAAGTGCAAGATTGACATTGAAGGCAGGAAAGTGATCAGCGAAGCCAAGAAACTTACCGTCACGGGTAGGTTTTTCTGGAAATGAGTTTAAAACTTTACTTTACCACAAAAATGATAAATATCGGATTGTAAGAAAATATAACTTATATTAAAGGCGATGTAAGGTATTTGGAACTGTTCTGCTCGCTGACGCCATCTTCTGGCTGCTGTCATCAATGCAGCCTCTGTCAAGCTCCTTATTCTGCACTTGCAAGTGTGTGCATTTCTTAGACCCGCTTGAATAAAGCAGGGGTTTTTTTTCATCTTTTTGGGGTTTGGGTTGGGGTTTGTACTGTGAAACAGGCCTTTTCTGACTTTCACCATTTTCATACTACAGTAACATAAAACTGCAGTGACAGGCATAAAGTCACTCCCCCTTTTTTCCTACCTAATGTGCTCCATGGCCCAAACAGATTTGTTAAAAGTAAAATAAAAGCAGATTGAGGGGGGTGAAATGGAACTCAGTTGGGCATTGTTTACTCATACTAAATAGAGAAAATATTCTCCTCTTAACATTTTAGGGAAACCTCAAACGGCGCACCTCACGTCTAAAGATACAATTTCAATTTATTTCTGTTTTGAAAGGGACAAAAAAATTCTCAAATGAGCCAGATAATTATATTAAAACACAAAATCATCTCATCTCATCTCATTAGCTGAACCCCTTATCATCAGTAAGGTCGCAGGGGTGCTGGAGCCCATCCCAGCAATCATCGGGCAATAGGCAGGGGACACCCTGAACTGGTTGCCAGCCAATCGCAGGACAAAATCATGTTACTACTAACTTATTTTAAGCATTACTTTTCTCAATTATTTTTACTTTCTTTACAAGAGAGTTACAAACATAAATTGACCGACATGTTTTGCATATTGGTAAAATGTATTTATTTTTATTTGTATTTACATATTATTTATTGTGCACAGACCTTATATACCAACTGTAACATTTTGAAAAAGTTCTATTGGATAAACTAGCTCCGGATTATTATTTTTGTATTTGTTGTTATTAAATATAAATATTTTAAAACTCTTAGATAACTCCTTTTCAATATAGTAAATGAATATTTTCCCCATATATATATATATATATATATATATATATATATATATATATATATATATATATATATATATGTATATGTAATCGCGGTGTACCCGTCCCACCAAAGATCCACATTCACGCTGGACTGGATGATGAGGTTTTTATTACAGTTGCTGCAAATGAATGAGTCACACACAACACGTGGTTAGCTCCTCTGCTGGCTTTCAACACTTTGGCAGCGCGCTGTAGACTGCCCTAAACATATCAAATAGCTTTATTTTCAGTTTACGGTATATATATATATATATATGTATATATATATATATATATATATATATATATATATATCTCATCTCATCTCATTAGCCGTACCGCTTATCCTCAGTAGGGTCGCAGTATATATATATATACTGGACTGTCTCAGAAAATTAGAATATTGTGATAAAGTTCTTTATTTTCTGTAATGCAATTAAAAAAACAAAAATGTCATACATTCTGGATTCATTACACATCAACTGAACTATTTCAAGCCTTTTATTATTTGAATATTGCTGATTTTGGCTTACAGCTGAAAAAAACTCAAAAATCCTATCTCAAAATATTAGAATACTTCCTCAGACCAAGTAAAAAAAATAATTTTATAACAGCAAAACTTAATCAAACATTTGAAAATGTCCATTGATGCACTCAGTACTTGGTTGGGAATCCTTTTGCACGGATTACTGCATCAATCCGGCGTGGCATGGAGGCAATCAGCCTGTGGCATTGCTGAGGTGTTATTGATGCCCAGGGTGCTTCGATAGCGGCCTTCAGCTCATTTGCATTTGTAGGTCTGGTGTCTTTTATCTTCTTCTTAACTATACCCCACAAATTCTCGATGGGGTTCAGGTCAGGGGAATTAGCAGGCCAATCAAGGACAGTGATGCCATGGTCAGTGCACCAGTTACTGGTGGTTTTGGCACTGTGGGCAGGTGCCAGATCATGCTGGAAAATGAAATACTCATCTCCATAGAGCTTTTCAGCAGATGGAAGCATGTAGTGCTCTAAAATCTCTTGGTACACAGTTGCATTTACTCTGGACTTGATGAAACACAGTGGACCAACACCAGCAGCTGACATGGCTCCCCAAACCATTATTGACTGTGGGAACTTCACACTGGATTTCAAGCAACTTGGATTTTGCTCCTCTCCAGCCTTTCTCCAGACTCTGGCGCCTTGACTTCCAAATGAAATGCAAAACTTGCTTTCGTCTGAAAAGAGGACTTTGGACCACTCTGCAACTGTCCAGTGCTTCTTCTCCATAGCCCAAGTCAGACGCTTCTTTCGTTGTCTTGAGTTCAGAAGTGGCTTGACCATGGGAATACGGCTATTGTAGCCCATTTCCCGGACACGTCTGTGAACTGTGGCTTTTGATACCTGGACTCCAGCTTCAGCCCACTGTCTTTGAAGCTCCCTCAAATTCTGGAAGCGGCTCTTCTTCACAATTTTGTTAAGGCTGCTGTCATCTCTCTTGGTTGTGCAGCGTTTCCGGCCACATTTTTCCCTTCCAACAGACTTTTTGTGGATATGCTTTGAAACTGCACTCTGTGAACAGCCTGCTCTTTGAGAAATTTCTTTTTGTGTCTTACCCTCCTGATGGAGGGTATCAATGATGGTCCTCTGGACAGCAGTCAGATCAGCAGTGATTTAGTTTACTGAACCAAGCTGAGTGTTTTTAAGGCTCAGGAAACCCTCGCAAGGTGTTTCGAGTTAATTAGATGATTCAGGTGATTAGTTGAATAGCCTACTTGTATACTTTTTCATGATATTCTAATATTTTGAGATCGGATTTTTGAGTTTTCTTAAGCTGTAAGCTGTGTACCTGACTTGTTAACCTGACTGCCCATCTTGCACATCTGGTTAGCGTCTCTTCTTGCACTATCGGCACTATGGTAAATAACACAATACAGCTTTATTTATATCTGTACACTGAAGGACACTGAGGGAAACTGTGGGAGTCAGATCCATCGACATTTCGTTCTGTATACACGTGTACTAGAATGACAATAAAGTAGATCTGAATCTGAATCTGAATCTGAATCTGAAATTCAGCAATATTGAAATAATAAAAGGCTTGAAATAGTTCAGTTGATGTGTAATGAATCCAGAATGTATGACATTTTTGTTTTTTTAATTGCATTACAGAAAATAAAGAACTTTATCACAATATTCTAATTTTCTGAGACAGTCCAGTATATATATATATATATATATATATATATATATATATATATATATATATATATATATATATATATTGTGTTGGCATATACAAATCCTCCTTTTGATTATTACTACTGTCCAAATTGGTACAATATTGTTTTTCAATTTATTCTGAATTTTAAAATTAAGCAGCTATAAAATATGGTAAAATAAGTATAATCAATATATAAAAAGGTACAATAATCATCTTTACAAGAAAAATGTTGGTGTTTCTGATATTAGATTATTTTTTAAAGGTTCAATTTTTATCCGTTTTAATGTTTTTGTCATGTTTAGCCTGATGTCTTATTTTTACAATTTTCTTACTTTGATTTTAATATTTTTTGTAAAATAAGAACAATAGTACTTGAAATCAGCACAAATATCAGCCCTCTGACAAAAGTTCCACCTATTTCCCATCTGTCAGTGTAGCATGAAAATGGTGAAAGTAAGAAAAGACCTGCCTCACGTAGAGTCCTAGCATCAACCTGAACCACAAAAGAGACGAAAAAAGAAGAGTTTATTCGAGGACATCAAAAAAATACACGTACTTGCATGTGCATCAGGAACAAGATCACTCAGGCTGCGATCATAACTTTGAGCCAACAGTTGGCAGCACAGAGTTTCAAAGTTCCAAATTTCATACAGCTCCTTGAACTACCAATGGATAATGTCAAATCTCACAATTGTTTCCACTGTAGGTTTGTCTTCCCCCGTGCTTCATTTGAACAAAGCTGTGGTCACGGAGGGTGAGGAACTCACAGCCAGGTGCACAGCGCCCGGAGAAACAGGTTCCATTATTTTCTACTTCTACGAGGACGACAAGGAGATTCTGGAGGACAGAGTCAGCTCCAACCTATCAGAAGTCAAGCTCCGCTTCAATAATGTTGGCATCCACAAGATGTTCTGTTCCTACACAGTCCTGGTGACTCCGTTTTTCTCCAAGTCTGAAAAAAGCAATACCCTTGCCATTTCAGTAAAAGGTACCTGAGAACTAACACTACCATTAATAAGTTTGGGGTCACCCGGACAATTTTGTGTTTTCCATGAAAAAGTCACACTTTGTTTTTTCAAATGAGTCGTCCAAAGTCTGTGTTTTTTTTTGCCAAAATTCCTTTTGTTGGCCCACCTCAGATATGGTGTTTTCTTTGCCAATATGCCTCAAAGGCCAGCATCTCGGATTCGCCTCTTCACTGTAGATGTTGACACTGGTGTTTTGTGGGTACTATTTAACAAATTTGCTAGTTGAGGACCTGTCAGGTGTCTATTTCTCAAATTAGAGACTCTAATGCTCTCTTGCTTGGATGTGCTCCCTCTTCTCTTTATACTCTGGTCAGAGCAGTTCCGTGCTGTTCGCTAAAGGGTAGTACGCACGCCATCACAGGGTACAGGGTGGTAGTACACACCGTTGTTGAATATTTCTTCTAGGCAATCAGAACCTTGCCAATTACTTGCATGAAATAGCCTTTATTTCTCAGACCTAGAATAGACAGACGACTTTTTTCTGGTCATTCTGAAAGTTGAATCACACTCACAAATGTGACACTCCAGATATTGGAATAGCTCAAAGGAAGATCAGTTGATAGCTTTTCTAACCAGCTAAACAGTTTTAAGCTGTGCTAACATAATGATATTAGGTTTTCTAATCATCTATTAGCGATTTGTAAACACGATTTACGATTTAAATTCAGGATGAGTGGTTGCTGGAAATTGGCTTCTATACACCTATGTAGATAATGCATTTAAAACCAGACATTTGCAGCTAAAATAGTTATTTACCACATTGTATTTCTGATTAGTTTCATGTTATTGTGATTTAAAAAAAACAGTACTTTTACTCTAAAAACAAAGCCATTTCCAAGCAACGCCAAACTTTTGAATGGTAGTGTAAATATTTCACTATTTCTTCTTACGAGTTGCTCTTTTTATTTTCAGAGCTTTTCATAGCACCAGTTTTGGACATTTTCCCATACAATAATATCTACGAAGGAGACAGACTGGACATTATGTGCTCCGTTAGAAACCTCATGCCTGACATGCAAGGAAATGTTCACCTCTACCTAAGCCGAGGGACTCAACTTCTCAGTAGGGGGGGCGCCGAAGTCAACCACAGCATGATCGCCCTGGCCAAGGACTCAGAGGAGTTTGAGTGCAGACTTGAGATGGGCAACGTTGTGAAAGTCGACACAAAAAAGATCTTAGTGACCGGTAAGTAGTTTTCAGTGTCAAATGGATTTGTGAGTTTGATTCTGGTGAAATATCCTAACTTAATCCTGATACAGTATCATTGCACTATGATGTCTATGTTTGCACCAATGCATATGCTGACTATTTTTTTGCATTATGATGACTTTGCACCAAATGCAATATCGCACAACCCTTACGATACCAACGGTATCACGACAACACTGTATGTAACATCCCACATGCCGACATTTCTTGTGTAAATACCATGTAAATTATAACTATAGCCTTATCCCCCTTGTTTTATAACCTTATCTTCTCTGTTCCTTTATCTTCTTGGCTCATACCTCACTGTGAATGTATAAAACTGGAGTGTCATGCCCAATTTCGTTGTCACATAATGTTAACCCATTTTGTAACAATGACAATAAAGGTATATTCTATTCTATTCTCTATTCTGATATATTGATGAGTAACGTAAATACCGGATTACAGAGCACACCTGTTTAAAAGCAGAACAGGCAAATTTAAGGTAAAAAATTAACCTTGTTGTGCACAGGCCACATAGGATTTTAAGCCGCTAAAAGTAAAACATTATGCTGCGCTTCAGACACCCACTTGTGGACCATGTACACAGCAGTCAATCGTAGAAAATTCGCAAATATGCGCTAACTTATACGCAGGAGTGCGACAAAGCAGAACTGTGCTGACTAAAATTCAATCACAATCACAACAGCCTATATATTTGCAGAGCCATGCGACTGATCTTAAAGCCCCAATGTGTAATATTTGACCACTACATGGCACTGTGTTTCCAGGTACAAGTGAGAGATACATAGCAGGACGTGGTGGCAGGATGCAAGGCAAACATGCCGCCAACCTAAGTGGGAATGCCACGATGTAAAAGAAATACAAATTTCTCGATCAATGATTTTCTTTTATATAAATTAACAATGATATGAAAGTTCATGTATTTTGCCTAGTATTCAAATCAATGTTTTTTTTTCCCGGATGAAAGTTTTTTTTTACCACTAGGAGGCACTAAATATTACACACTGTCTCTTTAAGCACTCCAATCCCTTCTGCGCATGACAAAGTAATAGTTTGTTTACACGGCTTTACGAAACCTGAATATATAGGCAATATTCTTAATCATAATTCTACCAGCTCAGTAGCCTAGATGGTAGTGTGCCCGCTTTGAGATTGGGAGGTCGCTGGTTTGCGCCTCGACCGAGACATACTTAATTGGTATAATGGTGGCGCCCTCTGGCTGCGGCTGCACCGACTCGCTACAACGGGTCAGGTGTATCGACATTTTGTTCTATGTACATTGTTACAAAGAATGACAATACAAAGGAAATTATTATTATTATTATTATTATTATTTAATCTTTTACAGGCATGCGCCCTGTGTTCTTTATATCTATTATGTGTATCTATGTGAGGCCTTTTGAGGCTCTTAAGTGATCAAGGGGCTATACAAATGTGACTCCGATTGGAACCCAGAGGCATTTGGGATAAAGGGTTGGGTGGACAGACGGACAGGGTGGATGAAAGGGTGGATGCGTTGCTGTATTGACGGATGGATGGGCGGATGGATCAGTGAATGGAAGAATTGATTGAGAGTTTCAAACAGGGATGTATCGAGATATAGATCTTAACATATGCTACTTGTTCCTGTTCCAACAGAGCTGTTTTCAGTGCCTACTCTGACCATGTCTCCAACTGAAGTATTTCAAAAGGAATATATGACTCTGAGTTGCAAAAGTGAAAGCTTCGCTTCCGAGAGACTTCACAGGGACGAGTTGACTTACAGTTTGGAACCACCCGAGAGCCTCCTGATCCCAAAGAGCACAGGCGTGTTTTTTGGCAAAGCTTTGCTCTATGAATTCAACTACACTTGCGTCGCTCAAGCCAGGGGAATCAGGAAATCGAGCAGACCGCTCACAGTCCGTCCTAAAGGTAACTCTCATCACTCAATTTCCAAATGCATTATAGTTAATAATAAATTTATATTATAGTAGTTTACAAACTAAAGACCAAGGTCTTTTGCAACTTTCTATTCACTTTTAGTGGCATTTACAAAAATAAATAAATAATCATCATGATGATTTCCTGCATTTTTTGTTTTCCACTAACCCAAAGTCATTTAATCTAATGTTTTTAGGATTTATGATTGTGTCAAGGGCTGCTAAAGGGCAGGCGACACCCTAGGCTGGTTGCCAGCCAATCGCAAGGCATACAGATCCAGACAACCATTCACCCATACACTCGTTCCTATGGACAATTTTGACTTGACAATCAAGCTGCCATCCATGTTTTTGGTATATGGGAGGAAACCGGAATGTCCAGAGATATCCCACTCAGGCATAGCATAGGGAAGAACATGAAAATTCCACTCAGGGATGCTAATTAAACCGATTTCCTCTGAACTGTGCAGGAGAAGAGTTAACAAGTTATCTACTGTGTTGTCCATGATACATATCAAATGTGGGCAAAATTTCAGCTACTAACAAAATTTAATTACGGTATTTGCTTTTGTTGTCTTCTTTAACATCAGTGACAGTGTCAACACCGAGGATCTCCGTGGTTGGAAGGGCAGTACTGGGGCGTCCATTTAGGGTCCTGTGTCAGTCTGACATCGGCAGCCTGCCCATCAACTACACTCTGCTGAAAGATTATGAGCAGCTAAGCTCAGCCAGTGTCAAAACGGCTTTGGAGCAGGCTCTGTTCACCGTCACCGTCCAACAACCTGGCGAAATTAACAAGTTCATGTGCGAGGCCAGGAACAGTCAGAAGGAAGCGCCACTCAGCAAAAGATTGGACGCTGCCGTTGTAGGTAAATATTTCACACAGTGTTTAACTAAATTTATGTTGAATGATGGCAAAAGTCTAAGTAACTCAATTATAATTTCTCCTAACGAAAGACTGCTAGCTTAATGCTGACACCAGAAGATATGCAGTGTTGGACAAGATACTGAAAAATACTTATGAGTTACAGTTACGAGTTACTTCGTTTGAAAAGTAACTCAGTTACTCCCAGATTACTTCGAAAGTAAATATCTATTTACAAATTACCTTAATAGACACATAGAAGCTGACCCACTAAAACTAATCTAAAATATCTACATAATAAAATTAATATAAGAAAACTCGTACAGCATCTGTGCAACTCTCCATATTACTTGGCTCCTACACGTCACTGCCTGTGAATGCTGAGATCTTGCTCATCTCTGTAAAGTGGGATGACGCTTTACACCGAAAAACAACAGCAACCAGATGATGAATATGCTGCATCTGAATCACACTGGAAAGTTTGTCCTGCTCCTGGTTACCATAGAAATCAGTGTTTCCTGTGGGGGAGTAAACTCCTACCCAAAAAAACGGCCTGGAGAGGGATGGGCGCCGCTAGGCTGTAATTGCCCAAGACACACCACAGGAAATGGTGCCCCCATGACCCTGGCGGTTAAGAAATCCGGGAGCAACCTTGAGAGCTTGCAAACAAACACTTAGCCAAGACACTCCATATTACTTTTGTCTTTGGGCTTCAAACCCCTCGAATATCTCATTCTCCATTTCTAGGTACTGTCAAAGAGGTTTTTTGTTTTTCTCCAGGCACGGTGTAAGGCAAAAATAATTTTACAGATATACAGACCAAAATTCCGCACACTTTTACTGTATACTCTGTGCATACATTTGCCCCATTGGTTTATTGTTCCTCTATATGCCTCACCCCCTTTCTTTGGTCTGCCTACCATAAGATACTGGTGAGACTGTCAAGGTTAAAACTTGAGATTGTATTATGATATGGAAAAGAACACTCTGAGTCAGAAATTGGGTTTTTGATAGCCCTTTAATCAGAGGCGCGTGCTTCTAAGATTTGCTTCCAAGATCGGCTCAGGAGGGAAACACACTCCCCCTATGGCTAGAGACTCATTTATTGAAAAACAACACTTCTGATTGGCTTAAGCGAGGTTACATGAATACAAGAAACAAATCTAATTGGTATAGACAGAAATCACATGTTTGAATGAAGTGAATAATGCTGGTCGCTACATGGCTTCTGAGCATAATAAATGAGCAGTAATAAAAGTGAAACTTTGTAACACAGAAGGTACAATGCGTCACCATAAAAAGAAGGGAATGTGGGGAGAAAAGCTTGTCCCCGCACTTCCCAGCACCAAAGCGAAGGCCATCTTGATTAATAGTTAGCGGTCCCGAAGAGGATACAATTGTAAGGTCTTCCCCGGACTTCCCAGCACCAAATCGAATGCCATCTTGATTATTAGGAGGATACATTTGCACCTGGATATAATCTTTGGCGTCGTTAAGGTACTTTTGAGGATAAAAGCATACAAAGGCACATACATAATCAAACTATAATTTCCCTTACAAGACACCACAAAATATGCACATATAATCTTGAGACTGCTCCACCATAACTGCATTTAGTTGTTTTTTTGTTGGTAAATAAAAACATTGCCACCATTCAGAGAAATCAAGTTCAGATGGCGGTTTGTATGAGGCATTTAATGAGTAGCTGAATATTGGTGTAATGCACCGCGTAGTAACGACAGAAGAGTTTTGTTAATAGCGCGTTTCAGTATTCGTTACCAAGAAAAGTACTTGCGTTCCGGGAACGTGTTCATCTGCAACGTATTAGTCCCAGCACTAAAGTGTGCTAAATCTAGAGAGGCTAGCAGAAAGTAGAATCATCAATACTAGGAGCTGCACCACCCACTCTCTGTTTTCCTCCTCAGTGCCGCTGTCTCATCCGACTCTCACGGTTATTCCCGTCTTGCCGGAAATCGCTGAGGGAGATCACCTGATCCTGATCTGTGGCGTGAAAGGCACTCCACCCGTCACCTTCAAGTGGTACAAGGATGGCGGCAACAGTCCGGTCTTTGCCACCACATCAGACAAGAACAATACAGACTTTCAGATAGAAGTTGTGGCCAAAAACGACAGCGGTACCTATTTTTGCGAAGCCATCAATCATGCCAACAATGTGGTCCGCAGCGCACCCGTCACAATAGAAGGTGAGGACCACGTTCTTTTGGATGATCATTGTGTATATACAATTTGGAGAGACAGATTTTTTGTGTCCGCCAACCACATTTTGAAACATTTGCCACTTTATGGTTATATAATATCAGCATCACAATGCATTTGTGTTGGCCTTTAGGGATTCAAATGTGTTTTGTTTGTTTGTTTGTTTGTTTGTTGGACGGTTGGTGTTAAAGGGACATTGTGTATTATTTAGCACCTTTTACTGGTAAAAAGAACTTCTTTCATTAATAAAAACAAAAACCAGTAGTAATTGAATAATAAGCAAATATGCACAAATTATCATACCAACGTGCATTTAAAAAAAAATCTTTATGTATCTTTTTATGTATTTTACATAACATAAGGCTCACCTAGAGAAAAAGCTGACATGATTGCCCGACTAGGGGTACACCTAAGAAACTCAAACCTTGAGAAAGGATGAACAAAAAAATAAGAACAAAATTGGTGCAATTTGGTCACTTTGAGTCTGAACAGTTTGTATTCTTCTCTGTGCTTTTCAGCGCTTGTTTTCGGTTGCACTACACCAAACAGCTACATCTAGAGGTCAAATAACACTCATTGTCCCTTCAAGTGCAGATAAATTTACCAAGTATTTTTCCCTCTTCCCTTTTTATTAATAAACTTCTAGATAATTTTTTCAAAGACCGATCTACTTGACTTGCCCATTTTAGCTCTAATCCGGATAATCTCAGTCACTGATATCAGATGACAAAGTCAATGTAGATTGCTTATAATGTTGCGGCATTCTACATAGTCTGTCTTGCTGTGAGTAAATACGTGCAGACGCTGTGTTTGTTATTAAGATTTATTATCGCGTAATTAGTGGAATTGCAATTATTAATACAGGGAGCAATTGGGTGAGGTCAACAGGATCAAGAGGCCGTTGATAATACTACTGCACATTTTTTTTCTGCTTTGCCTGTAGTAGTAGCACAAATTGGACAAGCTGATGCTGGCAGTAAGCAGTCAAGAGTGGTGAGCGGTCTCAAACGAGCTCTAGTGGTAGCTTCTGGGACTGCCCGGGAAATGGATTTTCCTTTGTATTACGAGCAAGAGTTTTGTCAAAAATAAACCCATATACCGGGTGTGACATGTTTTGTGCAAAGCAAAAATTGGCCTCCAAGATGGCACTTGTGGGTGTGAGCAACACCGAGATACCTTCTAGGTCAACAGCCTCACCAAACCGACGACACTGGGGAACCCCCCCTGATCAGACTGATGTATTCTTAGCAGAAAAAAAGCGATGGAAGTGGAGGCTGGACCAGGCTCTCTCTCACCTGGTCTGGTTGGGGTCATGTGGCTCACTCTTGGTGCACGTCCAATCCCACTTTAAACTTTACACTTGAAATGTTTTTGTTTTGTTTTTATGAGAAAATGACTATTTGTCTCATGTTTCACACATTATATTTTTGTTATGGAGTAAGTAGGAGAAAAATGTGAAAATAAACAATCAGAAACGATAAAATACTGCATATATTGTGATTTAATAATGTGATCATTTTTTAATGGATTAACAAATGCTTGTTTTAATGATGTAAAATATCATAATTTGTTTGTACGATTGATTGAACAAGTGTCCAAAGTTATTTTTTTGGGGTTGCATTTTGGCTTCTACCTGTGATCCCTTTTGTTTAGGTGATTTGTTCATTCAGTGATGTTTGTTACAACATGACTGAATAGAAGAAAGAAAATGAATAAAAATATTAATCAGGTTGTAATCATTAGAAGGGTTAAAATTATGTCGTATATTTATGTGTTACACAATTTATTTATTGGTTGGCGTATTTCTTTTTCGTATACATCTGTTCCTACATATGGCAGGATTGGTCCTCCACACTCTCAATGTTTAGTAGTGATTCCATAGTGTGTTCTAACGTTCTCTGTGCACTGTCGCCCCTGCAGTTCGCCTGGCCTTATGGAAGAAAGCGGTGATCGCGGCCTTCTGTCTGCTGCTGGTGTTGGTGCTGGTGGTGGTTTCCGTGCTGTGCGTCAGGTCCAAGCGAGGTAGAGACACCTACAAGCCGGCTGCGACTCACAACTCCTTAATTTGACTCCGTGTGAAGCAAGCTTCCCCGCCCGCTCCCTCCTGCATCTTCTCACGTCTGCTCTCTTATTGTAGGTAAAAAGGAAGCAGCTGCTGAATTGTCAGTGTGAGTTTACTGCACTACTTGCTTCCTCTCAATGTGACCCATGCTGTTTAGGCGCGGTAGTCTTTATTGTTAGCTAAGCTGAGACGAGTGTTGACGGAGCATTACCCGAGAGGTAACGTCTTGGGTGAATCAGGAAGTTTTGACAGCTCTGAGCACATTTGTGATAACACACAAACACAAAAACATTTTTTGAATCCTATCAGGCCAAAAACTGTGATGTCAGACCAGGAAAATTATACCTAATATTAGTCACCTGCTGCACACTAAAATATAAAATCACTCAACACCGCTTGTGAGAAAGATTCCAAGCAATTTAATTGATAGTGACTGCTGCACAAGTTAATTGAGATCGGCAGCTGCTGACAGAATCCGCAAAGGAGTGTCTTAATGGCATCATAATGTGTAACTTTTCCTAGACATTTCCCCGCTGATTCTGCCACACCATAATCTTTATTTATAGGAAATGTGGGAGTCTTGTTCATCCATTCTTGCGCGTCACTGATCAGATGACTATGATGATTACCTGTGCATCATTGAATTTCTTCACTTTGGCATTCAAAGCACGACACCACATTTAAATCTGCATTATTTAAAATGTAGAAAAAATTTTACAATACCCATTTTTTTAAATAAAATGGTAAGATATACATTGTTTGCAGTCTTGCAAGCTAGTTTAGGGTGGGGATGGCCCTGGCGAGATACTATCTCCAAGCCTCCTTGTTTTAAGTGACCTATAGGCTCAAGGTGGTGCTAGCCTGGATCGAGGAGTCCTTCATAACGTTTTTAGCTCTTTTGCGCGTATCACAAGCAAGCAATGTCCTCCAGACTGTACAGACTGTAACCAATGATTTTCTGGGCTGTGTTGAATCCGTTCTGTATGTTGTTTCTGTTCGCTGCCATGCTTCAAGCATTGCACACTGTGAGGCTGCGACGGATAAATAAACATAAACGATTGAGTCAAGACTCTAATACAGTCTCACTGAATACATGGCTCATCTAACTTTAATTGGTGGCTTAGGTGTGACGATCTTAAAATGCAAAAAAAGAAACTTATTTTAGCCTGTCAGTTTACCTCAGATTACCGTTGCTCATACCAGAATTTTTATATGAATACCAATGATCTGAAATTAGCAATACATGTCAGTTGAGTTTTCTCAAAATTTTTTTTGTACTCATAGCTGTCTGTAACTTGATTACCCAAGATGTCATCACTGCGTTATAACAGTGGTCAGGATAGTGTAAGATTATAGCATGCTTAATGTCTTCTATTATCGGTGTGTCCAGTGAGGGACTTAAGAATTCTCCTAGTTCGAATTGCTATATTCAATCCAAACAAAATTAATGGCTGTTGAAGAAATGTTTGTTGTTGTTGTTCAGTTGATTGTTGTTGTTGTTTTACCCTAGTAGGGAAGTCAACCCAAAACAGTTTTTCCCACGCTTCCCCACAAGTCTTTCGGTTTATGTGGATTATGAATTTGGGAACAAAACAGACCATTGTAATCCATACTGTTGTCGACACAGATTCTAAGGATGTGGAACTTTGATTTAAATTTAGTCGACAGGAAGCAGCAAAATATAGAATTAAAATAGGTAGATACTGCTTCTTAACACAATCTTAGTGTAAAAATACTGTTAAAAGACAATGAAAAAAAGTCCAGTTGAAAAATGAAATAAACATCAATTTGTTTAAAATCTTCCACTTGCAGATAATGTTTCACTTATTTTTTTCAAACTATGTTTATTACTTTTTGAGTCATGACAAAAACGTAATAATTAATCGTGATACAATATAACAGAATTACAAGCTAAAATATATACTTAAAAAGATCCAAATTATCCATCTTTCCCTGAATCCGATCATTTTATGTCTTTGAAAGTATATTAATTATTTGTTTTGTTTTACCCCCAAAAAACTATTAAAATGATAGTAGTAAATTAGGACAATAGACCAAAAACATAATACTAGTCTTACCATAGTACTTGTTGACGTAATGCATATTAATTGTACAATAATTTAATACTAAGTTTGCTGATAATAATTATTATTTTTTTACTTTGTTTTAAACTCTACCTAAAACTGAACAAAAAGAACAAGGGTAAAATTTTATCAAGTGACATTTATTCCCGATAGGTTTACAGTTTGGACAGTCAAAATAAGGAAAACATTTTTTATTTGATTTTGAATTTGTAAGAAGAAGACGGGGGAATGCTCAATCCTGAGATAAGAAATTCCAACCTGATGTAAAGCCCTACCCCAAGCCTTTTCTTTTCATTGAATCACCTAGGTTACAAAAGCATCTGCTTTAAAGGAGGTAGATATCAAAACAGGATCATGGTTGGTCCATATTGACTATGATGTAAACAGTTTATTTTAGTCAAAACAAAAATCAAGTTAAGTCATGTTTATTTAAGCAGTGCACAATAACAGTTAAAAATACAAAGTGGCATCTTATGGCATCTCCTTTGCAAGTGTCCAGTATTAAAAACAATATAAATGTATCAATGAGCAGGGAAGGAACAAGGGAGAGCCAAAACCTCGGATAAAAAATTCCAACCTGTTTTAAAAGCCCTCCCTCGAGGCCTTTCTTTTTATTAAAACTCATAAGTTACAACGAAGGTCTTGAGGGTGTAGAAAATAAAGAGCAGCAACATGATTGCACATAATAATAGTAAAAAAGAAAGAATTGGCATCCTGTGTGGGTGTCCAAAATAAAAAACAGAACGTGTCACTTCCGTTTTCAACTTTAACTACAATTTTTGTTAAGGTTGTTTTTTCCTTGTCAAAAGGAAAACCAATAACCATAGTTACCTAAATCATCTTTAAGTGGAAAAAAAGATTATTTATTTTTTGCAAAATGTTTAACTTTCACTTTAAATGTCACTTTTTAAATTTCGATTTGACTACAATTTACTTATAATTTTGTAGTTGTGTATAGGGTAGCTTTTTTCAGATATATTTGTAAGTGTCAACAAAAGCGCTAGAAAATGGGCGGCATTTGGCCTCTTTGGACCCCCAAACTCTCAACTTTTGTTCTTCAGATCATGTGAATTGTTTACTATGTAGATTTTACCCAGTTGACTTTATTCTTACCATTTCTCAGAAAGCCTTCAAGCCCTAAATCAGATGACTCTTTAACTGTGAGTCTAACCCACGACACAGAGGTTAATAATGCAGCCTCAGGTAGATTGTTTTTATTTATACATATTTTCCCCTTGTGGGTGTCTTCATCCGTCATTCCTGCAAAGTGCGAGACCTTCCATAGCATGTTGTGTGTGGGAGCCCATCACCATCCAACCTCACGTCATCGTCCATGTTCTAATCTGCATGCCAGGGTCTTGTTGTTGTTAACCCGACTAGGTTTTGTATAAGCGAGCAATTCCGGGATGTTATGCAGCGACGGTGTCAGGAAGGGTAGGCAGAAGCCAGGGGTGGGCAGCACTGAGAATTTTGGTATTGATCCGATCTAAGTAAATACACGGTAGTATTGATCAATATTGATCCTGATACTTTTGTTTTGGAAATGTCATGATCATTGAATAATTGTACCCATCGCCCCTTGATTTAGTTTAGAATTTTCGATAAATACATCACAAACATTTTAGACACTAAAAAGGTTTCATGATTAATTAAATAACCACCGTACACTGCAAAAATATTCCGAACTATAAGGCCTACCCAAAAACCACAAATAAGCCAGAAGTATGAATGTGCGCTTTAACAACCGGTGAGGAAGACATTCTTAATGCTTTACCATGTTTGTGTAATAATTGATCAGTAGATACGTATTTAGCAATGGTAACAGCACAAACTCCTTACCACCAAGCCACAAGACATATGGATGATTGTTCTCAATTGCATTGATTTGAATACAAGAGGTATTGTATCCAGATCTAAGAAAGGGGTGGGGGGGGGGGATTTTTTAAGGGTTATTGTTTTATCTTCTTTATTCATTATCCATTATCCGTCAGTTCATAATACGCTACAAAGCAAAGAAAGGGGTGGGGGTTTTTTTTAAGGGTTATTGTTCTATCTTCTTTATTCATTATCCATTATCCGTTACCAGTCAGTTCATAATACGCTAAAAAGCCTAGAAACCGGGACTCTTACTCTCAGCCAAAAGGCCAAGCTAAGGTCCTAGCCTTAAAGCCTTGCTGCGATCATTGCGTGCACTGTTCCCGGAGGTACTGCAATACCGGGCCGATTTTGCCTTCTCTTCTGCCTGGCCAGCAGGACGCAGCAGCAGGTCAGGGTAGGGAGATGTGCTTCAAGTGTGCCTGTCAGTCATGATTCAGGCATAGACTTAGAAAGTGGCAGAGGACGTTGGGTGACGGAGAGAAGCGGCGCTTTGAGGAAATCGGTGGTGGAGTGAAGAATCCATCTGAACCAAGTACTTACTTAGTATCTATGATATCGATATTTGGAATATTAACAGATACAGCTTGGACTTGAATCCAAGCGAATTATATTGTGCAGTGTTGGCAAGTGCTGAGTGCGCCCATTATGGTCTTGTTCCAGACGGAGCGCCACGCTATGATGGCATGGAGGGGAGGGTGACCAATGGGACACGAGCTAGCGCCATGTCACTTCCCAGTGACACCAGCAACAGGAGCAGCTTCAGTATTCCGGCCACAGTGTAGAGATGAAAAAAAAGGATACCTCAAGAAAGGAACTTTTTCTCTTAAGAACAGAAAGGACTCGCCTCCTGCTGCTCCCTCTCCCCTCTCCCTGCAATCTAGATGACCCTTGTTTTCTCCTCTCTATTTGTTACGTTTATTTAACATCACTGTCTTTGCTTGTGCTTTTTTTGTACACCATGTGACCATGGGCGCATGTTTGATCAGTTTTGCCACTTTTGCTTTGTATGTTTGACAAAAGAAAGAAATTTCAGTTCCAAAATTTCAAAAACCCTGCCACATTCTGCATTTATTCACAGGCACCTTTAATTATGATGAGCAAATAATGCAATTAATTCATTTTAAAATTGTTCAAATTTGCTGAATCGTGAGTTTGAGTGTAGGAATTGTTTTTAAATTCCATCATCCATCCATTATCTGCACCGCTTATCCTCAGTAGGGTCGCGGGGGTGCTGGAGCCAATCCCAGCTATCTTTGGGCAGTGGGCAGGGGACACCCTGAACTGTTGCCGGCCAGTCGCAGGGCACACAGGGACAGACATCTCACTCGCTCATTCACACCTAGCGACAATTTAGACCGGCCAATTAACCTAACATGCATGTTTTTGGAATGTGGGAGGAAACCGGAGTGCCCGGAGGAAACCCACGCGAGTAGGGTGATAACATGCAAACTCCACACAGGAAGGTTCGATCTCATGACCCCAGAACTGTGCCGCACACGAGCTAACCACCGCGCCGCAGTGGTGCCCTGTTTTTAACTTTTATTTTTTTAATTATCTAAAGCTGGTACTGTTTGTCAAATAATAGTTAACTAAAGTAATTTCCAGAATATAAACCGCAACATTTGTCACACAATTTCAACCCTGCGGCTTATGCAGAAATTCTCACATATGTATTTATTCTAATGGTGATCAAGCAAAAAAAGTCACAAATATAACACAACTGCCAATAAACACCATAGTAGAAGAGGTTTAACATACGGTATTAAGCTTTCTGCTTGAATAAATTCAGCATAAACTGCGGCTTTTAGTAAAGGGAAGGTTATTGAATCGAATTGAATTGCCTTTGTCATTGATAACAACATAGTAAACAGTGTATGCAACAAGATTATACATGGTACTCCAGATCAAACATAGATAAGACTTTAAAGAAGAAAAAAAAGATAAAAGACCAACAGGATCAAAGGCAGAAAAAGTTGTTTTTCTTTAACCTCCTAAGAAACCTCTTGTTTAGTTTATGATTTATGTCCACGCACGTGGACACCACGTCTTAGGAGGTTAAAAATGTGGCTAATAGTCCAGAAATTAAGGTAGATAATTGTGCTTTTGAAGCAAATTAATCATAATTTAAGGGTAGCTGTTTTTTCATTCGTTTTGCACAGGCAATGTTAGATTCAGCCAACATCTAATAGTTCTGGGAGAATAAGCAAATTAGTTCAATTAATTTGTCATTTGAAATTGTTTTCAAACTTTAGTGTAGGAATTTAGGAAGGGTTTTTTTGATTTTAATTAGTCAAAGCTGGTGCTGGCAATCATACAGTAGTTAACTTGTCAAATGTGGCATTTAAGCAAGTTAGCTTTGGGTAGCTTTTTTTATTTTTTTACTTATTGCACAATCCATGACGGTTAACTTTCCGTGAAAATTGACCACAAAATATTTATTCTCGTCTGAACGGATTATTTTCTAATTATTCAAAGCTTAATTAAAGGTACATTGAATATTGTTAAGCGCCTTCCAATGGTAACTGAAATGTAATTCATTTTTTAAAAAAAATCAATATTAATTTTAATTATTAGGAAAAAAATACCCCCCAAAAACTATATAAACATTCATTTTTTAATTTTACATAACATGAACCTCACCCAAAGGGAGCTGACATAACTGTCAGCCATCTTAGTGCAACGGGTACTCAAAAAGCCCAAAAAGGCCTTAAAAAATAAACAAGAAGTAAAATGATGTTTTTGGATCATTTTGAGTCTCTGTAGTCTGGGTTTTCTCTTTTTTTAGTAAGATAAAAGTTTTTGAGAGGACATGGAAAAATTAAAACTTTATCAAACTCCTGAGAATTGTGAGATGTCTATCAGGAGCAGTAATTTCAGGCAGGTTTGAGAATATCCGTAAAAAGTAACTCAAAGACTACTTTTTAAAAGGTATTTTAGGTTTCAATCACTGTAAAACGTTTTCTTCCATATTTTTGTTTGATTTTTAAAAACATTTGATATTTTATTTTATCGTGTTATATAGATGGGGTTTTTTACTTATTGAACAATGCCAAATGGTACTATTTACAATTCATAATCCTGAAAACCCTTTCTTATATCTGTTAGTGAATATATATGTGTTGGGTTAAAAAGGGGCGTAACATTAGAAGGGTTGTAAGGTTGGTGTTAAATTATATGGTTCTGCAAACTACACGCAGTTCTTTTTGTGTTTAAATGTCAGATGAGTTGAACACTTACAATTGTCAATTGTCAATTTCAAATAATAAAACCCACCCAAAAACACTACCGGTGATTTAAAGGGACACTTTGTAATATTTGACCACTAGATGATGCGTTATTGTTCAGTTCAACAAAAGACTTCTTGTCCTAGGAATATTTAAAAAAAAAAATGCCTGTTTATATGATTGATAAGTTAGTAGTTTTGTAGACACTCAGAAAAGGAGAGAAGACATCAATGTATTTTGAAATTGCAAGAAGAACAGAGGAGCCCAAACCCCGAATAAGAAATTGCTATCTGAGCCTTTTCTTTTTTTTTTTAAACTCTTAGGTTACCAAAGCAGATCTGACCTAAAAGGTGTGGAAATCCTAGAGCAGGAACAGATACAATGATATAAATGTAATTGTCAAAACAGCAAACAACAGTGTGCAATAATCAAAATAACGAACTGGCATCCTATGCAAAGTCCTTTTCAGGTTTACAACATAAAAAAAAGAATAAACTTATCAATGATAGTTCATGCATTGTTGGCAGCACAGTGGTTAGCGCGTGTGCGGCACAGTTCTGATGTCATGAGATCGAACCTTCCTGTGTGGAGTTTGCATGTTATCCCCGTGCTTGCGTGGGTTTCCTCCGGGCACTCCGGTTTCCTCCCACCTTCCAAAAACATGCATGTAAGGTTAATTGGTCGGTCCAAATTGTCCCTAGGTGTGAATGAGTGAGTGAGTGAGTTGTCTGTCTTTGTGTGCCCTGCGACTGGCCGGCAACCAATTCAGGGTGTCCCCTGCCCACTGCCCGAAGATAGCTGGGATTGGCTCCAGCACCCCCGCGACTCTACTGAGGATAAGCGGTGCAGATGATGGATGGATTGTTCTTTTTTAAACAAATTAAAAAATTCAACCACTAGGAGGCGCTAAAGGGTACACACTGTCCTTTTAGGAATAGTATCAAAATCACAAATTTATAAGGGGTAATAACCAAGTGAAATTTACATTTTTTAAATAGGATACTGGGATGTTATCAAAAGAAGTGTTTTAATGGATTTTTTTTTCACCAGTTTTTTTTTTAAATAAAACACAAGTATTTGGAGAAGTGACACTTTTCAGCAAAATACCCAAAATGCAATATGTTTGTACAACCATTTACATTTATCCACAAAGAATATGAGCAGTTTAAACACTTCTATCTATTAACGGGCTGCTGTGGCTAATGGCAAACTCAGTTGCAGGGTTTTTACTTCCTTGGAATTCCCATTTCAGATGTTTGCACATCAATGTTGAATGTTTTACATTTCAGATCTATATTATCACAATTTTAGGAAATGTTTGTATATATTTTGGTTGATCCCCTCATTTTGCTTGAATCCTTTAAGAAAATAAAAACAACATGGTTTTATTTAGACACGTGTTATTCTAATTTATTTTGCTGCATATGTGGCTCTAAATCATTTAAAGAATATATAAATATAATACACTTTATGGGATAACTTATTATGTCGGAAAAAAGATCAACCTCAATGGACCACAACAAATTTCTCGACAAACTTCTCCAGCTTGATTTATTCCTCAAAAAGGAATGCACTACTGTGGCTTCCTTTACAAAGCAAAACAATGGACTCCGCGCAAAACTTCCCATGTTGACACAAAACACTTTGTTAGGTTGAATGTGCGTAGCATGAAAAGGAAATCAATTGCTTAAGACGTATTTTAAGCAAGGGGATCACATTACCAGCTGCGGTGAGGCTTTGCAGTTTTGATGCTAGTATACACTAAATCGGGCGTCTCAAACTCATAGCCCATGTGTGATTTGTGGCCCCTCAAGACAATAGTTTGGGGCCCCACCATAGTATGAAAGTTTAACGTTAGTGCGGCCTGCACGGTATAGATATGGATTCTAATTATTTAGACAGGGCACAAAATTCACTCGCTAAGTATTGTTTAAAATTTAACGTACCGTATTTTTCGGATTATAAATTGCAGTTCTTATCATAGTTTGGCTTGGGGTGTTGAACTAAAGTTTAAAGGACATTGGATGCATCTTACTATGCACCTTTTGCCTTTGACCTGCTCTGTGGATCAGCCTCACTCAGAACCTAGTTTTGGCAGCCCTGAGAAAAATGAGTTTGAGACCCCTGTGCTAAAGGAAGACAGTTTGCACAGTAAAACATGGTTAACACATTCAGATTGTCTGGAATTGTAATCTAATTGAATATAGTTTTAGTTTAACTGAAATTATTAGATAATATTGTAATAGGTTTTTATTGATTAATTAAGGAATTAGACTGACTAAACATTTTAGCATTTCAATTCCCGAATTTTAGAATCAATACATACACATTTTTATACTATAATTATTTAGTATATTATTAGTACTTCAATACTCCAACTCAATACAACATTTTGTTTATATCTGTACATTCAAGGAAACTGCGGGTCAGATGTATCGACATTTCGTTCTGTATACACGTGTACAAGAATGACAATAAAGTATATCTGAATCTGAATCTGAAGTAAAAAGGTTTAATTAAATTCCAGCTTTTTTTATACACCCCCAGCACCAGACTTCTTTTGCATGTTGGATTTTGGGCTGAACGTGGTCTGGTCAACCTCAAAAATTGGGTCGCCTTTCGTCCTTCTAACATAAACAGATTTAGTCTAGGGAAGCTATATTTTCAAGTCAAGTCAAGTAACATTTATTTGTATAGCCCTTAAACACAAAATGTCTCAAAGGACTGCACAGGTTACAATCAAACCATTCCCTGTTCTTAAACCAACATGTGGACAAGGAAAAACTCAAAAACCTCAGCATGAGGAAAATAAGAAACCTTGCGAAGGGGCCTCACAAGTAGTAATTTCCCTTCCAGGATGACAAGGGTGCAAAAGACTTTGCATTGGGTAACAATCCATAAAACATACTTTTCAACATCTAAAACATTTCTCCTTTTTCACCAAGTAAAGACGTTTTAATATGGAATCTTTTATCAAGGTCGTCCTTTGGGATCTCTTTTGTTTAAAAATTAAAGCTGAATATTTCCTATTCAGAGGTTCAAACTGAGAATTTAGAGATTGAATGATTTAAAAAAATGTAAAAGTGCCTGAATTGGAAATGGGCAAACTATGGCCTGTGTGGCCCACCAGGCTTTTTAATCCAGCCTGCCAACCAAAAATTCTAGAATTTTATATAAAATGTTTTGGGTTCCTTTAAGAAAATGTTTATTTGGTGCCAGGCTTTTCCCTTGCATCCATTTATGCGTCTTCCACCATATTTAGTTTTTCATGATGTCATAATGTGAACTGCACTCAAGAAAATCATTCAAATGGCTAGTTACATTCTCCTATACTTTCTATTTTTCTTTATCAATATATTTATTAAATTTCATGCAAAACCATATTCTGGGCCAGCCTTTGTTTCAGTTAATTTATGCATATCATCAAATTGAATCTTTAAAAAGGGGATATATTACTTAGATTTAATGATGAGTGTTTCAAAACCAGATTTAATGGTTTTATTATAGAAAAACATTTCAGATATATATAAAACATGTACGTGCAGATATCTGCACGTTTATTAATACGGTTATTGCTAGTCTCAAAAGACTTACCTCAATTATGTTTTGCACGAATAGTAGGTTTACAATTAAAAAAGTCAAAACAAAATCTCAACGTTTTTATCTTTTGTTTTGGTTTTATTTGCATTAAGAGAGTAATTACAATGAAAAAGTCAAATTTTTTATAACAGTGACGATATAAAAAAATATTTGCTCAACATTTTTTACCGCATGTATTGCCGAGGAATTGGATCGAGATCATGTATTCGTGGATACAAAAAGATCATTTCAATTTTTTTTTTTCCTGGCCCGTCCCCTTTGGAAAAAATGCTAACCCAACGTGGTCTTTGACTCAAAGAATTTACCCATCCCTAGTTCAAACAATGAATCAATTACAAAAATAATTGTTGATCAATTTGATCATCAAAACAGCAATCCAACAATAACCACACTGTCGTCGAAATGCAATAAAGTGTCCTGAAATACTACTTCTGTAAACTTCTAAATTCTAAATTTCCGCTTTTTTAACTGCTTATACAGTATATTAACAAGTAAAAAAATCACGTGATTTTCAAAACTGCGGTTCTGTCGTTTGGCCTATTGATGAACTTGTCCCTGTTGATTTTACGTGCACTTATTACTCATTGTGCCCTATTTTTTCCGTGCAGGGAAAGTGGAGCGAGTAGACGTCAGTGTGTGGAGCGAGCGGCCGCCTGAACCAGGTCAGCCTGCCTATGTCATGAGGCTGCCATAGAAATACAACAATCACTCGCAATAACACGTTTCGCGGATTTGAATCGAGCATTTGGTTTTGCAATCTGATTGGCTAAAGTTATTTTCAAACACATTGATGGTTTCAATTATCATTTTGCAGTACAGAAGTTATTTATAATTATATATATATATATATATATATATATATATATATATATATATATATATATATATATATATATATATATATATAGTTATATAGTTATATATTATAAATATATATATATTGTAAATATATATATATATATATATATACTGGACTGTCTCAGAAAATTAGAATATTATGATAAAGTTCTTTATTTTCTGTAATGCAATTAAAAAAACAAAAATGTCATACATTCTGGATTCATTACACATCAACTGAACTATTTCAAGCCTTTTATTATTTTAATATTGCTGAATTTGGCCTACAGCTTAAGAAAACTCAAAAATCCTATCTCAAAATATTAGAATATCATGAAAAAGTATACAAGTAGGCTATTCAACTAATCACCTGAATCATCTAATTAACTCGAAACACCTTGCGAGGATTTCCTGAGCCTTAAAAACACTCAGCTTGGTTCAGTAAACTAAATCACTGCTGATCTGACTGCTGTCCAGAGGACCATCATTGATACCCTCCATCAGGAGGTTAAGACACAAAAAGAAATTTCTCAAAGAGCAGGCTGTTCACAGAGTGCAGTTTCAAAGCATATCCACAAAAAGTCTGTTGGAAGGGAAAAATGTGGCCGGAAACGCTGCACAACCAAGAGAGATGACCGCAGCCTTAACAAAATTGTGAAGAAGAGCCGCTTCCAGAATTTGAGGGCACTTCAAAGACAGTGGGCTGAAGCTGGAGTCCAGGTATCAAAAGCCACAGTTCACAGACGTGTCCGGGAAATGGGCTACAATAGCCGTATTCCCATGGTCAAGCCACTTCTGAACTCAAGACAACGGAAGAAGCGTCTGACTTGGGCTATGGAGAAGAAGCACTGGACAGTTGCAGAGTGGTCCAAAGTCCTCTTTTCAGACGAAAGCAAGGTTTGCATTTCATTTGGAAGTCAAGGCGCCAGAGTCTGGAGAAAGGCTGGAGAAGAGCAAAATCCAAGTTGCTTGAAATCCAGTGTGAAGTTCCCACAGTCAGCAATGGTTTGGGGAGCCATGTCAGCTGCTGGTGTTGGTCCACTGTGTTTCATCAAGTCCAGAGTAAATGCAACTGTGTACCGAGAGATTTTAGAGCACTACATGCTTCCATCTGCTGAAAAGCTCTATGGAGATTAGTATTTCATTTTCCAGCATGATCTGGCACCTGCCCACAGTGCCAAAACCACCAGTAACTGGTGCACTGACCATGGCATCACTGTCCTTGATTGGCCTGCTAATTCCCCTGACCTGAACCCCATCGAGAATTTGTGGGGTATAGTTAAGAAGAAGATGAAAGACACCAGACCTACAAATGCAAATGAGCTGAAGGCCGCTATCGAAGCATCCTGGGCATCAATAACACCTCAGCAATGCCACAGGCTGATTGCCTCCATGCCACGCCGGATTGACGCAGTAATCCGTGCAAAAGGATTCCCAACCAAGTACTGAGTGCATCAATGGACATTTTCAAATGTTTGATTTAGTTTTGCTGTTATAAAATTATTTTTTTTACTTGGTCTGAGGAAGTATTCTAATATTTTGAGATAGGATTTTTGAGTTTTTTTCAGCTGTAAGCCAAAATCAGCAATATTCAAATAATAAAAGGCTTGAAATAGTTCAGTTGATGTGTAATGAATCCAGAATGTATGACATTTTTGTTTTTTTAATTGTATTACAGAAAATAAAGAACTTTATCACAATATTCTAATTTTCTGAGACAGTCCAGTATATATATATATATATATATATATATATATATTGTAAATATATATGTTAAACATTACTTGCCAATGTTTAATAATTGTATAATAATTATTGTAGAAAGATTAAGGTTTCTACTTCATGGATGCATATCACACTTTCTTTTTGGAATGTAAACCTTGCAAAAAAACAAGAGTTTATTGTCAACCTGAAATCAATGAATACATTTGAAAAGAACAAATATCAAAGTTTAGGTGATAAAAGTCGGTTAAGATGATTTGTAAGTCAGGATTGACAGCTCACAACTTTTTCTGATCTCTATTTCTCCAATGTAGCCAATGACGAAGAGAGCAGCATGGTGTCCAATGAACCTGATGTGGAATACACTGAGGTGGTGCATCCTCAGCCAGCAGCAGATCCCTCCCGAGGTTATGAAACATTTTTTCCCCCCTATGCTACGGATTTCAAATTCAAGGTCCGGGGGCAAATTTGGACCCATGGGATAATTACTTGAAGCCCCTGCCTTGATATAAAACTTTAAGTGCTGCCCGTGTGAATAATACATTCATTTATCACTGAGTGATTAAAAGATTTTTATAATCGTTCCTAAATGTATATTTTTACATCTTATTTTGTTAAAAAAATGTAAAAGTACATATTAAATAACAGTGTGATAATTTCATTTTGTTTTCATATTGGACACCAACATAGGAGATAGCATAGGATGCCAATTCGTTATTTTGACTATTATTGCGGAATGTTTGTTGTTTTGACTTGTATGAACTGCTGTCTCTCATTTTGTTGTTCTTTAATAGACAACCCCTTTAGGGCAAATCTGTTAGGGTTCTCGGGAGGGCTTTTATAACAGGTCGGAATTTCTTCACGGAGGTTTGGTATCCCCTGTTCTCCTTGCAAGTCCAAAATCTTCTGATGTCTTCTCTCCTTATTTTGAGTGTTTGCAAAAGCCTAAACTTATCCCAGTGGAGTATTTTCTTGTTCAAAACCAGATTTGGCCCAACCTAACCAACCATTTGAGTTAGAGACTTCTTTCTTATGCACTTGTGCGTTAATTTGTGTTTAATCTCATATCTCCCTCAAAAAAAAAAAAAAAGTTAATAAATAAACAACACTTCTTAGGAGGGGCCTGATTACCTCCTAATCAAGATATCTCCAGGTAGTTAGAATAGAACTCTATGCATTTCCAGGACTGCTCTAGAGTAAACAGGAAGGGTTGAGCTAATTGGGTGTGCTTAACGGCTTCCAAAATGATGTGACTGTTGTCTATTCATATCTCAGTGTTTGTTAGACATCAGACACTGCTTATCTTCAGCATGTTGCTTTTTAATGACGAACCAGTCTAATGTTTTGCTATTCGTTACATCAACAGCGCCACTGAGGAGAGGTCCGGAAACGGTTTACAGCGAGCTGCAGAAATCGTCGCACAGTGAGTTAAATGTTTTTCAAACTCTGACGGGAAGGAAATGGGCAGATTCATGTTGCGTTTTTCAATTTTAGGTAGATTTGCTCATTTTATTAACAAGCTTAAATTAAAAAAAAAAAAAAAAAAAAAAAAAAAACTAAACAATATGACATATTTTGCCTTTTATCAATTCATAACTGTCAATTAATACGTTTTCCCCACATTTTGTATGGTTTTTGATCATTTTAAATTGTGCTCGCCATTTACCAAGTTTTGTACAGGAAATTAAAAGAATAACTCGTTCTATGTTGGACCAATCTTGTCATTTAAAATTGTCTGGATGTAGAACAGTTTGTTTGCCGGAAAATATTAAAAACTTGTTATTTTGTTAAACCGATCTTCTTTCCGATTTTGGCTTTAATCCATGCCTGTCGCAATAAGGGGCACATAGATCAATCCTTTCACAAATCCACACAAAAAGAAAGATTTAGGGAGACAGAAAATAAGATTGTGATCATTCAGCCAAGACCATCCAATCAATCTGTCTGGTAGTGTTGGGTTCAGAAACTGTCTAAATCTGAGGTTCCAGTGCGGTGACCTTGATGAACTGAAGGCACAAATAACAAAATCTGTTGAAAACATTGACAATGCAATGCTGTTATGCGTTTGGCAAAAAATTTGCCTGTCGGCCCGATGTGTTTCACATGAGCAATGTTGCACACATTGAACATCTTTGAACATTCCATGTAAACATTGATTTAACAAACTTTTTTGAATTTACCAAATGTGTTTTTAATAGTTTCCGAGATACAATATCAAATTGTGTCCAAGACGTTTGGAAAATCCTGTATTTATGTGTTTTTGTTTAGCGGGCCTGATTAGAGAGCCTGATGTGTCACCCCCGAGCTGTAGTTTGCCAATCCCTTTATTGAATTCCTTCAAGGGATGAGCACTTACTTACAAGTGCCATCCTCAAAATAAGGTAGCATAGCTGCAGCAAGCGTTGTTGATGATCTATAGACATCAATCTCCATTAAAACACACACCCAAATTATTCTATGCATTTTCTATATTGACAGTTGGACAATTTTAATCGAAGGGACCATTTTTCATTTTTATTAGCAGGGACTTCCTGCTATTAAAAGAGTAGTCAGTTCGGAATGCTGCCAAGCATATCTCACTTACTTCCTTGGAGTCTCGCACTTAGACTTCCTTTTCAACAGTGACTAAAGAATTTTGTTTGTAAGACCATACAGTAGTTTGAAATGACCGGGGTACTAGCAACTGGGATCTTGTTTGCGTTTGCCAGTTAAATAAAAGCGAGTCATCAAGGTCGGCCGCACCCACTCATGTATCCGATGATTCATGATGAACATATGTCAGCCAATGAGTAAATTTTACTCGACCTCTAACCCTTTTTTTTCTCTACAGGTGCTGATGACCATCATGGATATGTGAGTTTACTGTCCACACATTTATATCGACAGATCCACTACTAATCTCCTACTTATTACTCCAGATTTTCCAACACTCCATACACATGGCCCGCGGGCCTCTTTTCAAACGTAATTTTTCCATTTTTAAATAAGATTTGTTCAATTAAATTAAAAAGGCCAAAAGGCCTTAAATCATCAACTCAATGATCTCGATGTCCACAATTTTAAAGGGACAGTGTTTATTATGTAGTGGCTCCTAGCAGTAGAAATATGCAATTCATTAAAAAAAAAAGAAGTGCATCAATCATATATACATGCATTTTTTGGAAATACTAGTAGGTTGAGAGATTAGTATTTATTTTCCATAACATGAGCCTAACCAAGAGGAAGCTGACATGACTGTCCGCCATCTTGATGCTACAGGTACTCAAGAACCTCAAAAAGGCTGAGCAAAAAATGAGAAGTAAAATGGTCACTTTGAGTCTCTGTAGTTTGTACTCTTACTTGTGCTTTTAGCACTGATTTTCAGTTGCACTACACCATACAGCGACATCTATTCTTCAATTAATACACACTGTCCCTTTCAAACGGATCTAGTTTAAAAATATTATATTTTGTGTATATATATATATATATATATATATATATATATATATATATATAGTATTTTATAAGTTAAAATTATTTTATGAATCGGAAACAACTGCTAATAACTGCCAGGGCTAATCTGTATTTTTTAACCTTGAAGAATTTAAGAAAAAATTGGGGTGGGCTAAAATTCTCACAGAAAGCCATAGGTACGGTGGCAGATGGGTTACTGCCATCATCTGGGGAAATGGTAAATTTTGGGAGGTACATTGAGATATAGAGGAAGTTATTTTATATTGGGGTGAACATTACTGGTGGGCCACATATAATTCATTTTATGACAGAGGCCATGGGCCATTAAAAATGTAATCACGGGCTGTAACTGGCACCCGGGCCGGACTTTGGACATGCCTGCTTTGGATTGATGTACGCATAAACACTACTAGGCGTACTACATACCATTGCATGGCATGATTCAGTCCCTTCCTGTTTTAGTGAGCCTCAACAGGCTGACGATCCAGAGCATAGGAAGCCAACGTCAAAGTTTCCATAACCAGAACAAAGCTGTTTAGGCTGGGGCTTCCTTCCTTATTGGCCCCTA
This sequence comes from Urocampus carinirostris, assembly GCF_059441175.1. Lineage (NCBI taxonomy): Eukaryota > Metazoa > Chordata > Actinopteri > Syngnathiformes > Syngnathidae > Urocampus > Urocampus carinirostris. Next base: position 36,146,037 of record NC_142356.1, on the reverse strand, counting down.
AGATCAAGATCAGTACTACGCCTCAGCCCAATTACTTTGAGGCCACACTTAACTCTATCATTTCTTGTTTTGACCATTGTGACATTGATAGTGTTCCACTAGTTTTTGTAAATCCTAATTTTCATGTTTGTGGTGTGTGTATCAGGGTGCAAATAGTATCAGACAATCATCCTTAAAACAAAACCTATTGATGCACTGTCCCGGCAGGGTTCTGTGGAGTACGCCGATCTCAATGGTGAACAACATGAGATGAATCACTATCCTGTTGAGCGCAACAGCTGCCAAGATCTGCCAGTTCCGGTGGATTAGTCAGACAAATATTCATCAGGCGTTCCTGTCATAAATGCACTGTATGGCCCTTGTTGGTCTCTGATCAACTAATGACTGCTGTACATTTTTGCTGGTCAATAAAGACATGTCATTTTTGCTGTTTTGTGCGATTGATTCTGGCCAGATGTAGTAGTGATAGAAAGCAGAGTCTATCATCTATATATTTCCTGACTGTTAGAGTAAACAGAAGCAAATACCACCTGGCTTTGTGCAAACTACACAGGTATGCCCAAGTTGTTCCTTGAGAGCCCATGTTCAGCCTGTTTTTAATGTACCTCCCATGGTTCTCAACTGGTATGACTTCAGGAACCACAATCGCACCCTAATTACAAGACACAACCTAAAGAAAAAAAAGGAAAAAAATCCCTATTCCCAAATTTGTTGAATGAAAACATATGCATATGTTGTTTAAACCACAGACAATAGAATACATTCAGGTTGTTTTAAACAAAATGACAATTATAACGTTTTCAAGTAATAATATTCTGTTTTATTTGGGGTGTGCAAACTACGGACCGTGAGACACTGGTGGGCTGGCAGTCTTTTTAATCTGGCACCTAAAAATTGTAAAAATATAATATTAATATATATATATATGTGGAGGTAATAGTAAATTAAGCACTACTAATTATATACTTGTTTTGTTTTTTTGTCCCTTTGTGTGTCAATTACCAAAAATACTACAAAACTATATATGCATTTAGTGCTTAAAAGCAGCGACCTCATTTATTATTTTGCCTTTATTCTGAAAAGGAAAGGTACTACAGAAATACTATTAAAACACAACGACAATAATAATATAATACAAAAATATAACTAAATACTACAAAAAAAAAACTACTACAAAAATAATGCATAAATACTTCTACAAAAATAGTATAGAAATACCTCAAAATCCTAGTACAGAAATACAACTACTGTGATACTACAAAAGTGCTACTGCAGTAATACTACAATTCTATAACCACGGCTGGAACCATTTGTTGGCTTGGAGACGGATTGGCGTACCAGGCTGTACTTGCCCAAGACACACAAGAGGAAATGGTACCCCTACGACCCTAGTGGTTAATGGAAACACACACACACACACACACAGACACTCGCTCACACGCACTCACACACCATATTACAAAAATACTACAAGAATTCTAGAGAAATACTACAAATTAAACTACAGTAATCCCACAGAAATAATACAAAATACTACAAAGCTAATAATCAGATTTAGCGCTTAAAAGGGGCATAATATGCTTTTTTACTTTCATTGTATAATCTCTTTAAAAGCGAATATAATTATATATATATATATATATATATATAAATAAAATATACCAGTTCGGGGTGTCCCTTGCCCACTGCTCAATGATTGCTGGGATGGGCTCCAGCACCCCCGCGACCCTACTGAGGATAAGCGGTGCAGCTAATAAGATGAGATGAGATATGTATATACATGTATATATATAATTTTATTTTATTTTTTATTTTATTAAATAAAAATAAGAGGTCTCCAGGCCCGGGCCCCTCGGACCATTTTTTTCATCCACTGCGACCCACAACTTCAAATGTTTACCCACCCCTGGTTTTGACGATTTAAAAATATTCTGGAAAATGAAAATGCAATATTTTTGGGGCCATTTTGCTGTTCAAGAATCACGTAACGTAGTTTCCAACAACCACTCACATAATATACATTAAGCACAAAATCCCCTGGAAACAGGCGAAGAGGAACTTTTTTATGGGATGGACAGACTGAGGGCTGTATCTTGTTCAGTATACTGTACTTCCGTGGAAAAACAGCGGATAGGAAGGCATTTTTTGTGCAACAGCGCTATCTGGTGATGTATAGCCCGAATAACTCCCCGCACAGCAACTGAATGACTGGAAAAAAAATCGTTTTGAATTTTTGCAGTGCGGATTCACTGCTAAACACTCTACTGAGACAGCCCCAGTTTTAGTAACCAATTATCCTGGAAATTAAAAATTATCTCAAGCACCATAACTGGAGTAAAATATATTCCACAAATGATTTTTAAAATCAACAAAGTCCAAATATTACCCATTTACACCGTTCGATAAAAAAAAACACAAGCACACACACAAAATGATTTTGAAAGAAAAACTTTACAGAACGCACGTTTTATAACCAAACACAGCCATGAAAAAGCAGCCAAGTATAAAGCAGCCAACCAAAAATCAGAAGAAGCTGGAGATAAGCAAAGGCGAAATTTGTTCTTCCTCTATTGACTTATAAGATATTACTGAGTGGCTCAGAAGGTAGAACGCTCATTTTGGGACCAAGAGATCGCAGTTAGAATCCCGGCCATCCTAAGACACTGAACCCCTAATACCCCCAATAAGCAAATTAGCGCTTTACACGGCCGCTAGTGGGAAATGTGAAGCACGCTTTAAAGCGCTTTGGGAAGTCTAGACTTGAAAAGCGCTATATAAAAATGCAGATCAAATTCAGATCATCATCACAGGTAGGAGGAAAACATCCTCTCTTGATGTCACCACTTAAATCCCTGATTTGGTCAATCACAAAAATCACCGAACAATACATGCTGTGCAATCATGTAAACTTATTTAATTAAAATATATCCTTTTAACATGATCATTAGACAATAGAGTGCTTCGAGGTCCTAAGATTACCCACAATGCATTGCTGGCGGCCATTTTGGAAGTCCACAAAGCTTTTCACTTCATTGTTATTGTTCAGCGAACCAGTTAGATTCTACATTGTAATGCCGAATACGTGCGTTATTGTTGCCTGTTGTAGCCGAGGAGAAAAGGGTGGGAAGGGCTTCTTTAGACTTCCGAAGTGTGTTTACAATCAGGGGATTGAAGTTCAGGAGAAAAGTGAACGGCGAAGACGAATGTGGCTGGCAGCTATCAACCGGTCGAATTTGCCAAAGCTTGACTGTGTTCGTGTTTGTTCTGACCACTTTCTGACAGGTAAATTGAATTATTTATGATGTAGAAATAAATTTTAAAAAGGTTATGGGACATGTGTATTTCATGTACATCTGTCGACACCATTCAAGTATTGCTAGGTTAAATAATAATAATAATTTCCTTTGTATTGTCATTCTGTGTAACAATGTACACAGAACGAAATGTCGATACACCTGACCCGTTGTAGCGAGCCGATGCAGCCGCAGCCAACAGAGGGCGCCGCCATTTTACCAATGTTATAAGTCTTTGGTATGACTCGGCCGAGGTGCGAACCAGCGACCTCCCAGTCTCAAAGCGGGTGCCTTACCATCTAGGCTACTGAGCTGGTATACTGTAGGTATTGCTTCTTGAGTAACATTTCTGAAAAAATATTCTTAACAACAATGATCCATGGTTGTAAACTTGGCTGAGACAAACTCTGAGAATGTAGAACTTTCCCTTTCACAATCTTGTTTTCATCACCTTCGCTTGTGTGCACAGACACATCCCGAACCCAACCAGGCACAAATCTGTCGTAGGCTTCCATACTTTTGTAATTTTGAAAATCCTTCAGTTCACAAAAGGGACTTGGGTGGAAAATAAGATAGTTAACAAGTTCGATGTAAGTCACACACGGCAACAAATCAGGATCAGACTTCCAGTCCTTGTTTTTAATTTTGTAGGGATCCAATTTTCCAATAAAATGCAACTTCGCAGCGTACCGCTCGCGTGCTTGCTTGTCTAAACTCTCCACGTAGTTTTCCATAGTGTTGATGGACAAAATCCGTACACAAACGAAGCTAGTTGAGTAAATAAATAGACAAACTGAGTAAATATTTGCTCCTCTCGCTATCACCGCTTGTAATCGACAGACTTCCAAGATGGAGGCACGAGGTCGTGTTACTATTTTTAGCACAAAGCGCGGAGCCCTCTATAGACAGGTACTGAGCCAATGTCCAGTGTGTCCACTTGCGTCACTTTAAGAGTTTAAGGCAAATGAAAGCACTTAGTCTCATTACTTCAAGACTAACGAAGGTCAGTACTGCTTTTGAATCCATGGCAACTGCACCAATGAGTGGTCTGCCGAGCTCTTACATCTGCCACAATGGTTGTTAGAATCCTATTAAGCTTTAAAGATCTGACGTCACTGACATGGTCAAAACAACAATTCAGAAGCTGTGTATTTGTTGCTACGTCGTTTCACCTTGAATAATTCCAATTTCTGCGCTGAGTTGGATGCTGTCAGCACAAACAAGGGGGCTGATAGCATATTATTGCATCAAAGTACTTTAAATACCTACATAAAAAACATTAACGGTATAAAAATGAATATATTTGTCGTGTCCAGCATGGTCGCCGTGGCGACCGGCTGGCCCCGCCCCCTGGGCACCAGCTGAAGCAGATCGCTTAATTTGCGTGTTTGCATCTTAAGGGGGGTTTGGGGTATTGCGGGTTGCTGGTTCATTGCGTTTTCTGTTCTGCATTATTCTGTTCTGTCTGTCTGTCTTGAGGAAATCTGTTTGCACGTTTTGAGTTAAAACCTGTTTTGTGAGTATTCCCTGGTCTTAGTTCCTGTTTGCCTGTAAAGCCTGTTTTTGTTTGTTTTGTCCCTGAGTGTTGGACGACTTTTATTTTGCTAAATAAAAGTACAGATCATTAACGCGAATGAGTTCTCCCTTCCTGCCTCTGTTCTAGTCCTGTCTCTGTGACAATATATTTTTTTTTTTATGTTACAACTGTTTTTAGAACAAAAGTCAAGAGAGTCAAATCAAAATTTAGCAACGTAACAAAAATACAAATATAACAATGTCAACATGACAACTAAAATGCCTTCCATTGCCCAATATTTTTAAAATGATAAGACGTCAACATTGCTTGATAATGAAGATGAAGTCCCACATTGCTATGTGTAATAAGCAAAACTATATTTAGCGCAAGTGGGGGCAAAAACTAAGAAATATGCTCAAATAACTTTGTGTTTTTCATTCGGTATATAGACTTGTTTACACATTATCTTTGTTTGTTCAACATAGTCTGTTTTGCTTTGAGAAAATAAGTGCTGCATTGCGTTAGTAGGTCTATTACCGCTTAACAAGGGGAATCACAATTGGCTGAGGTTGACAGGTATGTCACTTTGTAAACATGTTTTGACTTTTAAATGGATCATTCCAGGAGTTGACCTTTAAGAATACGAAGGAGCTCATCCTTTTGCAATATGTTCAGAACTCCGTAGCGAGGAGCCTGACCCACAAACCGGCTAACTTCATCCCTCCTATCCCTTTAGCCTTTTTATATTTTCACCCAGTTGAGAAAAATCCTGTTGTCCTAAAGATGCAACAATCCATTACCCAAGTAATTAATTAATCTACTGATCAATTATATTACTAAAGTATTGAAGTGTTTATTTTACCGAAGTATACAACAAACAAGCATTAATGCCCGAAATATCATTAATCTAGACTGCACGTTAATACTACTAGACTACATTCCTGTCAACCTCAACCAAGTGCTTCCTTTATTATTGATTGCAATTCAGCTTATTAAGTGATAGTCTAACAAGGCCCAATCACCTAAAGACTAACCAAAAATGTAATAAAATAACACTGAACAGTATGTTTAATTACAATGTAATTTATAATACCACCAGTTTTTACTGCACAGACACTTGACAATTACATAATATTTGTACAAAATGATTCATAAATGTTTATAAAAATTTTAATTTTAAAAAGTGACACCCTGAGACAAACGGGGAAATCAGGAACGGACGAGTGGAAAACAAGTGACAAAACAGGACCGACGGGAGTCAGGCAAAATGTAAACAGAGGTTCGCTGCCAGTATTAAAACAATAAAGCTAGTTTATTAATACAATAAAGCACGATTGTACGCTACAAAATGCATTTGTTAACGCCGATGCAAAAGTCACCAACACCAGAGACAAATCAATATATTGCGCTGTTCTGTCCTTTCCATTTGCACCTTGTTCCACAGTGTGTCATCTGTTTTTCATGACCCAGGGATGATTCCATGTACAATGGGAAAATAAACACATCTTGTATTCGTGACGTATTTACACTCTTTTGTCTTGTAACAGTCCTGTGTTGCAAAAACTCCAATATTCTGTTCTGTTACTAAAATCAAACTGAAAATAATATATACTTTTACACAAAACTGAAAATATCTCATCTCATTAGCTGCACCGCTTATCCTCAGTAGGGTCGCGGGGACTGTGAAAATATATACCTTGTGAATTCTGTTTAATTGCTGCTGCTAAATGCCATAGTACTTATTTTCATTGCACTATTGTTACAATGCACTCTTTTTCATTGCAGTATTATCATAACTTACGCCAGCAGCGGTTTTTCGCCTATTTATTCTGGCTAAAATGCTGTGGTGTGTGACATGAGTTTATGGAGCATATTTGACTAAATAACCATGATTAGCAAAACAAAATAAAAACATTAGTACATTTAATTTTATTCGATGTACTGGCTTTAAACATGATTTAACACACCTTGTAATGGCAATTATTTTGAATATGTTAAAAGTTAACCAAACACCAAATTGTGAGTTGAAATAATATTAAATTGTTCAACAAGATAAAGCAAGTTTTCTTAAATGAATGATTTAACATGAATGGTTGCAAAATTAAGTACAAATAACTATTTACTATTTATTTCATGTCGTACTTGTAAAAATAAATACAAACTAAATAAATAAAATAATAATATAAATAAAAGACATAATCAAGGTTATCCAGCCAAAACTGTTTGTCCAGGCCTTCTCGGTCAAAAAACCAACTTGTGGCAATGCAAGACTGAACACAGCTTGTATGGAACCATAAATCGCAGCTTTCACAGGAAATCTGAAAAAGGATATTGACAATATAAAATGAAGAGTCCAAACTTTGCAAGTACTTTTGATCATTTAGCACATACAACCAATTTCTTTGCTACTCAGATTCAGATCTACTTTATTGTCATTCTAGTACACGTGTATACAGAACGAAATGTCGATGCATCTGACCCCCACAGTTTCCTTGAATGTACAGATATAAATAAAGTTGTATTGTAATTGGCTACGTATAGTATTTTACCATAGTGCCGATAGTGCAAGAAGAGTAGCTAACCAGATGTGCAAAATGGGCAGTCAGGTTAACAAGTCAGGTACACAGTAACATTAACACTGTAACAATAACGCTGTAATTACCATAGTGCAGAGAGCAATGTGCAATGAGTGGCAAGCTATAAAAAACTGCCAGTAGTGCAAAAAGTCAGATTAGCAGCCGTTTAGATTTAAGTTAACTATATGTTAGATTGACCATTTAACAGTCTAATGGCCAGGGGGACTAGACTATTGCGGAGCCTGGTGGTCCTGCACCGCACACTGCAGAACCTCTTCCCAGAGGCTAGCAGAGTGAACAGTCCATGACACTAACATGCATTTAAAAAATATCAACAGATAATGGCATTTCTCACCCAGTCTGTCTGTGTTTGTTTTCCTGCCACTTCACTGAGGTCGGTCTCTCCACAGATGCGGCACAGGTTAAAAAGGTCATCTACAAAAAAAATAATGACAAATTACTTTTAAATAACTATACATTTCTTTATTATTACTGTTAAGATTAAAAGTATAGATACCTGTATTTTCAAGAAGAGCAGCTGCAATCTCCCAGCGCAAATCCCAAATGCATTTTAATAATGCTGAAAATGTAATTATTTCCTTCTTAAGGAAACATTCAGCAAACTGTAGAAGAGTTTAAGAAATCAACATTTATCTTGCAAAGCTGCCTTTAAGTTACTTTTAATAATACCGTTTGTTTTGGATTAATCGTCACAAGTTCACATCCCATTTTGATCATGTTGACAGAGAACTAAATAATAGCATTATCCACCGGCACTTACCTTTAATACAAAAGGACTACAAGAAGTGGCATCTGGCTGGCATGGGTTTGGGACTGTGTGACATGTCCATCGAGATATTGACCCCCTGAGCTCTTATGAACGCTCTGAGACATAAAAAAAAAGTAATGGCACTGTTACAATGCATTCTTGATCATTGTCCCAATGGACAGTACTCATGTAGCAGATACTTGTATAAAAAGCAACTGACACAACACCTGCAATATTGTACTTATAAACAACAGAACTCAAAGCTGTATCTTCTTCCTAAACAAGTGACTGAGTTTAACCAACATTTACAACAGACATTAAACAAGTGAATGTATATATACCTTGTAGCATTTTGGCATCTGGTTATTTGAGTCTTGGATTTACCAAGAGGATCAAAAAAGAGGGCCATCTTTTGTGGTGGGGTCATTATCCGTTTTTAATGATATACAATGCATTAGTAGAAATGTATGCAGATATTCAATTCACCCACACATACAGTGAAGAAAATAAGTATTTGAACACCCTGATATTTTGCAATTTCTCCCACTTAGAAATCATGGAGGGGTCTGAAATTTTCATTGTAGGTGCATGTCCACTGTAAGAGAGAAACTAAAAAAATCACAATGCGTGATTTTTTAACAATTTTTGTGATATAGCTGCAAATAAGTATTTGAACACCTGTGTATTATCTAGAATTCTGACCCTGAAAGACCTGTTAGTCCACCCATTAGAAGTCCACCTGAACTCCATGTATCATCCTGAATCAGATGCGCCTGTTTGAGGTCCTTATCTGCATAAGGACACCTGTCAACCCCATACATTACACAAGACTTTAACTTGTAACATAGCAAAGACCAAAGAGCTGTTCAAAGACACCATAGACAAAATCTTATACCTCCACAAGGCTGGAACAGGCAACGGAGCAATTGCCAAGCAGCTTGATGAAAAAAGGTCCACTGTTAGAGCAATCATTGAGAATAAGAATAAGCTAAACATGATGGTCAATCTCAGTCGGAGTGGAGCCCCATGCAAGATAGCATCACGTGGGGTCTCAATGATCTTAAGAAAGGTGAGGAATTAGCCCGGAACTACACGACAGGAATTGGTCAATGACCTGAAAAGAACTCCTGCAGTGTGTAAAAACCTAGTGAAAGACTACAGGAAATGTTTGACCTTTGTTATAGCAAACAAAGGCTACTGTGCTGTAAATATTAGCATTTATTTTCTCAGGTGTTAAAATATGTATTTGCAGCTATATCACACAAATAAATAATCAAACAATCCTGCATTGTCATTACTGGATTTTTCTTTTAAGTATCCCTCTCACAGTGGACATGCACTTACGATGAAAATTTCAGACCCCTCAAGATTTCTAAATGGGAGAAATAGTAAAATAGCAGGGTGTTCAAATACTTATTTTCTTCACTGTAGACACAAGACTTATTTTCCAAACATTGTAATGGAATGTAGACAGCACTGGGTACAGTAGAATTAATTGAGAATGGTGCATTTATGAATGAGGTAATATTTATCTTACGGTCAGCATGAAATGATTGTTCTCGTTGATGCCAAAGATGTATTTGAACTGCAGCGGATCCAACTGAAAAAAAAAATATATATATTATTTGTAGAGTTAATAGGAATGTGCAGAAAATGAGTTTCATGTTGAAAACGGATAGGTGATTACTAACATTTACTCTTTGTTTTTTGTGTTGCCAAAGTTTTGACATGCAATAGGTGTTAAGGGCCACAGCTTTGTCAGTGGACTTCTTATTGACATGTAGCCATTCAGGACCTGTAAGACAGAAATAAGTTATATAGCTTGAGAAAATGTGTACTGCAATATTACTGATGTCAAACTACAACGTAGTTCTGCTTACCTCACTTTCGACCATTACATTTGGAGCCATTCTTTGTATGTCAGCATAGAATATTTTATAAGGGCCTATTTTAGAAAACAAGACATACTGACTTTCCTGCCCACGCGTCTGCTATTCCTGCAAATGAACATAATATTTGGCATGTGTCAAAGCAACAGTGTTATATCATAATATCCACATAAATTATCTCCCCCCCTCTCACTTTTACCCTTTCTTTTCCCCGCTCCCTTTACCATTACCACAATTTCCCATTTTTTTTCACCGTCTCAAAACATACGTTGGGATGTCGATCCACATGGAGTTGTAGGTGTTGGAGTGGCGTTAGATGACATTAGTGCACGTGCCGGTAATGGGGTCATCTTTGAGGAGGGAGATGCAGGCACCGGTGTTGGGTTGGTCTTTGAGGATTGTGGTGTAAGTGCCAGTGATGGGGTCGTCGTGGAGGACAGTTGTACAGGTGCCAGTGTTGAGTTGGTTTTTGAGGATGGTGGTGTAATTGCCGGTGTTGCGGTTGCCCGAGACAATGGTGGTGCAGGTGACGGGGCGGTGTCTGGCATTCTTTTTAAAAGACTTTCTCGTATGCGAGGAAGTGTTGGAATGTAAATCTTTAAGTGGTCTACGTTAATATTTTTTTAACACAACCCCTTTGGCATCTACCAACTCTGCACTTTTGCTTTCAATTGCTGTAATCGTGTAGGGCCACATGTAATTTGGATCAAGTTTCCCCCCCCTTTCTTTGCTGGCATCCTCCACACCTTGCCCCCAACATTATATTCTACAGGTGAATAATTATTTGTCTTCTTGATCATTTTTCCCTGGGCTGCCATGATGTTTTCCTTTGCTCTTGAAAGCAGCTCAGGGATATTCAGTGCATCAGTCCCCTCTTCCCTCTCCATCGTCTCCTCGACACTGCCATCAATCTAGAAAAAAGGTACATTTATGGAAAGATATTTAGTGTCAAGTTCAGACAATTCATTGGTATTTGATGTTTATTAAGAGCTTGGTTTAACTTTTCCCTCCTGAAACCAAGCAAGCTAATCACATAGACCAAGTTGGTCATTGCCTGGTACCATGATGCTCCAAATAATTGACTACAATACATTACAACCAACCCTCAATATTGAGCCATTATCCTCTGTCACAGAATTTAAATCCACTTTTTTGCTTCGATCTGTAACTATATTTAATTATTAACATTATTACTGCCAATGCATTCTTTGTGTTGTTTTTGAGTCTGTGTTTTGAGTAATATTGAATTATTGTAGTTCCCCAAACCCAGGACTAACCCTGTATTGCTCTGGGATTTGTGATGGATACCGTGCGTCTCTTCCAAACATTAGAAGAAATGGTGAGAACTTGGTTGTCATTTGTTTTTTGGTTTACAAACCAGACATTACGGCATCCAGGTGTTTGTCACATTCTTTTGGCTGTCGCTCCACCAGCTTGCACAGTGATCTGAGGACATGACATAGATTAAAGATTATTCATATATTTGAAGGTTTTTACCCGCCCATCACTCATTTTATTGTAAAGATTAGGTTATTTAAATATTTGGTAACACTTAATCAGAAGAATTGTTCATCATACAGTCATATTGCCATCATACTTGTGTTAAATCATGTTGAGTTCAATTCAATATGTGTCTCCCACGTGGATTACTGTCTTTATTACTGCCCTGAGGTTCCAGCAAGATAACATTCAAAATGACAAATTGGCACTCCATCTACCCTTCAACCCCCATCCCTAAAAACACAACATTTCATAACTATTATTCTAATTTAAACCTGCAGTTCCTTCCTTTGGATTGTCCCGTTCATCTTCTCTACTAACCCATTAGTTTGGGGGTAATAGGGCACACAAAGACTTCTTTTGATGTTTAGAACATCACAGACCTCTTTGTTGAACTGTAGTTTGTAAATACATTTTTACACATGGGAATAGTTAATGCCATTTTATCAAATAAAAATAAAAAATAAAAAATAATTTCATCAAACTTACAGCATTTACAAACTCCATCCGCTGTTTTGTGAGGATTCAAACTGGTGAACAAATTTCAACAGACAGCCAGTGACGTCTTTTGCACGTTTGGTGGGGATGGCATAGGCCTGGGACCACTTGGTAAGGTAGTCAACTATGACACAAATGTATCGGTTTCCATTTTCAGTGAGGGACAGCTTACCAATTAAGTCCATCCCCACCAGTTCAAAAGGCTTCTTTACCTTTAGAATTGAAAAAAATAAGAAGTTTACCCTTAAAAATTAGATGTTTTATAGTGCATACAGTATGTATATTCAAACATATTTATCTAAACATAACGTTGAAAAAGAGGACAATAGAAAATAAAACCTACTGTTACTGGAATGATTTCAGTGTCTGCCTTTATTGATGTTCTGACTGACTGGCACAGGACACACTGTGACACCTTTAATAAAACACCAACATTCAAAATGTTACAAGTTCAATTAATGCTCACTTGAAAAATGGCTTAAAGAAGTACATTTAGAACACACATGTAATTTAGGCAATGAATGTTTTCCAGGCGCTGCACTGATAAATAAAAAATATGTACAAAACTTGCAAGGAATGGACAACATTTGCCCATATTCTCTTGTAGTCAGACTACATTTGAGTTATTATAATAGTTAGTCAGTCACCCATGTGTCGATGTCATCACACATGCCAGGGCAATAGAAGCGCTTCGAAATTGCATTTTTGGTTTTGCGCTCTCCAGTGAGCACCAATGTTGCTGCTGTGGAACTCAATGAAAAGACCACGGACGACTTCAATTTTACAGACAGCAGAATGGTTTTTATTTCGTTCGTGGTGCAGTTCTCCATCTGCAGAATAGAATAATAGTCTATATCAAGAAGTATCACCAATCCGACCATGCATAACTGAATTGTGCGTGCATCGTTATCCCTTTTGCACTAGCATAGAAGGAAACATTGCTATCTTATTTTTCTTCTACATCTTTATAAAGCCCAATATCACATTACATATTTTAAACGGCCTTCCATATCATATTAAATGTAAAATGCATCCATTTAATACGCAATAGTACGACTAGAAACCATAAGAGTGTTAATTGTGGGGGATGGTAAAGGTTTAGCCACGAAAATGTAATTGGTAGGTTTTTAACTCACTTTCAATGCAGAATCTATTCGCCTTCTTGCGGAAACAAGTCTTCATCCTTGTTGTTGGATGAACTCCATTGAGTTTATAATCCAAAATCTACCGGGAAAGTATTGGGTCCATGATTGATTAGGTAGGGCATGGGTCATGAAGAGTTTTATATCACAGGTACAAAACTTAAATAGGCCAGGACTACTTTTCGCGGATGAATATATGTCACGCATCACCTCCTTACCGTTCAAAGTAATGTGCGCAAAAAGTGCACTGTTCTCGAATATTCTTTTGTATGACATATAATGCAAAATCACTCTTTTTGTCACTTTACTATTGGAAGTGTAATCAGTGGATTTTAAGACATCTTGTTCTATAACGAGTGGTACATAGCAAAACAAAAAGGCGTTGGTGCCAAAGATATCTTAATTTGAGAAATATTTCAATTGATATAAATACATCATATGTTAACTCTGAGGTGAAAAAAATATTGAAAGGAGGTTGATTTGAATAACGGGTCAAATCTGACCTGCTAAAACAATTTGATTTTTTTGCAATTTTCTAACAAATTGCGAGGATTGGTTCAAAGATTCCATGTACAATATAACAACATTATAGTCAATGGATTGTCTATTTACAGTAACAACTGAAAACAGTGTCGCCGTAGCAGACAGCATTAAAACTACAGATTTACATATTTTTAAATGTTTAATTTTTTTGTAGTTTCTATATTGCTTTTTATGTCCTCATATTAAAACCACGCACAACAAAACTACGGCACTTGGTTATTAATTTATTTAATGCACTAAAAAATAAGGCAAATGAAGAATAAGGCTTGGCAAAAAAAGGATGATTGGAAGAGCACTGAATCTTGATACAAATTGTAGGAAAACAGAAGTTGCTCAAACCGTAATTTTCACAGCTCTTTTCCATATTTCTCTATTAAATCTTCATTTTAAAAGGGCCCAGCTCCAATCATGGCCTTGTTGCAGTAAGTGTCAATTTGAGGCAATTGGGCCATTATCAGGAGCTGGAATTGATAAGAGCAAACACACAACAACAGAAGCAGCAGGACAAAGACTAGGAACCTTCCCGTGGTGTCCTGCGAAGGGCTCTCTCCTGGGGGAGCCTTACGAATCCAACTCAATCCACTCAGACTCGCTCTCTCTTTCTTTCTTGGTCCTCTCTCCTTCTTTGTTTCTCCTTTTCTCTCTTCCCCCTTTACACTCTTGTCTCTCATTTTCTCTATCCCTCTCTTTCTCACTCTCTTTCCCCCCTTTTTTGTGTTTTACTCTGTCTGTCTTTCTCTCTTTCTATCTGTCCCTCTCTTTCTCTCTCTTTTACTCTCCTCTCTCTGTTCTTCTTAGGGCGGGCGACTTCAAGAGCAACCCTGGCCCCCAGTCCAAATGCCAGTGGTGCTTTCGAACCATTCGCTGCGACCACACCCCAATCACCTGTACTACCTGCCTACGGGGCTTCCATAAATCATGCACCGGCCTGTCCGAACGTACTAAGGACTTCAGAGGCTTCGTATGCTTGGTTTGCTTGGGTCACACCCCGTCAGGCCTGGCGGCACAGGACAGTCGCAGCCCCCTCTCCTTCGGAGAACTACGGAGCCTCCCACGAGTGAGTCTAGCGCTACTAAGGATTACCTTAGGCGCCTTGAGTGACTCAACAACAACAACAGAAGCACAACTGAGCATACCACATAGGAATGTAACATGTTCATCTGGCCCGTGGGCTGTAAGTTCGACATCCCTGTTTTAGAGTACCATTCTATATACGTCAATATGTGACCTAAATTATTTTGGAGTATTTACAACTTTTCTTTTAGAAGTTAAGGGGGTGGAATACAGACTTGTGACATCTAGAGTAACCTTCTGTGGCATAAATATGTCAGAACAGTGAATTTGGGGTTTTTCAAACTTTTTATTCAGGAGTTACGAGGGCGGGGAAGGATTTTGGCTGGCACTTTACCTGCAAAATCTGACTCCCCTGCTAAAATGGACCCTGTTTGAGATACAGAATTGTGACTTCTGGGGTAACCTTCTGTGACATAATTGACGGCACGTCAATATGTCAGCAGAGTGATTTTGTGTCACAATCACCCGGATCGGGAACACCTATGTTCAGGATTTGCCGCCAACAGCCAGGACAGCTGATTGGTGCACCCTGTACATTTAAATCCCCAGCTTCCGGTAACACTTTGTCTGATTGTACTCATGCTACCTGTTGCCTTCAGCTCAGCAAGCCCGTACCTCTGACTCTTTGCCTGCTCCCTGTTTTCTTCTGATTGATCTCCGTTGCCGACCCGTTTCTGTAATCTGCCCTGCCCATCTGACTCCTGAACTCTTTTCCGAATACTACGACGCCCTTCTTCTCCAGCCCCGGCCATCAACACTACGATTACGCCTGTCCGCGACCATTCCCGCCAAGCCTTCACCCGCCTGTCAAGTTCCGTCAATCCGCCAACCAACGGATCGAAGAATCCCACCTTGTCATTTCCTTCCTTTCAATAAAACCAAGAAACGAGCGCAAGTGTTCTCAGTCTTCCTTTCGTCCTGTCTGACATTTTGAAGGGTTTCAGACATTTCTCATAATACTACTATTATTATTGATAATAGTAGTAATAAAGACAAACTAGATGTCGAACACCTATTCAGTAACACATCACAAAGTGGAGGTATTCCTCTGTAGTTAGATCCCAAAGCCAAAAAACAAAATGGGTTTAAAGTGTATCTTACTTTGCAAACAGTATAGGCAGGGAAGTCCGATTTTAAATGAAAAAAACCCCGATTTGTTTACACCGCGGGATCCAATGCAACCAGGCTTTCATTAACAATAAAAAATACATTACATACGGCTATTATAGTACATCAAATAAAGGCTGTTTGTGTACAATTAGTTGTGATCGTGGATATCATAGCGTACATTGATTCGTCTCTGTTGTTGGCAACTTTTGCATTGGCGTTAACAAACACATTTTGTAGAGTACGATCGCGCTTTATTGTATTAACAAACGCGTTATATAGATTAGGTTTTCTTTATTGCGTTAATAAACTTGCTTTATTGTTTTAATAAACTCATTAGATAGAATATGATCGCTTTTGTCGGAAGCACATCAGAATGCGCGTGCACGCGAGAGGGGAGGGATTTTTCAGGGGAGTCTGATTTAAGCATTACACCGGACTGACAAAGTATGAGTGAGAGCACTGTGCTTAAATAGGAGGGGAAACCAATCAGGCAACTGGCAGCAGCTGGTGCCAAAGGAGATAGCAGAGGTGAATGTCATGAGTAATCATGACATTCAAAGGATTATTCAATCTTGTCTATAAAGACGTTTGAAACTATTTTTACTTTTACTCTCAACGACGTCCATATGGCCATAGAAAAAGTAAAAGATTAAGAAGAAGATTATACAAAAAGCAGAAAAAAATCGTGCTCCAGTCTAAATTATTTATGTTGCAGCAATACATGTTTATGGAGTCCTAACAAACAAGCTTGTCACTTCCGCCACAACCGTATCCATACTTTCCTTGCAGTTGGCCTTTGACCAAAAGTGTGGTGCAACTCCCCATTCTAAGCCTCCTCTTTGGATTCTACCCACAATCTCCAGTCTGTTATAGTCGGCTGATGCCTTGGGAAATGCACTCTCAAAACTTTTGCGTTTGTGTTCCTCACTGACTTGTCCCTAAGTTCGAAGACCAACCTGTCCTTCTCTTGTAGTAGCCCAGTTGAAGTGACTTTTGTTGTAGCTGCAGTGTATGATCGAAAAATAATAAAATGCAAAAAACAAAAAAATCCAGTTGGACCAGCTCACGGTTATTTTAGTCAAAGCATGTAAAACCAACTTGTTCTGTATTTGTTTGTGCAGTAAATGGGTTAAGACTGATAATACTATTCCAGCAATGAGTTTTCTCAGTACAGATGCTGTTTTCCTTGACAGTTTCTTCATGTGACACTAGTTCAAACAACTTACAACTGTCCAGGATGTCCGTACTAACCGGACCAGATTAGATCCTTCTTATGTTACACATTCATTTATCCAAAACCACAATGTTTAGGTATCTATTAAGCGACTCAAAAACATAATTAGACAGGGCATGCTGCTAGCTGTCCTGGGGAAACGTCAACGGTTTGGCTAAAGGGTTGTAACGGAGGATTCACAACAAAAACCTAAAGAAAAATAATTCCTGTGTCCACTGCTTCTGTCAAACGGACATTTTCTATTCATCCATCCATCCATTATTTGCAACGCTTATCATCAATAGGGTCACGAGGTGCTGGAACCTTTCCCAGCTATCTTCAGTCAGTGGGCAGGAGACACCCTGAACTGGTCCCAGGGCACACCGAGACATACAACCATTCATACGCTCACTCATACCTAGGGACAATTTAGAGTCACCATTCAACCTGCCACAAATGTTTTTGGAATGTGGGAGGAGACTGGAGTGCCCGGAGGAAACCCACACTGGCACGGGGAGAATATGCAAACTCTGCACAGGAAGCCTGGTAGCTGGATTTGAACATGTGACCCCAGAACTGTGCCACGAACGTTCCACTCAGCTGCTGTGCCGCTGAAAAAATGACTGGACAGGCTCGCCTTTCAGAATTAGCTTTGAAGGCGATAGAAAAGAAATTAGCGATGGAACTGAAACGCACGACAGAGTAATTAAAATGTTCATGAAAAAAAATGGATTTGTAAAAAAAAAATGATTTTGTGAGTATAATGTGTCTATATTCCTAGATAATAATGCATTTTTGACGTTATTAATATTTTTTATCCGTGTCGCAGCTGTAGCAGCAGTAAATCTTTTATAACCATAAAAGAATTATTAAGGGTTGGATTGTTTCCGCTTACTGAAGGCCTAGGTGTGAAATGCATTGTCAGACTTTGATATACCCTTTATCTGTTCATGAGGTAGTACAGTTTATATAATAACTTATTTTAAGATTGACTTGCAAAAAAAAACTATATTAAACAAAGTAAAAATCTTCCACACAGCTTTGCTGTTTTAAATTATTATTTTTACCCCCAAAAAGTTCCAGAAAGTTTGTTAAAAAAAAATTATACCACTCCAAGATACGTTTACATCCGAAGAGCAATTAAGTCAAAACCTGTGGGGACGAGCATAAAGTCACTCTCCAGCACTTCCCTCAGCCTCGATCTATTTTACCTAATGTGTTCCGCCTGGACAGCTTTGCTATCAAGTAAGATAAAAGCAGAGTGGCACAGTGGAAAATAAAGTATAAGGCCTCTTTGAATTCAGTTGGGCATCATTAACATGTACTTAATAGGGAAAATAATCAACTTCAAACTCTTTTAGGGACACCCCACCTTTTTGATGATTATTTTGTTTTTTACTTTTAGAAAATATTTTTTAAAAATCAATAAAACTAGAAATACAAGTTAAAAATATAGTGAAATCCAAATTGTCAACCAAATCATCAAGTCAAGTCAAGTCATGTTTATTTGTATAGCCCTTAATTACACAGAGTATCAAAGGGCTGCACAGACCACAGATGATGATCAACCAAAAAGGAATTAGCTTATTTACCTTATGATTCAGATTCAGATTCAGATTCAGATCTACTTTATTGTCATTCTAGTACACGTGTATACAGAACGAAATGTCGATGCATCTGACCCCCACAGTTTCCTTGAATGTACAGATATAAATAAAGTTGTATTGTATTTTGGCTACGTATAGTATTTTACCATAGTGCCGATAGTGCAAGAAGAGTAGCTAACCAGATGTGCAAAATGGGCAGTCAGGTTAACAAGTCAGGTACACAGTAACATTAACACTGTAACAATAACGCTGTAATTACAATAGTGCAGAGAGCAATGTGCAAGGAGTGGCAAGCTATAAAAAAACTGCCAGTAGTGCAAAAAGTCAGATTAGCAGCCGTTTAGATTTAAGTTAACTATATGTTAGATTGACCATTTAACAGTCTAATGGCCAGGGGGACTAGACTATTGCGGAGCCTGGTGGTCCTGCACCGCACACTGCAGTACCTCTTCCCAGAGGCTAGCAGAGTGAACAGTCCATGATGGGGGTGAGAGGGGTCCCCGGTAATGTTCTTAGCATGGGATAGGCAACGCTTCTGGCCAATGTCCTGAATGGAGGGAAGTGTAGTCCCGATTATTTTCTCTGCTGTCCTCGTTACCCTCCTCACACTACCCCAGTCGGTAGCGCTGCAGCCTCCACACCACACAGAGATACAGCTGGTCAGGATACTCTCTATGGTGCCCCTGTAGAATGTGATGAGGGAGGGTGGGGGCAGGTGGGCTCTCCTCATCCTCCGCAGGAAGTACAGGCGCTGCTGTGCCCTCTTAACCAGTGATGCAGTGTTCACGGACCAGGTGAGTTTGTTTGTAATGTGCGAGCCACCATGACCACAAATGAGAAGACAAATTTTTTACTGTACTGCAAATTCAGGCAAGATGATAAAGCTTTGAAAAACCCACATGAAACTGGTGCCTGAAAGTTATTCGTAAACATTTTCGATTGATGGTATGCCTTGAGATTTTTTAATGGAAAAAAGTGTGTGGGAGAAAAAGCACTCTCGCGGGGACTGGAATAGTAGATTTAAGAGAAAGCATGAGAGAGAAAGCGATCGAATGAGAGAGAAAATAATAGAGGAATAAAGAATAATGTAGAAAGAGACGGAGACAGAGGGATAAAGTGAATGAAATATGAACAAAGAGATAACAATAGGACAAAAGAGAGAGGGGGAGAAAGGGGGGGAAGAGAAAGGGGAGGGAGATAAGGAGAGATGATGAACAAGAGAGATAATATAATGGAAACAGAGGAGAGACAGAGAAAGAAAGAAAGAAAGAAAGAAAGAAAGAAAGAAAGAAAGAAAGAAAGAAAGAAAGAAAGAAAGAAAGAAAGAAAGAAAGAAAGAAAGAAAGAAAGAAAGAAAGAAAGAAAGAAAGAAAGAAAGAAAGAAAGAAAAACCAACAAACGATAAACAATTTAAAGAAAAAAAAAAAAAATACATAAAGAAACAAATAAACAAAAAAAATAGTAAACAAACAAACAAGAAACAAAGATAAAGAGG
This sequence comes from Urocampus carinirostris, assembly GCF_059441175.1. Classification (NCBI taxonomy): domain Eukaryota; kingdom Metazoa; phylum Chordata; class Actinopteri; order Syngnathiformes; family Syngnathidae; genus Urocampus; species Urocampus carinirostris. The sequence goes on along the minus strand of NC_142356.1, from coordinate 36,125,812 downwards.
GAGAGAGAAGGAGAGAGAAAAGAGAGAGAAATAAGGTAAAAAACAAAGAAACAAAGAAGGAGGGAATTGATAGAACGAGAGAGAAAAGATAGTAAACGAGAAAGAGAAAACAGATGATGTATTATTACGTGTATTTTTTAACTTCCGTTTATTACGGAAGTAGATCAAGACTAAAACATGTAACTTTACGACTATGCAAAGACTACGATTTACGTTCGTCGGCATATTTTAGGCATTCGTTTCCCTTGTTTATTGTGCAAATGAGGACCATAGGAAAATTGCTTTAAGGGCTTTTTGGTCATTTGAATAAAGAATTAAAACGTAGCCAGTGACGTTAGTGAACGTGGCTTTCACTTCCAGGTGCGGACAGCTGCGGTCCAGTCACATTTCAACACGAACAGCTAAGCGCTGAATAAATACGCATGCGCACTGTCGCTGACCCTTCTGCTTTCTGCTCGTACTGCCACGTTAGTAGCGGTAGACATAAATTACTGAGCTAACTAATTCCAACAAACCCGAGCAAGCAATTAACGAGCCACTTTAAAGGACCAATTTTTTGGGCACCATATATACCCGACCGCTTTCCCCCCTTTTCTTATTCCCGAAGACGAAGGCCAACATGCTCAAGTTTATCATCCTGTTGACGTTAGCTATAGCCATTAGGGCTGAAATCACAGAAGAAGAAGACGTTCTGGTCCTTAAGAAGAGCAACTTCGAAGAGGCACTCCTAGCTCACCCAGACCTCTTGGTAGAATTCTGTGAGTATGACATTTTTGAAAAGTCGATGAAATTCTCGTTACCGAAAATTTGGCTACCTCATCTCCCCCGGCCGGGTTGTCAAGTTGGCGTGCTAGCAAATTAGCCAGTCGTAATTAGTGCTAACCTTGTCAGGTTCGACGGGTTGCGCCGTAATTGACTCTATACTGTATGGCATTTTTAACTATCACTTCCTCCTCTTGATAATTTACTATCACACATTTCTCGCCCCCTGGCCCCCCTTTATATTTTTATCTGTGTGCATGTCCTGGAACCTATACTGAATTATTAAACTTTTAAAAATAATTCACAAGTGTGTTTTACGTACAACAACATTTTGATACTACTTGATTGTGGGACTGTGTATTTTTAGTTTGCTTCTAATTTGAGCATTGGTGTTGCATGAAACACGTATTTGTAGTTAATTGTCCCCCGATTCAGATATGCTCTTGTTTAGATAATGTGGTTTTCGTCCAGACGCTCATGGATGGGTCAGGCAAGTGAGTTGAAGTTCAGAAGCTTTGTTTGCACACGTATTTCTCAGATGGGTGGGATCTCTGGAGTTGTGACGATGTCAACGTGTACTTCATCAAAGTTCGCGGGAGTATTTACACAAATCGCACAGCAACTAGTTTTATTATGATGCGATGCTGACGTGTACTTTATCAATGTAAAGCAGCGTATTTACTCAAGATCGCACACAGATGCAGCTTTTCTGTGACACTATAGTGACGGTTACTGTTTAAGTTCTTGACCGTATTTACAAAGTCTGTTCAGCAAATAAGGCTTTATTGTAATGCAATGTTGGGAGTCCTGTCATGTCATCAAAGGATGACTTTTTGTTTTTAATCTGACAGTACATACAAAGTTGACTTGCATCTTCGAATTTATAACACTTTTAGAGTGCAACACTGAAGCATTTAATACAGTACTGTACGCACTTTTTTGCAGCTTTCAAAACCACCATGCTTCAGAGTTGCCCATATTAATTTGCTTAAGAGGTCCACGGTTCATATTTCGTCTACTTGAATTCATATATCATTGTTTGAAAAACAACTTTTTGCAAATTTAGTCACTGGCTTGGTCTATATACTTTTTCAGGAAACTGTCAATGTTTATATCTTACAAAGTGAAAGCACATCACTGGCGTCTGGCCATAAAACATCCAAAATTCTTTTAACAAGGCTTTCAAAATGTTCATATGTCAAATTAATATCCATATGTGTGCTGACCAATTTCAAGGAGTTTTGAAAATGCTGAAATAAACGAAGACTAACACATTTTGGTAAAATACTTGAGATTTTTGATTTAACACATTTTTTTAATAAGGGTGTTACATTGCAAATAAGCTGATGTTAAGAGGACAATTTCTTATCTAAGAGGTATGTATATGATTAAGGGATCGAATTATTGAACATTTTCAATAGATCAATATACATAAAACTCCATTTGGACATTGTTGTTACATTTTACCTTTGACATTGAACTTGTTGTGCACATTACAACTTCTAACCAATCAGCCCAAAAACAAACCACTTGGTACTAATGGATATTCTTAAAGTGAAGGGCTGCAGATGTGTTTTGAGGAGTAAATTGTGAAATAAATGCTCGATTGTCAATGTTACATGTTTGTTCTAAAGAAAAAATACGTGTTATTAAGGTAATATGTTCTGTTACTAGCATTAAAGTTTTCTGGGTGTAGTGATTGCCCCACAGTGAAAGCCTGACTACATGTTTGTTAGTGTCCCATCAAGCAATTATTTGTCTGAGTTCAACAGAGCTGGTCTAGGAAAAAAAAAACAGTAGCAAAATTACTGGGCGTGTTAGATGTGACAAATTGCACCTGTGGTGTGTCGTTGACGACTCAACTGTACAAATGTGTTCATTGATTAAAAAGGCAACATTTCGTGTCAACATGTTGCTCTTTATGATTCAGTAAAATCGGTTAGCGGTACCCATTCTAAATGATTATGCTTCCCTTTGAAACAAACCCATATTTGGCACACCTTGCAACTGAGTGGTATTTGGCTAGTAGGATTGATTTGTACCTTTTATTTCCACTGACTGCCACACGATGGTGCCAAAGTATTTTCTATGTCAAACCACAAACGGGCACAGAACTGCAGCAATCAAGATTAAACAAATGTTCTTTATCATGAAATACTCATAGCAAACATAGATGGAGTAATTTGAATGACTGTAATGTGATGGATTGGTTACTAATCTTTTGTGGTCATTTAACAAGCCACACCTCCATCAGCGTGTAGGTATTCAAACACTTTCAAATGTGCATCCAACCTAATTTCATACTGTCTGGTACTTTTCAGACGCTCCATGGTGTGGTCACTGCAAAGCCCTGGCCCCAGAGTATACAAAGGCAGCTGGCATGCTGAAGGCGGAGGGTTCAACCATCCGACTGGGTAAGGTTGATGCGACTGAAGAGACTGAGCTGGCTCAAGAGTTCGGTGTGCGTGGATACCCCACCATAAAGTTCTTCAAGGGTGGAGACAAGGCATCCCCTAAAGAGTACTCTGGTAAGATTATTCTCGTCTTTTATTTTTGAGGGTTTTCCCTTTCTATCACACTAACATATTATTGGTTTGGCATAATGTATGCTTCTTAAGTAGGGCAGGAATACACCTACCAACGTCCATCTTTGCTCGGAAACTCTGAGACATTGCAATTAGATATTCCAGCAGTTGTGTTACTCTAGTTTGCTTGGCTTAAGTAGCATGCGTGAGGTGCCTCATGCTCCTTGGCCAAATGTAGTCAGTCACGTCTGCCCAGTGGCCTAGTCGTACTTTCATTTGACATATTTTTTTTAGCCACCGGACACGACTTGAGACAGACTTTTGGCAAAGTATTTGAAAAGTATCACGATTCAGCGTGACCTAGTAGTACACTCCTTTCTGGGTCAAGCAATGTTGCTTTAAAAGGAGATCTTTTAAAACTAGGTTTAGAAGGTTTTGTAAGTTCTAGATCATTTATCTTCAATCCAAATATTCCTTGATCTAAAAGTATTACAAATGCTTTTTTTACTTGGTCTAAGCTGGAAGGCAAGCAGATGACTTCGTCAACTGGCTGAAAAAGCGCACAGGCCCCGCAGTTGCCACTTTGACTGATGTTACAGCTGCGCAGTCCCTCATAGCTGACCATGATGTTGTGGTCATTGGATTCTTTAAGGTGAGAACCTTTCGAAAGTCCAGGTTCCATCATAACTTGCAGTGGAAATCTTTGGGCTTCTCACAATTTGAGTATGATTCAGGGTTACAATTCATATTATGAAACTATTATTTGAGGAATTATTTAATACATTTTATTGCGATTTCAATATTTTTAATGCGTTTTTAAAATGGCTAAACAAAAATGGAATTATTTTCCACTGTAGTTGACACAATTTGTAAGGTTACAAAAATGGCACACTGGTTTAAGTCTAGAGGACAATTTAAGTACCTGAAGCTTAAAGATTGTTAAGATGCTAACTTAATGTTAAAATGTTTCCTTGAATTACATAATTTCACCTAGATATTTGTATCAGTTATGTTCTACAATGTTCAAAAATCGTCAGACACTCTGGTGCTATTCATGAATGCTATTTTTGGTACATATTTGGGTGTCAAATCTTTTGTAGTAGTAATCAAAGGAGGTCCTCTAACATTGTCCCACTTCAGTGGTTGTTTGCCATCAACAGCCTATTTGGCAGGTGGTTGCTTATGCGCTCCCATTTCCATTGGGTTTATGTCATGAGTTGACAAGTTGCAGAAGGTAAACTGTTTAAATACTATTGTTTAAATAATGCACAGGTGTGCTTGCCTGCATTTTGAAGTGTCAAAGAAAAAAAAACATGCTTTCAAGTTCCAAATAACTTAACCCAGTCCATTTAACATTATTTTGATTCAATTCAAAATCGCGATAAATCAAAGAATAAAATGAAAAGGATGCATAAAAATTGTCTGACAATCAACTTAAGTCAGTTTTGCAAAGTGTTTATTTTCCCTGTTTCTAAGCTTTTGCAACACTGACAAATCTTTGTCTGTAGGATGTGGACTCTGCTGGGGCCAAGGCCTTTGAGAAAGCAGCTGAAGCAGTGGAAGACGTTCCGTTTGGTATTGCCTCAGATGAGGCAGTTTTCTCCAAATTTGAGGTCTCCAAAGATGGCATTGTTCTTTTCAAGAAGGTGAGCGCACATTTGTTTGTCACTGCCACCTGTAAATGTAGCGCAAGTGTTGCGCTGTAAAGTACAATTGTATATTTTACATTTTAATTCCTTGACCATTATGTGGTGAGGTCAAATTGAGGGAGGGGTGTACCCACATTTTCACATTACTTCTATTGCATGGTGCACTGGAAGACACTGAGGTTTTTGGTCACAGGTTTGACAAGTAAAATAAAATAATGCAGTATTTTTTGAAGCATGTGATGGGAAATAGTTATCTTTGCAACTAAACATGTATGTATCCCTGCTGACTTATAGGATTTTTAAAGTTTTTCAGTGGGAACTTTATTGGGTGGCGAGAATTTCCTTTTTAAATGTGATAACCAATGTAATTATGATGGGCGGATTTTTTTTTTTTTTTTGTCCCACACAGCTGGTGCTGGTTTGTTTAGCCGAAGTTAACAGAAACCAACTCTTCATGTTTCACTTCACAACATGCTCATTCTGTTGGGTTGTTCTGGGTACTTTGAAATGATCGGAGCACACATGTTGGTGGCAATGACAAAATAGTGGCCATATCTTGAACTGCATATTAAGGTAAAATAATTTGTTAATGAAAATGTTTAAATTGGTTGCTCAATCTTCATATTGCAGAAAGATAATGGGCTTAAAATCAAACTCTGTTCAAGTCGGTTAGCTCTAACAGTTCAGATATCAGACCATTATACTAAAGTCTTTCAAAAAAGGTCAAGGTCCAAAGATGAAGCAAGCAGGAAATTTTAGCATTTGGCCAAAAGGTCATGTAACTCTCATACTTTACAGTCATTGTGTAATTGCTTGGTCGCAATTCACTAAGGTAAGGTGTTTAATACTCGAGTTTTCAGTCACGGAACCTCATATGAGGTATTTCTTTCATGGAATGCTCACTTGGTGTCCAATTGGCAGTACCTGGTCTTGTGAATTTGTGATTTTTTTTTTTCATCTGAGTATAGGAGGCACATGCCTGTTGACAAGGTTAAAGGTGGGCTATGTCGTTTGTCTTTAAAGTTGAAAATTATCTCTTAACAATGGCCATCTGAGTTTAGAGTCCTTATGTTTAATTTGCACTTGCCTGCTTATACTTTTTTAGGATTATACCCCCCAAAAAAAGTTTTCGAGCGCGTCTAAGCAATATACTTTGCCTCCTTCTCCTGGCTTCAAGTCATGTTTATTTGAATAGCCCTTGGTCAGTCATGATTGCTGCTTTAAGTTTTCAAATCCTTCACTCCACTTTTAACTGGATGGCATGACATTGGAATGAGACTGGTATCACTTGTATGAGAAGAGATCCCAAAAGGGTGATAAAATGTTGCTGCATTTATCTATTGTGTAAAGCAATATGAATTGCAGCTAGATATTCAAGTGTCATTTTGCTGAGCTTAAGCAATTTTAGTTGATTATTTGTAACCTTAGCTCTAATCTATTCAGCCAAGCTCTTTGGTGCTAAGCCTTCAGTGCAAATCTTTCCTGTTTGCCATGTAGCCTCCTGAAAGCCCCAGCTTAATGAAGAAAATAATTCTCGCGTGATTTCTTGGTCTGCAGTCAAGCAAGCTTTCCCAAAGCAGCAACTGTAAATGGGCGAATGGCTTATCACAACAGGATCTTAAATCCCGCAGCCAATCACTGCTTAAATGACTGCCAGAAGGTGCTTTGCTGTTGTGCAGATTTCTAATTTAACTAATTATCTTTAACAAGTGATTAAAATTGTTTGCCCTGAACTTGGAAGTAGGGGAACCCTAGGTATTTGGTAAGTTGTCTTTGTAACATATTGTCTTGTATGTGCTTTAGTTTGATGAGGGCCGCAACACCTTTGACGGAGACCTTACAAAAGAGCGCATCTTGTCGTTTGTCAAAGACAACCAGTTACCTCTTGTCATAGAATTCACTGAGCAGGTAAGCGGTAATATCTATTTCCTTCCAAAGTAGCCAGCAGCGCAACAATGTGTTTGATTAATCTTTGTCATGCACAGAATGCCCCGAAAATCTTTGGGGGTGAGATCAAGTCCCACATTCTCATGTTCTTGCCCAAAGACTCCTCAGACTTTCAGGACAAAATGGACCAGTTCAAAAAGGCTGCAGAGTCATTTAAAGGGCAGGTAAGAAACACTGCAATGGTCTCCAAAGTACCTCATCAATTTTATTTACTCGGGTCATGTCCGGCTGCCTTTCCAGATCCTATTCATTTTCATTGATAGCAGTCTGGACGACAATCAGCGCATCCTGGAATTCTTTGGCCTGAAGAAAGAAGAGTGCCCAGCGATCCGCCTCATCACCTTGGAGGAGGAGATGACTAAGTACAAGCCAGAGAGCAGCGACATCACCGCAGAGGGCATTATTAATTTCTGCACACAATTCACAAACAAGAAACTAAAGGTAAACTTTCTGTCAACTCTGGTTTGAGACCAGAAGATGGCACATGAAGTAACATTTATTTTGGGTCCCAAAAGCCCCATTTGATGAGCCAGGACATTCCTGAAGATTGGGACAAGAACCCAGTCAAGGTTCTCGTCGGCAAGAACTTTGAGGAGGTGGCGTTTGATTCCAAGAAGAATGTCTTTGTTGAATTCTGTAAGATTTTGCCTTTTTACACAAATCATTGGTAAACTGCTTTTGATAGGAAATTGTCCTAAGTTTTTAAAACAAAGGCCTTACCTTTTTAAAATGTCACTAGGGGCCCTGAGCCTAGTTCTGTATCCCAGCCAAGCCCTTTTCATATCAGTCATGGTTCCAGTCATAGCTTCTCCTGCTGTGAATTGTTACCAGAGACGGTCGCTGAAAAGAGACGTGTATAAATAGCACACAGATTTGCCTGTGCTAAGCCACACATAAGGACTCTGTGCCATTTAGCTGAATGTGTCTGTGCTGTTGTCTAAACCAAAGTGTTTTGAATGAAGTGTGGAGTTCAGATTTCCACTTGACATCCTCATTTCAGACGCTCCATGGTGTGGCCACTGCAAGCAGCTGAATCCCATTTGGGAGAAGCTGGCAGAGAAGTACAAGGACAGTGCAGACATCATTGTTGCCAAGATGGATTCAACAGCCAACGAAATTGAGGCCGTCAAAGTTCACAGCTTCCCTACTCTTAAATTCTTCCCCATCGGTGAAGAGCGCACGGTATTGCACTCATTTTTACAAGTTGATAACACTTGTGAACTATGTAGACAATTTCATAAAACACACCCACTGCAATCTGTTTTTCTTGAGCATCTGTAAACTCCATTGATGTTGTTAAATTGCTCCTTTCCTCGACACATTTGTTTGGGCATGGCAGTCTTTGTCGAAATGCAAGCCTACTGACCTCAAGCTTATTTTTTATTTACTATTTGTACATAACTCATACTAGTCTTAATGTGTACCCCTAATTTTTTAATTAGGAATCTGTGTACAATTGTAGCACTTTCCCTGCTCAAACTGCGTAACAAACGTGAATTCATTTGGCCAAGATCGAAACAAAATCTTGACAATGCAAATTTTGAACACGTTACCAAAATAAAATCCACAATATTTAATGTCCAATTTATCATCAAATACACCAAAGAAGTTTCCCTCATCGCCCTGTTATGATTTATTTTCACCTTTCAGGACTATTGTTTTCTTCATTCTCAACAATTTGTCTCTGGTACAGTTAATTTAAGGCTAGTTAATCGATTTCCATGAAGTACAACTTGAAAGAGGTGTCCTATGCAGAACGTTTCTTCTCCACAGCTGAAGTTGCCCTCCAATGCGTACCAATATAATTGAAACTTTACAACTCCTAGATATTGATGATTGCACAAAACTGCAATGCTTTACTCAAGTATCAGTATGGGCAGGGCAAGTAATAAAGAGGCGGCTCTCCTCTGCATTCGATACATCGAGAATTACTGTATATATTAAACGTCCGCAAGTGATAAGGTTTTAGTAACGATGGCCAAAAGTTTCTTTGTCAAAATATGTGGTTGGCGGTATTTTCATCTGATCAATGCGCAAAAAGCAGTAAAACATTACTGCTAGACTTGTGTATAAAGTTACTTTTGGGTAAAAAAAATCTTATCCACTAATGTATTCCTGCTTGTGAAACTGCCTGCACTGGCCTTGGAAATGCATGTCATCGGTTACTCAAAGCAATTGAGATTTGTCTTTTCCACATGCGCTTGCCATCACTACTCGAACATAACTCTTTGCAGATTTTTATTGCAGTGATTTGAGTACTTATTTTTGGGAGCAGGTGATTGACTACAATGGTGAGAGAACACTAGAAGGCCTAACAAAGTTCCTGGAGAGTGGTGGTAAGGAGGGAGGTGCCCCAGCTGATGATGATGATGATGATGATGATGAGGATAACGAAGACGACTTTGATCCCGAGGTGAGGCTGATAAAGCTTGATGTGTTCTGACATGCAAATCTGCGAGGTGCACTGCCTACAAAAGTAGTAATCCACTTGATTATTTTTTTAACATCCCTGCAACTGCAAAGAACACATTTTTAATTTCTGTAATATCTAGCTTTGTATCGTGTAACTTGTAGAATACGTTTTAATTGGCCAACAATTTGTTGTTTCAAGTTATGTAAAATCTTTGTGAGAGCTGTTAGCACAGCTATACAATCAAAATATTTAGATCTTTTTGAGAACAATATCATATAAAAATTAAATTCAACAACTGCCAAACGTCTTTACTAAATGCTTTTTATTTCACTGGCATTTGGTGGGCTGATAAAATTGATGAAATATTAATGCTAGAGCCTCTGTCCCATATCAAAAAAGTATAACCGTTCAAAATTTGTCTCCCTCCTGCAGTTACTTCAGGAGGTTCATTTTTGTCCGTAATAAATGGTTTCAAAAAAGGTGCAGAGTTCTCTTGTAAAATACTACAAAGTTCATGGATTTTTGTTCTCCTTCTGGCACAGAGGCGTGAGGATGTGTGTGTGCAAAGATCCACTCGCCCAATCAAATTGCCCTGGGTGCTTGGTTGGCGTTTCCGATTATGTATGTTCTGTAGGTTTACATCATAGTTACTCGGCAGTCTAAAGTTTTTCCTTCATTACTAGTTGCATTTACTTTTCTGACCTCGTCTCCACAGCCACAACTAGCCAATGTTGGTCAAAATGGGTAGTATATCGTTTCTATCAAGCACAAATCGTGCTTGGCAACTATTTCAAGTCTACTATTCAAACTATTGAAACGATTAGTGGAATAATCAGATCATTCTTTTTATTAAATGTCATGAAGTTGTTTTAATCATTTTATTGAACATACTGCTGATTTGTACATAATTTAAAAATTCACTTAAACCCTGTTTGTTCAAACATAAGGGACAGGCAAATGAATAAAAAGTACATTATCCCTGTAAATCCAGAACGGGCTCAGTTGCAGTAATAGAACAGTAAATTTAACAAATTGTCAACTGCAAAGTATGTCAAGAAGCACCTAAAAATTCTCAAGGTTGAAATCAGTTTAAACTGACGTTTTTTTTTTTCCTTGCATGCATTTAATTTTTAATGTTTGTCTGGCACTGCCTGGCTCAACCTCTTTTATAGTGAATTATACACATTGAATGCACAATGCATGACATCAAACCCGCATCTGACTGTTGAATATTCCTCCCGGTGAGTAAAGACTCAGTCTTGTTAAACTGTCCGACATACTCTTCAAATGTTTGTGAGTCACTGCCACGATACGCATTCAGGCTAAAATGCTCGAACTTAGGTTTTGGTGCTTCTACTTGATGTTGACACGGCCATTTCTGTATGTTACTGCCTAAGATGCTAATTTGCATGAGTGAATCGCGGTAAAAAAAAAATATATTCATGTAAAAGATGCTTCACTCTTGGAAGTGTCTGGCAATAATGGACAAAGAATTTCATTGTCAACTACGGTCGCTTTTGTGGACAACGTCGATTAATCATTGCAGCCCTATTTGCGACTGGATCAAAATTTTCCAAATACCTGAAAGGTCCAATCTGATTTTGGGATCCCAGTCTGATAAATCACTCATACCTGTGGACAATTTTGTGCTCTGACTTTCATGTTTTTGAAATCTGGGTGATAATTAGTCAATACCAAAATAAAACTAGTGTAGACATTTTGCCTTTAAAAATAATTTGCATGAAAATGCAAGTGGTCAAAACATTTCAAACAGGCCAACTAAAGTTGTAATTGTGTCAGGATAATGAGCACTACAGGCCCCTTTTAAACGGGAAATGTTTGGCACAGTGCCTTTGCTGAAGTCTCAATTTCAGTGGAGCCCACCTAGGTCCACAAATATCATACCCAGCTGTTAACTAAGTTCTGACCTAAACATGCAGTGGCACACGTGCACTTCTCGCAGCTAATATTAGCCTCCTTTGCTCAAGCAAGTGTGTGAGCCCTGCCCCCAAACAGTGAATGGATTGGACAAGACGATGAAATATGTCATGAATTTTGGACTATAGAACACACATTAAAAACGGAATGTGCAAATTAAAGAACTGATCTATTTTTTTTTTTATCTGAGCAACACCAGATTTAAAGTCACAGCCATGAAAATGAACTAACACTAATTCCTTTTAAGATTAAAAAAAAAATCTTTAACCCATTGTGCCGCGATTAAAACACTTATTGGACAGAAAATTGTGACGTCACATTAGGAAAAGAAATTACCCCATAACTGGTCACTTGCTGCTACTGATGGATAAAGCAGCTGACACTACTTTTCAGATTCTTAACTTTAATGTGTAATTTGTTTCGCGCGTATTTAATTTTGACAGCGGGGGTTAGTCAGCAAAGGAGTGTCTTAATCGTGGCACAATTTGTTTTCCGAGACATCTCAGACCAAGATCTTTATTCCGATGGAGGGAATCTCGTTTGTTCATTCATGAGCGTCACTAATTAGCTGAATAGGCATTTAGCTGCCGTTTACCCGCTTTTCATTGAATTCATTTTGACATTCAAATCACTTGGCAAAAATTGTGCCCATCTGCCACGAGGAAAAATAAGCTGCACTGTATTTGGAGAAACTGTTTAAAATGTAGAAAACATAGTGGCTTGGAAACAAACAAGCAGGTTAGTATTTTTGCTTTTTTATCAATTGATGCTATCATTGTTTTCTGATTTCCAGGATTTGGATGGTCAAGATGAAGACTCGGATCATTTGACACAAGGGCACGATGAGTTCTAAAAACCTGGTAGAAGTCCTCTCCAGACACGAGTCAACTCTTTCTATGCCCTTGCTGCCACCACTGAGCCCCCATCTCTGCCTTTAAGTCCACCAGTCATTGTTTCATGGTTTGTTTTTCCTGTTTTTTGTATTTGAACGAGGGGGCCCACACATCTCCATAACGGTGATGATTCCTTTGCAAAGCTCCATGCTAGTTTTGGGCCAGATTCGTTTCAACTATTGCAATTGAGAAACTTAAACATTTGTTTTGCTCCTTACTCTCCCAACAAGCACCGTAGCCTCTATGATGAGTCTGTATGCATTTAGTGTAAAATTGCTTTTGTAAGGAGTGGATTCTCCAGGGGGAGAAAGGCCTTATCCATCTATTTTTAATCCGCTAAAATAATTTGAACTGTAGCAAAAACACCTCTCCTCGCTCCCTCTTAATGTGTAGCTAAACCCTAATTTTGTTTTCAGTGGTGGCGGAGTCTACTGTCGCGCAGCCTTGTCATCCCCTTCCCCCAAAAAATTTAACGCCTTTTTTACATGGGGACTACTGACTCATTTCTGAGGGCAAAACGCTAACTTTGGGGGTTGAACATTTTTATTTAATTTCATAAACAGTTGTTTTTAGAATTTTTATGTTTGACCATCATGCCCAGTTGTAGCCAGTTGGCCTTATGTGGGCACTTTTGGCACTTGGATACACACTCAGGCCATGAAAGTTTCTTTTGGGAGTCGGTTCTAAAAGTCGCACTGTGTTCATGCTGCTTTGGAGTTTCTTTGTGGTTAAGTAGAATGATGAGCTACAGTTGAACTCTATCAAAGATGAGCTCTTGCTAATCTGATGAGTGGAGGAAGCTGTCGCACAGCAACCCCCCCCCCTGCCCATTCTGCAAACTGTGTTGGATGTACTTGTACACTACAATTCGCTGTGCTTGAGTGTGTGGCATTTGAGTCGTGAATACGTAGTTGTACCTCGTCAGTATGATGCAAAGTGTGCTCATGCGGCATGAGTACTGAGATGACTTGATTGACATCAGAGCAGTAAGGGATACTTGCAGCATTCCATCATATCCAGATTGATTTGGGAAATGTAAAATGGTGGCCAATAAACAAAAAATCCAAATCAATATGTGTACTGTTTTTATTGAACTTGACTAATTTGACATTAACTTTATACCGTGTGTCATTCTCAATGTAGGTCTAGATCAGGAATGCTAAAACGCTGATCTGTTCTATTGACTTTCTATTCTGAGGTCGGACAGATTACTAATGTCAACATCAAATTTTAAGCTTTGTTTTTCAGTTTTATTATTTAGTCTTATTTAATAACTTATCCTACATTATGTAATCGCAGATAATGAGGGGTATTTTTTAAATCTATATTCGCAATGGGGAATATTTTCACCTTTGGCATTGAATGTGTTTAACTGGCTTATTTTGACAATTGAGCGAAAGCAGTTTTCTACTTGAAACACGACACGCTATACGAACTAAACTTTGTCCTGTAGTGACCAGAGAGCTTTAGTTTACATTTTTTTTTTTTGCGTTTTGAAGAAAAATATTTCGACATACTCAAATATATGGTGGGCTGGATTCGGCCTGCATGTTGGCCATGCTGGGTGTAGATTAATCTTATTTATTTTTTTTTTTTTTTGTGAATCCAACATCCCACATGAGAGCGGCCCCCACTTATATAGGTACCATATTTGAGTATAACAACCCTAAATTGTGGGTGTGCATCATGTTTATTGTATTATTGCTAAACCATATAGATGACATATGACAAGGTTTTATCATGGTGCCAAACAAATGTTAAATTGTGCATTGTACATGTTACAATGACATTAAATTTGATATAATGCTAAAAATGGAATGGATGAACGTCTAATGTGAAATGCACAACAAAAGTTGTATAAGTTTCTGCGGCTGTGACAAAATATAGTGTAATGAGAAACTGTGGAATCAATCTTACTTTGATACAGTCTGCCCACATGTAAAATAAAAGTGAGTTTGGAACGGAGTGACACTTTATATTGTCGTCTTGCAAGACGGACATCCTGGTATAATTCCTCCTGCCGAATGTGTTAGTTTCGCCTAAAAAGTCAATTAGGATAGCTAAACCATGAGTTTTGACTCGATGAAAAATGGTGACATTCATAATGTGCAAAACGGGCTGTATCTGTTAGAGAACAACCCAGCTCATTTAAACTCCAGGACAGATGACTAGATGCTGTTTGGGACCTTGGGTTTTATCAGCAGGTCTATACATTATTCTTATTGGGTGAACATAAAGTCACATCACACCCTGTGAATCTCAATTGATAACATAAGACACATTTATAGTTTAATTTACTCAACAGAATCTACTGCTTTTTGTGTTATAACACTGGTGATCCTGTGATTAAAATTCTGTGGTCTCACTGCTGTGACCTGGGCTTGATTGTAGTTGCATCCAACTGCTGTTTGAGCTCTGAAACAAAATTGTGTAGTAATTTCTAAAAAGTTGAAATGAAGCATATGTTATGGCTAAAATGTTACATACTCATACCTGTCAACCTGCACGGCTCCATGCCCGTACAAACTTTCGTATTTTCCCTTGCAACGAAAAAAAACGATAGAGATCGAGGCTACCGCGGCGAACTCGTTAGACTTGATTGATTTGCCGTTTCGTGATAGTCGGTGTATACCGGATGGTACCCATAATTGACAAATTTGCGTTTTTCCATTGATATTCTTGTACGTCGTACAAGCCTTAAAATGCATAAGAAAAGTACTTTGTACGGCAAAAACGTACAGGTTGACAGGTATGCATACTGTAGGTGGCACTTGGAGTGAAATCTGGATTGGTGAATTTAAAGACATTGCAATTCAATTTCAACACCTCGCTAGACCAAGCCAAAGTACCATCATGCTTCAAATTTGCCAACATCATCCCAGTGCCAAAGAAAACCCAGATCTTATCACTCAACGATTACCGGCCCGTTGCACTGACTCCTATCATAATGAAGTGCTTCGAGAGACTGGTTAAAGAGCACATCACCTCCAGTCTCCCCTCTTCATTCGACCCCTTTCAGTTTGCCTACAGGACAAACCGCTCCACCAGGGATGCCATCTCCTCTGCGCTTCACCTGAGCCTGACACACCTAGAGGAGAAGAACACCCATGTGCGGATGCTGTTCCTGGACTTCAGTTCAGCATTCAACACCATCATCCCACAACATCTGGTAGACAAAATGGGGCTTCTGGGTTTCAACACCCCCCTGCGGAACTGGCTGCTGGACTTCCTCTGTGACAGACCCCAATCTGTGCGGATAGGTCAGAACAGTTCAGATGTCATCTACCTCAGCACGGGCTCCCCCCAAGGCTGCGTCCTAAGCCCCTTGCTGTTCACCTTGATGACACACGACTGCGTCCCTAGGTCCGCCACAAACCACATCGTGAAGTATGCTGACGACACAACGGTGGTGGGCCTCATCAGGGATGACAACGACCTGGCCTACAGAGAGGAAGTGGAGCAGTTGGTGGGCTGGTGCAAGGACAACAGCCTGGTCCTGAATGTTGACAAGACTAAAGAGATCATTGTCGACTTTAGGAAAAACCAGCCCAACCATGCCCCACTTTGCATCAACAACAAGGCTGTGGAGGTTGTCAGCAGTATCAAGTTCCTAGGGGTGCACATCACAAACAAACTCACCTGGTCCGTGAACACTGCATCTCTGGTTAAGAGGGCACAGCAGCGCCTGTACTTCCTGCGGAGGATGAGGAGAGCCCACCTGCCCCCACCATCCCTCATCACATTCTACAGGGGCACCATAGAGAGTATCCTGACCAGCTGTATCTCTGTGTGGTGTGGAGGCTGCAGCGCTACCGACTGGGGTAGTGTGAGGAGGGTAACGAGGACAGCGGAGAAAATAATCGGGACTACACTTCCCTCCATTCAGGACATTGGCCAGAAGCGCTGCTTATCCCATGCTAAGAACATTACCGGGGACCCCTCTCACCCCCATCATGGACTATTCACTCTGCTAGCCTCTGGGAAGAGGTACTGCAGTGTGCGGTGCAGGACCACCAGGCTCCGCAATAGTCTAGTCCCCCTGGCCATTAGACTGTTAAATGGTCAATCTAGCATATAGTTAACTTAAATCTAAACGGCTGCTAATTTGACTTTTGCACTAGTGGCAGTTTTTTTATAGCTTGCCACTCCTTGCACATTTGATCTCTGCACTATTGTTACTTACAGTGTTATTACTTACAGTGTTATTGTTTACAATATAATGGTACTGTGTACCTGACTTGTTAACCTGACTGCCCATCTTGCACATCTGGTTAGCGTCTCTTCTTGCACTATCGGCACTATGGTAAATAACACAATACAGCTTTATTTATATCTGTACACTGAAGGACACTGAGGGAAACTGTGGGAGTCAGATCCATCGACATTTCGTTCTGTATACACGTGTACTAGAATGACAATAAAGTAGATCTGAATCTGATCTGAATCTCTGAATCTGAATTGCATTCTCAATTTAAAGCAGCCCTTCTTAAAGTGAAGGGAAAGGAACAGTTATGGTTTCTCCTTTCAAGGTAGGCCATCACTGTTGTGCTAAAGAGCAGGGGTCTCAATCGTGATTGTAGTTTGAGGCAGTTTTGATATGGAGGTTAGTGCAACCTCTGTTAGACATGCTTGCCAAACACTTGGCCAGGGCTTGAAATTGCAGTTTAATTTTCAACGCCACAAAGATTTTGACAATTTCTTTAGTACCGTAAATTCCGGACTATAGAGCGCACCTGATTATAAGCCTCACCAACCACATTTCGGGAGGAAAATGGATTTTGTACATACACAAGCCGCACCTGTATATTAGCCGCATGCGGCCACATTGAAAAAAAACCGCAATTCAAACACGAAATTAACCCATACCCGATAAAGTCAAAAAACAGCCGGCAAAATAAACGGAAAATTATACCGGTACTTAAAATTTAATGCAGACCTGCAGAGTCCGGGTGGCCATTGAAAGTAATCCAAGAAAAAAAGGTGTATATTTCCAAATGTAAGGGTGGGAAAAATATATATCCACTATTGTCTGCCGCGTCCACAAACACCTCACCTTTACTCCACTTCCCGTCAGTCCGCGTTTTCCCCGCCCCTTCATTCTCATTTGCTCGTACAAAACATATCACAATAAGTTTCTAAAATAAATACATTACAAAAATATACAATTGCAAATGCATATTGTACATGGTTACACATATTTACAAAGAAAGACGGTACACAGAGTTTTCAAAGCTTTAATAATATAACTTTCATCCCAAACCGTGCCTGTGAAGGGTAGCAAAACGCTACTAACATACACACACGCTCTCAACCCAGTGAACAGCTCTGTTAAAAAAAACTTATCGTATTTGTAATAAGCACGGTAAGCATTATGTGTGGATACAACTGTGACATCCCAGGAACGGTGCATTCGCAATGATCGCAACAAGGCTTTAGAGCTAGGACCTTAGCTTAGCCTTTTGGCTGAGAGTAAGTGTCCCGGCTCCTAGGCTTTGTAGCGTATAATGAACTGACCGATAACGGATAATGGATAATGAATAACGAAGATAGAACAATAACCCTTAAAAACCCCAAAACCCCCCCGCACGGTAAGCCGTCCTTATCTTCTTTTAAGTGACGTCTTCCTTCAGTATGGGAAAGACTTTGTCATATAGACTTCGTCCCACGCTCCCTTATTCAAAAACACGCTAGCATGACGCTCGCAAAGTTTACGTGCGGTAGTCCTGTTTCCTTGACTGTTCGATTGCGTTTAGCTTGAAAGCTGCGTCGTGTGCCTTTTTTTTGCAATTTGCCTGATGATTTGTCTAAGCTAATTTAATTTGTGCACAAGCTAAAAAGTTGCAGTCTAATTCTTACCTTTTGTACTCGAGCGCCGCTGGCGGCCGTTAGACAAATTACATAAATTGGCCACAACACTGAATAAGCCGCAGGGTTGAAAGTTTAGGGAAAAAAGTAGCGGCTTATAGTCCGGAATGTATTTTTATGCGCCAAATTCCCTCATGTCGTTCCTCATTCAATCAACTCTCAATTTTGGTATGTCACATAAGTTCCATATACATTAATTCATTTTATTGAGTTTGAAGGTGTTCAATAAAATCCAATGTACATATCATTTTTAATAATAATAATAATAATTTCCTTTGTATTGTCATTCTTTGTAACAATGTACACAGAACGAAATGTCGATACACCTGACCCGTTGTAGCGAGCCGATGCAGCCGCAGCCAACAGAGGGCGCCGCCATTTTAAATATCTCAAGCTAAGACCGTCTTGCTGTTGCAACCCTGTCTGTGCTGCCCGCACATTGCTGTTGGAACAGTTTTGAGTGTGTAACTGAAAAAGTAGTTATTAGTTAATATAAAGAACAATTGAATAACACCCCACCCGCAGGATTACTGACCCCCAAAAGCGCGTTGCCTTGAAAGTAATTAGTTAAAAGTGGTTGTTTATACTCAGTGGACCTCCTAAATCTAGCCATATAATATAAATGGAAGAAAACATGCACTAACTTGTGGAAGCGGTAAACCTGTAGTCTCTGCCTGTGCAACCTTGCGTGTTTGCACAATAACACAGCCAAGACTATCCATATCCGCTTTGTCATTTGTCATTAACAACATAGGGGGCGGCAGTAGCTCAGGAGGTAGAGCGCTCGTCTTGGGATCAAGGAATCCCAGTTCGAATCCTGGCTCGTCTGTGTTACATGTCGAAGTGTCCTTGGGTAAGACACTGAACCCCTAATACCCCCAATAAGCAGGTTAGCGCCTTACATGACTGCAAGGCCGCTATTGGGAAATGTGGAGCACATTGTAAAGCGCTTTGGGAGGTCATTGACTTGAAAAGCGCTATATAAATGCAGATCGTTTCATACTGTCTTAGAAGATCATACTTATTTATCAAACTTATTTCCCTCAATGAGATCAAAATGAAATAAAATATATTCTAGGTTATTTTCTTATACATTTTGTCTCTGTTAGAAAAAAATCTGTAAAAGTATTGAATCATTTCTTATTTTTAGTGGGCAAACTAAGCAAGGGATCAAATATTCTTCACTCTCACTGTACATTAAACCACTTATAGGTCCTTCTCCTTTTCTGGATAAAGTCCATGATGTTCTTTTTTTTCCCCTCCAGCAATGGTGTATTGCTAATAAAGACTAAAATCCAGCACACTCTTACCTCACGTTTGTGATGTTGATTTTGGGATGGTGTCATAATAGTCTGTGGTTTGCATAATACAGGACTGTCTCAGAAAATTAGAATATTGTGATAAAGTTCTTTATTTTCTGTAATGCAATTAAAAAAAACAAATGTCATACATTCTGGATTCATTACACATCAACTGAACTATTTCAAGCCCTTTATTATTTGAATTTTGCTGATTTTGGCTTACAGCTGAAAAAAACTCAAAAATCCTATCTCAAAATATTAGAATACTTCCTCAGACCAAGTAAAAAAATAATTTTATAACAGCAAAACTAAATCAAACATTTGAAAATGTCCATTGATGCACTCAGTACTTGGTTGGGAATCCTTTTGCACGGATTACTGCATCAATCCGGCGTGGCATGTAGGCAATCAGCCTGTGGCATTGCTGAGGTGTTATTGATGCCCAGGATGCTTCGATAGCGGCCTTCAGCTCATTTGCATTTGTAGGTCTGGTGTCTTTCATCTTCTTAACTATACCCCACAAATTCTCGATGGGGTTCAGGTCAGGGGAATTAGCAGGCCAATCAAGGACAGTGATGCCATGGTCAGTGCACCAGTTACTGGTGGTTTTGGCACTGTGGGCAGGTGCCAGATCATGCTGGAAAATGAAATCCTCATCTCCATAGAGCTTTTCAGCAGATGGAAGCATGTAGTGCTCTAAAATCTCTTGGTACACAGTTGCATTTACTCTGGACTTGATGAAACACAGTGGACCAACACCAGCAGCTGACATGGCTCCCCAAACCATTGCTGACTGTGGGAACTTCACACTGGATTTCAAGCAACTTGGATTTTGCTCCTCTCCAGCCTTTCTCCAGACTCTGGCGCCTTGACTTCCAAATGAAATGCAAAACTTGCTTTCGTTTGAAAAGAGGACTTTGGACCGCTCTGCAACTGTCCAGTGCTTCTTCTCCATAGCCCAAGTCAGACGCTTCTTCCGTTGTCTTGAGTTCAGAAGTGGCTTGACCATGGGAATACGGCTATTGTAGCCCATTTCCCGGACACGTCTGTGAACTGTGGCTTTTGATACCTGGACTCCAGCTTCAGCCCACTGTCTTTGAAGCTCCCCCAAATTCTGGAAGCGGCTCTTCTTCACAATTTTGTTAAGGCTGCGGTCATCTCTCTTGGTTGTGCAGCGTTTCCGGCCACATTTTTCCCTTCCAACAGACTTTTTGTGGATATGCTTTGAACAGCCTGCTCTTTGAGAAATTTCTTTTTGTGTCTTACCCTCCTGATGGAGGGTATCAATGATGGTCCTCTGGACAGCAGTCAGATCAGTCTTCCCCATATTTGTGATTTAGTTTTTAAGGTTTAGGAAACCCTTGCAAGGTGTTCCGAGTTAATTAGATGATTCAGGTGATTAGTTGAATAGCCTACTTTTGTACTTTTTCATGATATTCTAATATTTTGAGATAGGATTTTTGAGTTTTCTTAAGCTGTAAGCCAAATTCAGCAATATTAAAATAATAAAAGGCTTGAAATAGTTCAGTTGATGTGTAATGAATCCAGAATGTATGACATTTTTGTTTTTTTAATTGCATTACAGAAAATAAAGAACTTTATCACAATATTCTAATTTTCTGAGACAGTCCTGTATGTGGTCTGTGCAACCATTTGAGACTCTTTGTGATTAAGAGCTATACAAATAAACATGACTTGACGTGTTCCTGTGTAAGCAATGTCCCCTCCCCATAGCTACTGGTGACACGTGGCCAAATATGAGCATTTTACCTGATTTCAGTATTTTTATTTTATGGTTTGAATGGCTTAGATGTGTGTATATAAGGTAGGGAAAAATTGTGTTGTACTCTGTGCGTGAGATAATGCCACAGTAACTTCAGTTATGTATATTTTTTTGATAGTAAAAGGCAACAGATGTTGTATTCAGTGTTGTGTTGCTGGTGGGATTAAAGTTATACTGAATGTCTACTCATAAGGCATTGTTAGGTTTTGAGTATTAAAATGTACAGTTTACCAAATTGTTCGAATTAGTTATCTGATTCCATTAAACAAACACAACCTACATTCACCTAATAATACGCGTTCGTTTGTTGATGGAAAAGATGGACAAGAGACTGGCATTTTCACACGGGGGCAGATTTAATTTCTTGCACAATTTAACTAAGTGAACTCCATCGAATATGGCCGAATTAGTGTCGTTCGAGTCTGTCAAGTCTCCTCTCTCATTTTCCTGATTCCTCCTATCGGTCAACTATTTTCCTCAAGCTGGTGTACCGGCTCCTCCCATGGGCGTGCCAGGGAAGCCACCACGGGAGTTCCACCATCTCGGAGAAGAGTGTCCCGATGTCTGGATCAACTGAAACAACTTCTCCAAACAATGCCTGTCGTCCTGCGTCAGAGTCTTGTTATCAACAGAACTAGACAAAACATTCCGCATTCGGATCAGCGTGACCTGTCATTGAACTTAAGCCTACTCGGTGAAAGTCTTCTCCTCTCATCAGCTGCACCGCTTATCCTCAGTAGGGTCGCGGGGGTGCTGGTGCCCATCCCGGCAATCATCGGGCAGTGGGCAGGGGACACCCTGAACTGGTTGCCAGCCAATCGCAGGGCAATGAAAGTCTTCATTGCACTCAATAGATGTAACTTGTATTCAATTGTATAAAATCTTTTATAGTCAAATGTATAAAATCCTTCAGTATGTAGGAATAATCATGAGACATTCCATTCAATGGCTCGTATCAATGCAGCATTATTAACGCCTCATGTTTTAACGACTGTTGAGTAATAGTTTTATCAAAATTGAGTTTCAGTACTCATTAACAAGTAATCATGTTCCTTTTGTAAGGTGTTACAACAACAGACCAAGGCAAAGATATGTAAGGTTTGGCAATACAATAATAACTTTGGACAGAGACGTTTACAAGTGTCTATGAGAAGTGAGTGTCCGACAAAGGTCTTTTGCCATGGATGAAAGCGGTTGCCAGGTAATGTATTCGAGGCACCATGTATTGTGTGGACGAAACATGTTTTATTATGTCCGTTTCAATTGTTTTTTTGTTTTTTGGTCTTAAATTTGATTTCAAAAGGCATTGAAGTCTAAAAAGGCCTAGAAATGCCCTCGTGTTTAAGATGTATGATTCCTGTCCGCAAGAGGTCGAGACTAGGGGCTCTCTCTGTGAGTACATTTGGCTCAGGGATTAAATTAATTGTAGAAATATACTTCATGCATTTAACATTGCAGCGATGCTTGAACGACTTGTTGACTAAGATAGGGTTTAGCAAGGCTTTGATGCCAAGTCCTTAGCTTGGCCTTGATGCTAGGTCCTTAGCTTGGCCTTCTTGGCCTTGCTTGGCCTTTTGATGCTAGGTCCTTAGCTTGGCCTCTTTGATTTTTGCATTTTGGAGATGGAATATGAGCTTGCTCTGTCCACTCCACGCATCGGCCCGGTATTGCAGTACCTCCGGGAACGGTGCATTCGCAATGATCGCAGCAAGGCTTTAGGGCTAGGACCTTAGCTTGGCCTTTTGGCTGAGAGTAAGTGTCCCGGCTCCTAGGCTTTGTAGTGTATTATGAACTGACCGATAACGGATAATGGATAATGAATAACGAAGATAGATCAATAACCCTTAAACCCCCCCCCCAGATAGGGTTTAGTCTAAAATATTTTGGACACAGTTTTAACTACAGTTAACAGTCAAGATGTCACACTAACCCAATTGTGGCTGTAAATCGTTAAATAGGCCTTTATATGGAAGTTTATCAAACAATGTTCATTGTGAGACACTTTGATGCCAAGCCACAAAACAAACCTTTTAACCAGAAGCTCTTGCAAAGCACCAAGAACAATTTCATTGGGTGAGTGATAAAAATGGGTGGGGTTATACACAGGTCAGGATGCACGCACTCCTCAGTTTAGCGCCGTCTGCATCTAACGTAAACATATATTTTCCTTTGCAGTATTTTGTGACATTTTTACAAAATAATTTTGCTCGCACCTTGTCTTACACCATTATTTAGGACTAATTACAGCCAAAGTAGCTGTGAGAGGGACATGCGTTTTAAGTGGTATGTGTATTTTGAAATGGGAAACAGGCCCTGGCATTATTACTTCATAGCTTTTGTCAAACCGTAAAATAAAAGGTGATGAAGAATTGGCTTTTGTATAGTTGAGCAGTTTTGTTGAATTGTAAAATATATGGTGTGGCTTTTCTCTCGCTCTCGCTCCACATATCTATATAAAATACCTGTCAACCTGTACGTTTTTGCCATACAAAGCACGTTTATTATGCATTTTAAGACGTGTACGACGTACAAGAAAATCTGAAAGGAAAAACGCACATTTGCAATTAGGGGTACTATCCGGTAAACACCGACTATCACGAAACGGCAAATCATACGAGTTTGCCGCGGAAGCCTCTATCTTGGTATCGTTTTTTTTCATTGCAAACGAAGCGAGGGGTTTGATGCTACTGTGCGCATGCGTCTGCCGCCTGGGCATTTCCCATCATGCATCATTCTGGGGAAAAAAAACGGTGTAAGATTATTTTGTATTTTGTATGGGAAAATGCGAGTTTGTATGGGCATGGAGCCGCGGAGGTTGACAGGTATATCTATCTATATATATCCATATACTGTATGTGTATGTATATATATATATATATATATATATATATATATATATATATATATATATATATGAGTCCAAAGGGTGTCCAAACCCTGCTGTATACTGTATTCACCGCCAACCCGTGCTGGATAATGTGTACCGGAATGTTTTTAGACAGGAATACGCCCAACAAGAAAGGTGCCAGCAACCTAGTGAGTCAGCTTTTTTTAATATCGGATGTAATACGTGAATAAAGTTTGTAAGTGTTTGTCACAATCCATTGTTTGTATATGATTTTAATTATCTGATACACATATATATATATGACTTATAGCCTGTGTTGCAACCCTGTCTGTGTCCGTGTTTCCCTCACGTTGCCATCACTACTGACATCTTCTACCAACCGATGAGATCTCACCAGTGCCTTTCGTGGGTAACGTGTCATCTTGTAGAGCCATATCAGTTTGCTTCCAACTGGATTTGTGAGAGGACTGCTGACTTGAGGGCCGCCCAGCTTCCAAGTTCTGCCCCTGCAATCCGCATCCCCAAAATAGCCTGACGGTTGGTATATAAACGTCTGAAGAGAAATTTCAGGCCTAAAGAGGAACCCCGCTATGATGTTGAGTGACACAGTAAGACGAGTTTGAAGCAAGAAGATATCAAGAACCTCAGCCTGATTTTTTTCCCCCCTTGTGGTTTCAAATTTTTTTCTCTTGACCAAAGACAACAGAACAGAAAAATGAAGTACTACCAGTTCCCCACATCTCAGACAGTTGCGCTTCGAGCTTATGCTCAGGACAATTGCAAAAAGTCTCCGAAAGCCCTCCGCAGCGTGCATTTTCCCAACGAAATTGTTTTCCAGGACTTTGTGCGACACGGTGAATTGGAGAGGATCGGCTGCTTCATCAGAGCAAGAAGGGTCACCTTGGACACAAAATACCCCTCAGGTCAGAGATACTACCACCGGAAACGTTTTTGAACTTGTATGATCTATCAAATGTACCCATTCCTCATCTTCGTCCACTCACTTTTTATTTTTTCTTCAATATTGAACTGAATTGTCTTTGTCATGGATAACAACGTGGTTAATTTTTTTTTTTGCAATATTAGACATGGCACTCCAGGGCAAATTTTAAAGAGAAAAATATAAAAGACAGTCAGGATGGATGGGAAAGAGTATTTACGACGTACTGGTATCCATGAAAAACAGTGCGATCTGTGTCATGTTGTGGAGCAAACCCCTACCCCAAAAAAACGGCCTGGAGAGGGATGGGTGCCACCTGGCTGTGCTTGCCCTAGACACACCATAGTAAATAGTGCCGAAATGACGCTGGTAGGTCAAGGGATCAGTGAACCATAAAGTGCTAAGAGTAATGGTGTCAAACATGTGGTCCGTGGCCAGGATCAGGGCCGCCAAGAGTCGTAGTCCAGCCTGCACCGAAAGAAGCAAAATGAGCTGCAGTTTTAAATATCTCTACTTGAGGTCCCTGAAGCCAGGCGCCAGTCCCAACTATACCTGTATATCTCTGTCTTAAGCTTTCTTTTTCGCTTTTTCTCTCTTACTGTCTTTTCTCTCTTTCTTTCTCTTACTTTTCTCTTTTTTCTTTCTCTTCTCGTTCTTCTTTTTTCACTCTCTCTCTTTGTCTCTTGCTCTCGTTCTCACCTTTTTCTCTCTTCTCGTTCTCTCTATTTCTCTCTCTCCCTGTTTCTGTCTCTTTTTTCCTCTCTGTCTCACTTAATTCATTTCCCTCTTTTTTTCCTCTGTGTTTCTCCCTTTCTATTTTTTGCTTTCTCCACTTCTCCCTGTCCCTTACACCTTATTCTATTTCACTCTTCCCTCCAATTTCGCTCGCTGCCCATTTCGCTGTGTTTCTTGCTCCTTTCTTTTTTCTCTTACTTTATTTTTCTGTCACTTTCTCTCTGTCTCTCTTTCTTTCTTGCCCTCAGTATCTCTTTTGATAACCCTTACTTCCTCCTTCTCTGTCTTTCTTTCTTTCTTTTTGTAATCTACTTGTCCAGCCCTAAGTGGTATTCCACTACGTCACCCCTGAAGTCAAATGTGTTTGACACCCATGGCTTGAAGTTGTAATGAAAAATGGTGCATCGTTACAATGGTGCAATAAAAGGAGTAAAATAATTTTTAGCAGACTGATGGGCCACTGGACTTTGAAATACGTCATGCCACATATAATTGGAAACCATTTCAAAATATGCTCATGAGAGAAGCATCACGCTCAGTCAGAAACACGATACCCCAAAACTAAAAAGCCGGCCGGCGTAATTCACCACCACGTCCCCTGGATGTCTTCTACTTTGAATGTCTGCGAAAATGGCTTTGTTACATAGAATCCAATCGTATAAAATATTTATTTAAAAACACGATAATCCTGACGGATTAATATATAATCCACGTAAAGCATTTGCTTTGTTGGACTTTGTGTCTTCTTGTAATCCGTTCGTTTCGCCACATTATTTGAGGGTCCGTCCATGCTAGTTTAGTCCCAACACTGAAAATCAGGAATTTGTACTGGGAAAATGCAGCATAGTCAATTTTTTGTAATGGTGGCCTGCAGAGCCTTCTTTGCTGGCCCCAAAAAAATCTGAGTCATGTGATGTGATTATATTTTGTCTTTGAATACACATGAAATAATTCCAAATTGTCTGTCACTTTCCATTCCTTGCTTTCGTCCTGGTTGTGCTCCTTCCAGATGTGTGCTTTCATATTGAAGCATTTAACCAATCATATTTCAGCCATTACTTCTTGTTTGGCTCAGACATCTATATGGAGGCCTTCAAAAACAATTCTGAAAGACTTGTAGCATCGGTGTCTATACCCCGTTCGTTTAGCCATTCAGGTTTCGAGGGCCTTCTGGTGCATGGTCGCGGTTGTCTTTTATTTTAGGATGAATGGTGAAAATGGTGAAAGTAAGAAATGAACTGCTTCAAATACAGTCCAAATACAAACCGAAACCCGCAAAAAAAAAAGGAGTTTATTCGAGCGCGTCTAAGATAGATACACGCATGCACGGACCATACTAGCAGCTCGACAGAGGCTGCAATGATGATTTCAGCCAGAAGATGGCATCAGAAAGTACAATATTTTGAAGTTCCCAACACCACCTTTAAACTTTGAACTTTTTTATACTGAGCAACTTAAATGCTAAGCAAATCAGAATCTCTAAAACACAACGAAATGTTAATGAAAAATATTGACTTTTCAGTCCAATAACAAACTATGATATACAAAATAAACTTTATATTTGATATGAAAAACACTCGAAACATAAAATATTTACAGATGTACAAAAAAAAAAGAAAATACAAAACAACTTTACATTTGTTAAGGATAAAAAAGGTTCAACTCAACAATAAAGAATCATTGAAAAAATATGTATAATGACCAATCACAAGAGAAAGATAGTGGGGAGCCGGCTCCTGTGGTCCGCTTCCAAGAGCTACTTTATATTTAAACGACACATCACGAAAGTCCACTGCAGAAGCGCTAGGTTTGAAATGCACGACCTGCCACAGAATTTTTCCCATTCTGACATTTTTATGCATTGTTTGGAAAAGGCATGGCCGCCATCCATGAAGCCGTCCTGTCTGGGAACCTTGAGTGCGTGGAGTTGTTGGTGCACTACGGCGCAAACATTCACCAGCGAGACGACGAAGGCTGGACCCCGTTGCACATGGCCTGCAGTGACGGCTTCCCTCACATTGCTCGGTGAGCACCTTGGCAACAATCCGTCGCCATCACAGTTCAAAAACATCATGCCACATATGCAGTTTGTGCACGATTACATTACATGTTGACAGACACATCTCAGATAGTTTAAGCCTGCAATAGAACTTGTGGGATAGGCTGCATTCCTGAATACCATGGTTTCCAAGGAAATACATGGCAGTATCCAGGTACAGTTACTAGTTCTATTTTGAAAAATGTGATCAGTATCGTAATCAGTATCATAATCAGAAAATACAGTGGTAATTCGTTATGGGAGTAGCTTAGTAACCTGAAAACATTGTAAGTAGAGACGCATTTTGAATGTCAATGCGCTAATCCGTTTCAAACCCAGCAAAAGTACAATATGATACATTTTTGTATAAATAATAAAAAAGTTACAGCAAAATAAGCATTTGACGAGAGACACATAATGTAAAAAAAAACTAAGAATAAAGGAATTAATTGAACTTTTTGCCTCGCGTTTTTTAAAAAAGTAATCCAATGACGTCTGCTTTTGTCGGCTTTTGATAATCCGTCGGAAATGTGTGAGGCATACGTAGCGATAAACCAACTTGTCAACACTTTTCCTGGGGGATTCCTTTACATAAACTCCGTGATTTCATGGAATTTTACTAACATGTCTCTAATTTGGCCTGATTGAATGATGGCTTCTTTCTTCTCCTCACTATCTGGCCCGAACTCCCCCTTCTTGTCATCTGAACCATGAACTGTGAGGGTGACACGAAGAGCATGCTGGAAGCATGCATGCGCACTGGTTTGCCAGGCAGATTCTTTACATTCAGAAGAATCTGGCAGTGGCTAATAGAAACGCCTGCTGTACTGTATTATTCCTTATACTGAAAACACCCTTGCAACTAGAGGCAATACTTTCCTGTTCAGGTCATTTCTAACCTGAAACTTTTACATATTGAGACATTCGTTAGAGGTACTACTGTACCATAATAGTGAAGTAATGTAACTTGTTTACTTTCGATTACTTTCAGTCTACTCCTAAACTTAATATGGTAATAAGACAAAATAAACAATAAAGATAAAATGTAAATTCTTGTTATACAGGGTTAAGATAAATGAGCAATGTAACCTTGAAAAAGAATTGAAGGTAACCAAGTCCTACGAAAAGTGCTTGAATTTTAACCTCATAGTATAAGTTATTAAAGGTGGTGTCAGTAGCTTTAAAATATTCTATTAGCTGAAGTCATCTTCTGGCTGAAATCATCATTGCAGCCTGTCAAGCTGCTTGTTTTGCGTGACTCTTAGATGCACTCAAACAAAATCACCATTTTCATCCTGGAACAAAAGAAAACCTTGCGCGCGCACGTTAACACAATACTGTACTGCACAAATTACACCTGCTTTGGTCCTTTTCTGTACCATCATCAGTATTCAATCTGCATACCTGTCAACCTCCACGGCTCCATTCCCGTACAATCTGTCGTATTTTCCCTTACAAAATAATCTTACACCATTTTTTTTCCCGGAATGATGCATGATGGGATATCCCCAGGCGGCAGACGCTTGCGCACAGTAGCATCAAACCGCTCACTTCGTTTGCAACGAAAAAAAAATCGATACCAAGCTAGAGGCTACCGCGGCGAACTCGTTAGACTTGATTGATTTGCCGTTTCGTGATAGTCGGTGTATACCGGATGGTGCCCATAATTGACAAATTTGCGTTTTTACGTACAGATTTTCTTGTACGTCGTACACGTCCTAAAATGCATAATAAACATACTTTGTACGGCAAAAACGTGCAGGTTGACAGGTATGCATCTGGGGCCCAACACTTGTACGTTCTCTCAAAACGCATTCACAATCAAACTAGCATTGTCCTTTTCTGTAGTTAAAAGAAGTTCACTCCACGCTGCATCTATTTGGCCCGCTCTTCTGCCTGACAGGCAGGAAACAAAGCAGGATAGGTAGGCACACTTTTAGCAGTCAGAGATTAGTGGGGGAGTGACGCATCGATCACAGGACAATATTATATAGATGTACTTGCTTAGTATTGAGAATGCCAAAATTTGGATCGATCCGCTTATCCCATTGACTTCCTTGGATTTGACACAGAAATATGTATTGTGTTTTTAGCTATCTTCTCTCACTGGGTGCCAATCCAAATCTGGAAAACGACTGTGGGGAGAAGCCGTGTGACCTCATAGAACCAGAAAACAAGGAACTGCTTGACCTCTTCGGTATAGCCAACTACGACTGAAGGCTTCTAAGCACCTTTTTGGACCAAAACCTGGTTTGCTATGATGGCGGCGAGAAAAGGGTGTTAAGGTTCACCATCTTGAACTAGAAAGAAGGCATAACTGACTGTGAATATCCTGGGGATGTTGCCTAACACAGTTTTTTTTTATGACAAGACCCACTTTCGAGGAGTTAAACCTGCAATGACAGCTGAAAAATTAATATTTCCAATGGGATGTAGTCTCTGCTAACATTTTGAGATCTCATAATCCCAATAAGGCATTTCATTAAATTTTAAAGGAACATTTTGTATTATGACCTCTAGTTGTTGCTGTATGGTGTAGTGCATGGGTCACCAGCGTAGTACCCATGAGCACCTGAGTAGTCTGTGGACTCGTTCTGAAATAGCACCTCATTAATCGGTCATTGTGAAATTGTAAGAAATTTGATTTCTAACGAGCATGTTTTATTGGTTGGCTGAACTTATTTTAACCTTACTTCTAAGGTTACTTCTAGTGATTAGAAACTGGTAATTACATCACATATTAACAACATGCACTGGAGATCAAAATTTGAGAACAACTTGTCAGAAATTACAAAGTTTTGATGTAACTCCATCCTCACTGTTCCCCAGTTACATTGCATTTTATTGTCCATTCATCCATCCATTATCTGAACCGCTTATCCTCAGTTGGGTCGGGGGGGTGCTGGCTTCAGCACATCTGCAGCCACAGGATAGCAATAGTATCTGCTCTGGTGTGATTTTGGTCCATTGTTCCTCCAGCCTTCTCCAAAGTTCGGTGATTGTAGTGGGTTTCTTGACCAAAACTTTGACATCAAGGATTCTTTATTGGGTTGAAATAAGAGCTCTGGACAGGCCATGTCATTCATTCAATGTTTTCACCTTCAATGAAATTCTTTAACCATTTCGCTGTGACATGGATCATTGTCCTGCATGAAGACTGCAGGCTGATTGGGCAAGTAGCCCAAGTAAGGAACTATGTTGCATTCACTCGGCCATGTATCTGTACAGGAGGCCCAACTCGTGCTATTGTGTTGTAGTAGCATGGCATAGGCACAACCAAATATCTTTAAACTGTTGAGCAGTGAAGATGGCATTTTTGTTTCCAGAATTATTCAATTTTTCACAAGTTCTCTAATTTTGATCTTCATTGTAGTAATAACATCACTTGTAATATTGGAAAAACATATCAAACTGGTAGCTTTTTGCGCTAATCAGTAACAAAAAAATAGTAGCTCTCAGCTTTAAGAAGGTTGGAGACCCCTGGTGTAGTTCAACCAAAAACGAGTGCCAAAAAGCTCAAGGAAGAATACAAACTATGGAGACTCAAAGTGACCAAAAAGCATCAGTTTACTTCTCATATATTTTACCAAGCCTGTTTGATGTTTTTGGGTACCTGTATCTGCAAATGGCGGGCAATTATAGTTCCTGTTTATTGATTATCATTTTAATAAGTTTTTTTTTATTATTTTTGATGATGTTCTTTTGCAACGAGGGGGCGCTAAATAATACACACTAGCCCTTTAGGGGTGTATTCTGACCAGTACAGGTAAGATCCGACTTGCATCATAGTTAAGACAACGGCCAGCAGATACTCATTTTAATTTAATTCAATGTCAGACACCGAGCAACCCGTAAATGTGTGTGATAATTTCATAAACCAGGCGGCACAGCATTCTCCTGCTACACTCGGTAATTAGATACCGCAAGAAGATGGCGCTATTGTAATGGATTGATGACCGGTTGTAAGTCAGGTGTTACCTGTACAATGGAACTTGCCGATGTGTTTTTAAAATGATCCTAATTGTGTAGCATTGCTTTAACATGTCTACTGTATAGTCTTATTTTTGTTGAGTTTTGTATTTATTTTTCTTAAATAAAACTTTCACCAAATTAGCGTGACTGGCTTGTTTTCTCAAATTATTGCTGTAGAAATTTATATAAGTCACCTGTGGGGTTTTGCAATTTTAACTCCTGAAATCCAAAATTTTGAAAAGCTTCCTTCAAACGAAGTAGTAGTCTATTTGAACTTAAAGTTAAAAACAACTTGTAAAACAATCACACTCAACAGTGCTTTTTCTTTGAATACTGTATCTGATTTCCGACTGCATGAGTTGTCTGAACTCAAGTTCAGTGCAGAACCCCTGTTTAGTGCTTTTTATAAGGCTTATCTTCAAATACTTAATAAAAATCAAAAATATTCTTGTGTGTTTAAAACCCTCAGATACAATTTATAGTGCTACAAGTATGATTGAGCAAGGTGGGACGTATTGAGGTCCAAAATAATAAATTGCATTTATGTCATACATTTAGGTATTACGTTATTTATTTAGGTGTTTATTTCTTTATATGGCATATATTTGCATGCACTTCGACATTTAAGGCTGAGTCCCATTCTTCGCACTTTCACTCGCTATGTGCCCTAGTCACTCGGTTTGCGCGTTCACGTGAAAATGGGGTGTGTCCCGTTACTCTCAAGACCGAGGCAGAAGTGCCCTCAAACCATGTCGTAACCACTTCAAGACCGAGGGGGCTCTCGACCTCACTTGGCAGCGAAGTGACTACCCAGAAGGCTTTACGAATTCTCAATATCAACAAACATGCCCGAAAAGGAACCGCACAAATGTAAGTAGTTTTCCACAACCACGCATGTATTTGCAACAAAATGTATTGAGATATCTTAGTTAGACGTAAATGCAATAGAAAATCGTATTTTCGCGTTAAAACACGAACATTGCAAAATCGCTACTTTACGAAGTGCACTAATCTACCAAGGGAGCTGGCAAAAAAAAAATCTTCACGCTAAAAACTGTAAAG
This sequence comes from Urocampus carinirostris, assembly GCF_059441175.1. Classification (NCBI taxonomy): domain Eukaryota; kingdom Metazoa; phylum Chordata; class Actinopteri; order Syngnathiformes; family Syngnathidae; genus Urocampus; species Urocampus carinirostris. The sequence goes on along the minus strand of NC_142356.1, from coordinate 36,093,141 downwards.
TAGGATAACTGTGCAGAAAATCACGGTTCAGCCCATCCCTGTTTTTATCTTAAACGAGTCGTGCTTTCACATTTACTGTACATGGCCAGTCGCTAAAGGAGCATAGTCAGAATACCGTTCTGGACTTAAGTGCTTGTTTACTGCACACAATTTCGGGTGTCGTGTTTTATTTACAATATGATTCTTTCATGTGAGATCAGAATGCATTAGTTTTCATCATGCATTATGAGTAATGTCTCCGAATTTCACGTGGAAATACAGTTGAAACAAACTACTATCACATAGTCCACTGCCTTCTCTGTAAACACATATTAAGTAAACTAATTACCTTCTCAAAATGTTGTCCAAATGTGGAGACAATTCTAAAGCATATGTGATGCTGGCCAATAGAAGGCTCATACAGCCATAAGAATAACATGTCAATTTTGTGTATCTATTCACTATCAAATAATTATCCAGGACACATCCTATAATTTCCTGTCTCACATCAACTTGTTGAGCATCCTATACACAGTTGTTTTTGTACAATACATCAGCATTAAGTAATTCTTGTTTTTTCCACCCAACCTAAAGGCCACTGTAGAACGTCCCGTGGAAGAGCTGGTCACCATCACAGCTACCACGCCATCCACACCACCGGGCACGTCGTTGGCACCTTCTAATCCGGCGCCAAACCCCAAATCACCCAGAAAAAAAAAGGAAGCACGATACACTCCTTGACTTTTTGAAAGTGGAGTCTGCCGGAGTGAGGAAAAGGCTCGAAGAAACTGTGGCCAAAACTGAGCGGTTCCTGTCCTTTTTGGGAAGCTCGTGGACAAATTTCCAGAACAGTGACATCTCTGCAATGTTTCCCTTTGTTTTATAAAAGGAAAATATTTTTTTTCAGTTCCAGTTTGTGTTTTCCAGCTTCATGGAAGTATTGGTATATTTTTGTTAAAATTTGTGACACATTATTTATTTACTATTATGTATTTTGGCCCAATGTGAGTTTGTTTTTCTGAAAGTAAACTATTATTTAAGCTGGAGTGATTTGTAGTTGTTTTCTGTCCAACAGTCACATAGTTCACACACAGTATCTCACATCATTATGAAATAAACCACCAAGGTGTTACTCAAAATGAAGATGTTTATTGATTAGTAATGCAGAAAAGCACATAATGCAAATGTGGGTCTGACTTCCAGAGCCTAAAATATGGCTTTTGGGCAATTTATTCCATATTAACTGTGGACAATTCTTTGTACGGTGGACCTGGGAACCCTGAAGACCCGTGACACCACACGGTAGGACAGAGCGTGGACCAGCCAGTACACGTAGATCAAGACCTCCAGCCATGGCCCTGTTCCCTCTTTAGCAGCTCCTGCAGGGCCCACATAACCTTCTTGCTCAACCTTAAGTCCTGAATGAGTTCTGACTCCACATCCAACCATAAGCACAGGATGGGAACATTCCTGTCCAACCTGTCCACGCTTATGGGACAGGCACTCTGGAACACAATAGATAACAAATCAATTTACACATAAATGTGGGCATAGAAAAGAAAAAGACCGCTTTAACTGTGATGTAAGCATCATGAAAAAATGTTGAAATTACCTTTTTATATTCAATGACAACTCTTTTGAATTAAATTCCTTATGAACTAAGGTTTTTGGGTCGTACAGGGAAAATTGGTGACGATATTATGTCAGCTAAAGGGTCAGGTGGACTGTTCTTGTGTTTGTTTACGTTTCGTCATGTCACAGATTCAAGACCCCTACAATATGTCATAAAATGGCATTAAGATACTAATAAGTAGATTGCCATTTATGTCTACACAAACTAGGGTATTATGTGAACGTGCATTGTATGTTAACTCTTACTGTATTTGACCGAACGGGTCATTTTTTTTAATGAGTGTACGTACCTTGTAAAGATGAATCAGCACTACATAGCGCCGAAGCTGTCTTCAGTATAGCACATTTCTCCTCCGTTGATTGGAGACACGGAAAAGATGATGAGCTTTCAGGCAATCGGTAATAACACAGCAGTAGCGGGCATTTTTAACGTTGCACGAACTCTCCAACTGACACACTACAGGTTGAGACTCGAGTTGTTTACATGTGACGTAGACCAATACGTCACTGAGGTCTACAGCCAATTATTATTACCGCCATCTCCTGGACAGGGGTGGAACCTTGCAAGTCTTGTCCAAACCATCTCCACTATGCACTCCACTCGCGGAGGGCACTCCTCTATCGAGGGACCTCACTGGAGGGTCCTCAGGGCCGAGTGAGAGAAATGGGATTGGGCCTTACTTCTACATGTTGCAATAGTCTTTGAATTTTGCAGCCCTTTGAAACTCCTTGTGATTAAGGGCTATACCAATAAACATGACTATGCTAGGCTTGATCCTCCATAAACAAGAGACATTACAGGTCATTAAGACAATAAGGAAATAAATTGAAGATTTGTAGATACATTAAAATAAATTTTATAGTAAATATTTGCCAAATGTTGAATAATTGCCTGACTAAAATACTCAACCTGCCAAAGAAGGCAGATGCTCGTGTATGCAAATAAGCAGACTGAGCCTGTCCTTGCCAATGTTCGCAGTGATGATTTTAAATACATAGCAGTGTCGTCAAATTCATAATAAATTCGATCTTTGTTGTGTTTCTCAGGAAATGTGTTAAGTATTGTCTTACGAAATTATTATCATATTTGCTATCCATTCCTGTATTGGCATCCCCTAAATAAGAGAGGGAAGTATATGTGGGGGCTATTTTGTTGATATTTCAGAGGTTATAGAGACAAATAGCTTTCAGATTGCATTCGCAATTTTTTTTAGAATCACGTTTGGATGGATCGAAATTCCCAAAATGTTCCTATATGTTTCTCTCAAACCAATCTCCAAAAAGCAATAACTTGTTCCTATGTAATACGCAACTTATTCCACAGTGCATTCGAGTGTTGCGAATATTTATGCACATTAAGTAATTTTAATTACAGCAGAATTTGTTTGTGGAAAACAAACACTATCCTTTCTACTTAATCACTCATTTGCTTTCCTTACCTGGTTTTGTTACTTCCGATTTAAGAGCTAAAATTCTTACGAATTGAATTAAGCTGTCTCCCTCAGGTGGCCAATATATGGATTGATGGCACTATGAAAACAAAACAAGGTTACGAATGAGAAAGTTGTATTTTTTTAATTAACTGCGAAAAGGCATTTATACTTTTGAAACACTTTACAAACATATTTACAGTACGGGCAACATTTGAAATATTGTTGTGCTTATTCTTTGAACTTCCACTCCTGTCGACACATGGGACACTGCTGCTGGACTTGCTGAGAGTTAAGCCACTTCAAGATGCAATGCATGTGGAAACAGTGCGAGCATTGGCCCCAAACCAGTGGGCAGTCATCTCCAGGCACTTTACCTGCAAAACATTGGAATTATTGTTTAATGTCATCTGTAATTAATGGGGGTGGGCGATACTGGGCTTTTTGGTATCAATCAAATCCAAGTATATACAGAAACCCCTTACTACTTTGCGCTTCCAGTTATCGCTGGTTCACTTATTTGCCAGGATTTTTTTTTCTAATTAAGCGAAAAAAGATCCCCCCCCAGAAAACAAAACAACAACAACAACAACGAATGCTTCCCGTCAGAAAGAATCCTTTCAGACAGCCAAGATTCACGCCGATTGGCCAGCAACCCTTGACTTGAGATCTCTGATGTCGATTAGCCAATTTCAGTGTTCATAAACCTTTTTCATGGGCAAATTCTAGCACTTTTCAAGGACTTTTTTTTCTTTTTTTTAGATTTTACTTGAGGTCCCTTCTCAATGTTTCTTCATTTTCCTCATGTTGAGGTTTTTGAGTTTTTCCCTTGCCCTCATGTAGGTTTTAGATCAGGGGATGGTGTACTAATAGTTTGTGGTCCTTTTGAGACTCTTTGTGATTAAGGGCTTTACAAATAAACGTGACTTGACTTTAGAATCATCAGAAATAATGAAATGAAAATGAAATGAAATGATCTGCATTTATATAGCGCCTTTCAAGTCAAGACTTCCCAAAGCGCTTTACATTGTGCATCACATTTCCCAACAGCGGCCGTTCAGCCATGTGAGGTGCTAACCTGCTTATTGGGGGTATTATGGGTTCAGTGTCTTACCCAAGGACACTTCGACATGTAACACGGAGGAGCCGGAATTCGAACTGCGATCTCTTGATCCCAAGACGAGCGCTCTACCTCCTGAGTCACTGCCCCCCCTCCCCCAAAAAAAGGAAATGATCTGCATTTATATAACGCTTTTCAAGTCAAGACTTCCCAAAGCGCTTTACAGTGTGCTTCACATTTCCCAACAGCGGCCGTACAGCCATGTGAGGTGCTAACCTGCTTATTGGGGGTATTATGGGTTCAGTGTCTTACCCAAGGACACTTCGACATGTAACACGGAGGAGCCGGGATTCGAACTGCGATCTCTTGGTCCCAAGACGAGCGCTCTACCTCCTTTTCCTCATGCTGAGGTTTACGAGTTTTTCCCTGCCCTCATATAGGTTTTAGATCAGGAAAGGTGTAATCATAGTCTGTAGTTTTTTAATAGTCGGTGGTCTGCGCAACCCTTTGAGATTATTTGTGATTAAGGGCTAAACTAATAAAAATGACTTGACTATGAATGAATGTGACATGATTTGGTTGCCAATTGCAGGCCATAGACACCTAAAGCTCCAACTTGAATACATTGTCTGCACACGTTGAAGGCATTTGCAGGCAAAACAATCGAAATGTGACAAATGCATTCACAAACAATTCAACAAAAAATAATTACTATTTGTAATTACGTGGCTTGAGCCACTACTATTGGTCCTATGTCTCTTCGAACTTTTGATTACTGAACGTTTAAAATGTTTGGCTGGAAATAGCACATGTTGTGACTTACACTCCGGGCAGCAACCGTTGAAAGCTTGCCTGCAGATCCCACAGTTCTCATCATTGGCGACCCACAACCACGAAGCTACTCCGCTCCATTTTTTGATCTTCACCTTCATCCTCCTCCCGAGAGGAAAAATTGAATAAAACAATTTGAATCACAATAACGCCACACGACAATTCAGGTATTGAGCAAACTCCGACGCTCAACTTGCACAATTACTTACTTTTTTCACCCGTCAGTCCGTCACTTAAATTTTAAAATTCCTAATATCCGATTCACTCTTTAGCTTCGATCATTTCGTAGAGAGGTTTACGATTAATATTGTTCTGTTTTTTCACAACCAGAAGCAGTTTTCTTCTTTTGTTAAAAAGGCACGCGCATAACAAAGTCAAAACTCGTTACTGCCATCTAACGGACTAACCGGATACATCTTATCAACGCCTCCAATCTAAAGCTCATCACGAAAAACTACTAATAAACGTCGATAATTTGGAAGTTCTTTTTAAAACGTGGTTTCCCTCAGTTTTTTGGCTCCCCCAAGGTCGATTTAAGCTATTTTTGGTTCGTTTTCTGGCCGATTTCGGTTTTTAGGTTTGTTTTTTGGTCAGCTTTTGTTTATTTTCAAACTTTGAGCAGTGTTTTTCAACCTTTTTTGAGCCAGGGCACGTTTTTTTACATTGGAAATATTTTGCAGCACACCACTAACCAAAAATGTAACAAAATGACAGTGAACAGTATGTTTAATTACAATATAGTTTATAATAACCCCGGTTTTTACAGCACAGACACTTGACAATGACATAATATTTGCAGAAAATGATTCATAAATGTTTTATAAAATCTTAAATTTTAAAAAGTGACATTGGATAATTTCTCACGGCACACCTGACAATATCTCACGGCACAGTGGTTGAAAATCACTGCCTTTGAGTATTATGTACTCTATAGAAACCTTTTCATGTTTTCCAGTACCTTTTCATACCATTTAGATCTGTTTACTGGCTTTTGTACCTTTTACATATTTTACAGTTCCCATTCAATTGGTTTTCAAACTTTTCAGTGCGTACTTAAAAATAGATAAATTACATTTTGGGTAGTTTGCGTAGTTTGAGGGGTCCTTAAAAAGTCTCAAAAGTGAAATATTTACTTTACTAAGTATGTGTTAACAATGCCCAACTGAGTTCACAGAGACCTTATGCTTTAATTCCCATTGCTCCTATCTGCTTTAATCTTACTTTTAACAGGCCTGTTCAGAGCGGAACGAACCCCTAAAATGATGAAAAAAGAAGAGTTTATTCAAGTGCGTTTAAGTTAGTTAGTTTTTCTTGTAGCAAGGAGTAGACAAGAGAATCCATGTTCCGAACAGTTCATGTTCACTGTTACATTCATGCTCACAAAGTTATAACTTAAAGGTGGTGTCTGCATCTTGAAAGTTGCTACTCTCTACTGCTCTCTCCTGAATTAAAGTCACGATTGCAAGCTCAGTCAGAACATTCCTCAAGTACTTATACATTTGTCTTTTTTCCTCTTTTCAGGGGGTTGGGCTAGCGTTTGGACGGTATTTGAAACAGGCCTTTTCTTACTTTTACCATTTTTGGGCTACACTAACAAAAATCCCAGAGGATGAGCAATGCAGGGTTGGGCAAACTACTGCAAGTGGGCCACATGCAGCCGCTTTTTAAACTAGCCTTCCAAACCAAACTGGTCAAAATATAATGGCAATAGTAAATAAAGTACTACAAATAAAAACTTGTTTTTTGTGCTAACATGGTCCCCATTGTCTCTTTGTGTGTCTACAACAAAAATATCACAACAGAAATACAGTAAAAATACCGCTAAATGACAACAAAACTATCAAATTTAGTGCTTAAAAAAGGCACCTAATACAAAATCTTGCTTGCATTATAAAAAGAAAACCAATACAATAAAACACTACAAAATACTACTACAGTTATACATTGATATTATGGTCATGTTTCTGTAGTGCAGTTCTTAGCAGATTTGCCTAACATGCGAAAGGTCCCCAATTCAATACCGGGGGGAATCTTTTATCGGCCTGGAGAGGGATGGGCGCCACCAGGCTACACTTGCCCAAGACACACCCCAGGAATTGGTGCAAATACGACCCTGGTGGTTAAGGGATCCACCTACCCAATACTATAATACAAAAATACCACAACAGAACTTTTACCCCCAAAATAGAACATAACTACAACTACAGTAAAATTACAAACATACTAAAAGAAAACGATAAAAATACTACTATGGAAATACTACAAAAAAATACCACTACAGTAATATTACGATACAAAAACACAACTAGTTAAATATTACTGCAGAAATACTACTACATGAGTATTACGACATAAAAACTGTAAAAATACAACTACAAAAAAAACTCCAATATGGGAATCTTACAAAAATACAGTAAACATAAAACTACAGTAACACTACAAAAATACTATACAGTAGAAATACTACAGATATACAACAAAAGTACTGTGGAAATACTCCCAAAATACTAAAGAAATACTCCAAAAATAAAACCACAGTAATACTAAAAAATACGACAAAATACAACAAATAAACAACAAAAAAATCGACCATGCACATACTACAAAAATACTGCAGAAATACAAAAAAAAAAATGAATATGGAAATGCTACTAAAATACTACTACAAGGCTAAAAAAATAAAAAAAATACCATAGATGCAAAAAAAAAAAAAAAATCGGCTATGCCAAAACTGAAAACATTCTACAAAAATACTACTATGGAAATACTAAAAAAATCTACAAAAATAAAACTACAGTAATGCTGCATAAATACTGCAAAATACTACAGATACACAACAAAACAATCAACTATGCATTTACTAAAAACACGACAAAAATATTACCATAGAAATACTACAAAATACTACAAAAATAAAACTACAGTAATGCTAACAACAAAAATAAGATACACAACTAATTTCTATTATGTTATTACTAAAACAATACAAAATTCTACTATAAAAATAATACAAAATACTTAATGTAAATGTAAATGGTCGCCATTTATATAGCACTTTTCAAGTCAATGAAGACATACAGTCATGCTAGAATATGCAACAAAAATTGTCATGATTACTGATGTGACTCCGCTGTGCCCGCGCTTTTGGCGCCAACTGCCGCAGGTTTTTTATTGGCTCCCTGTCAGTATTTGAACCCAGTCCTGTCTGTCACCTGTTGTCAGTCCGTCTGCGAACCTCAGTGAATACTAGGCAAGCCTTTTTCGACCCTGACTCCCACCTGTCCCATTTTTGCTCCCATCTGTCTGCGGCTACGACCCGTTTTGATCCTGACGTCTGCTCTCCCGTCCCGACTTACAACCTATTCTTGATCCCGACCATGTCTGCTCTCCTGTCCTGGCTTACGACTCGTTTCTGACCCCGACCACGTTTTTGCTCTCCTGTCCCGGCTATCGACCTGTTTTTCCGTCCTTGACAGCCCTTCCTCCTTCCTTTAATAAAACCTATGAGAAACGTAACGCAATTGGTCCTGTTTCTGTTCTGGTCCTGACAAAAAATAAGATACACAACAACAAAAAATACTATACAAATACCACAGAATTGCTAAAAAATACTACTATGCAAATTGTACTAAACTACTACTTCAGAAATACTACAAAGACACTATAGAATTATGACAAAAATACCTAATCAGAAATCAGTTATTGTATTTTTTCTTCGGTTCTTTTTTCTTTATCTTTTCACTATGTTTTATAAAGGTAATTCAGTGCAAAATGTCACATAATAATTGTCGATATAGGGATTAAAGTAACAAAAACAACTTGAAGAGCCGTTTGGGACCCGAAAGTGCTTTTTCTAAAAATAGTCGGAATTCCCATCTCTTCAACTAAACTCTGTTCACAGACGTCACCGCGATGTTTTATATTTGCTCAGAAAAATTCAAATTCTTTGGCATGCAACAACTTCTGTTTTAAGTAAGGGAAATATTTACTTTCCCTGGTAACTATTTAAATTTAATATTGGGTAATCCGGTTACTTACTCTGTTAAGAAGTGAGTCGTCTCCAGGACTGGACCTTTGGCCATTTTTTTTAGCCCAATAGGGCCCCGACTCCAAATAGTTGCCCACCCCTGACATAGGGGCATCAAGTATTTCTTATTATTTACCACTAGGAGGCGACCAAGTGTCTGGTTATTTTTTTAGGTTTATTTTTCGGACGTCATCTCCATCACGTCTGCGAGCAGGGAGTGCGAGAGAGAGTGATCGGCTCAAAACCTCAAAAGAAAACCTGAAAAGCCTTCGTCCAGTTGTCAGTTGCTGCTAAAGGGGCAAAATGTTCTGCAGGAGACTTTTCCAGAGACTCGGCCCGGTGGCTCATAGGGTCTTCAACCCCAATTTCAGAAAAGGTGAGTCGGCCGAGTTTGACATCAGCTTGCACTTGTTGCACTCAAACGGGCTAAATACTGTAAGTGTGGACTTTTGGACGATTTCGTTAGTTTGTCGTATAAAATAGTGAAAATTCCACGTTTTTATGGGAACAAGAACACTTATTATTATATTCACGCTCCCATATAATGCACATGGAACATAAAGTACTTGTGTTTGGTTTAGAAATCCCAATGCAAAGAAAATATTTATTTGACTCGGGTTTAAAAACGTTAAGTGATATTTTTGATGATATATTCTTTCTTGTAATTTGTTGTCTTTTACTACACATGCTGTATATCAGTGTTTCTCAACCTTTTTTTGGGCCAAGGATCACTTTTTTCATAAAAAAAATATCGAGGCACAGTCAGTCAAAAATAATTTAAAGCTATTTGCTGGCAGAAGTTTTGAGGTTTTTTGTTTTTACCTTAAATGATCATGTTGCCTAAATTGTCAGTACAAATCTTTTCTTATCGTTTTTGCCACCATGGAACAGGTTAATGCTGTATTTTTAAATATTACAATATTTACGGCCTGTTTTTAAAGTTTTACTACCGGTACATATATTTTTATCTAATTTTTCTAGAAAAATATAAAAAGTATAACTTTAAATGAGGAGGCCTATCCGACTGTGGGAAAAAAATGTTATATTATGTTCTAACTTGTTTCTGTTTGTGTTAGTGAAATAAGAAAATAAGATGTATAATTATGTGCAAGGTTTTTTATTTTGATGTATTCCTTATTTCTATGCAGATGAACTTTAAAAAACAGCTTCAACAAGTAAAATAAGTTATTAAATACATTTTTGTGTAGTAGGGCGGCACTGCAGCTGAGTGGTTAGCGTGTCCGCGGCACAGTTTTGAGGTTATGGGTTTAAATCCAGCCACCATCCTCCCTGTGCGGGGTTTGCATGTTCACCCTGTGCTTGCATTGGTTTCCCCTGGTTTCCTACCATATTCCTAAAACATGCATGTCAGATTAATTAGCCGCTCCAAATTGTCCCCAAGTGTGAATGAGCAAGTGAGTTATCGGTCTCTCTGTGCCCTGCAACTGGGTGGCAACCAGTTCAGGGTGTCCCCTGCCCACTGCCCGAAGATGGCTGGGATGGGCTCCAGCACCGCCACGACGTTACTGAGGATAAGCGGTGCAGATCATGAATGGATGGATTTTCCTTTACTACCTCATAGGCAGATTATTAGTATATTAAAACTGTGTTACAGTGCCACCCACTGATATAGTTGAATGTTGAAGTTACTGTACTTGACTGGTTACTGGTAGAAACCAAATGTATTGAATAATGGCATGCTTTTTTGCAAAGATAAAATTGGGCAATTTCCTAAAGTTGAAAAACACTGCTATGTATCTCTGGTTGCCCCGGGGGTATATGTGAGCACATGATTTTAAAAAAGCATTTATTGTTAAATCATTTAACAGTCATAAAATGTGCTATTAGTTCAGGAAACTAGAAAGTAGTGTACATTAAAGTATCTTCAGGAAACTGTTCATTTTTAATCACAAGTTAATAACTTGTTTTTTAGAACGACCCCTAAGTAGGATGTGTAATTGTGAGTAGTAATATTAATAAGTAATTATCATTAGTATTAGATTATGAAAACTTGTAATATCACTCCTCGTCGGCTAGACGATCTGCCATATATTTAAGAACACTTTTTATACTTGAAGCTCTTTTTTTTACAGTGTTTCAATATGATTTCTTCAAAACTATACATTTTGGAGTTTTTAACTGTTTAAACTTAAATAATGTTTTGTCATATATTTAAACTCCTAAGTTTAATAAATAGGATTAGAATAGATATATACTGTACGTACTTACTATATCTAAGTAAGTCCCATGAAAAAAAGAGCTCCACTTATAGAGGTACTTAGCCGCACAACATGTACATCACAATCCCCAAAAATAAAAGACCAGCTGCTATAATAAATACATTTCAAGTGCACCAAAGGAAGAATAATTACATAATAACTACATGAAATAAATGTTTACTGCGTGACAATAATACTGAAAGATTGCATGCAAACTCATACTGTGCATGCAAACCAAAGAGGATTTAGGGCTTCTATTTCCACAATGCTTTGTCTTTTCACGCATCCTTGCTCGGATCATCATTTCCTCTGAGCTTTGAGCATGTGGAATTCAGCCGAAGGGAAAACTGCCTCCATTGCTTTGTATTTTTAATTTCCTGAGTAAGGCCCTCATGTGGCTGTCTGGCGACCAAACCAGTTCTGTCTTTAAATACATTTTATATGAAGTTTTAGGGTATTCTGTATCTGTTCAGTGATTGATCAATGATTTAAAAATGTTGCTGACCTAAATAGCAAAACATTGTATGCATTGGGAATTGCACCCTGGTCACAGAGGTTAGAATACCGAAATCCATCCATCCATCCATCCATCCATCCATCCATCCATCCATCCATCCATCCATCCATCCATCCATCCATCCATCCATCCATCCATCCATCCATCCATCCATTATCTGCACCGCTTATCCTCAGTAGGGTCGCGGGGATGTTGGAGCCCATCCCAGCTATCTTCGGGCAGTGGGCAGAAGACACCCTGAACTGGTTGCCAGACAGTCGCAGGGCACACAGGGGACAGACAATTTGCTCGCTCATTCAAACCTAGGGACAATTTGGACGGGCTAATTAACCTGACATGCATGTTTTTGGAATGTGGAAGGAAACCGGAGTGCCTGGAGGAAACCCACGCAAGCACAGGGAGAACATGCAAACTCCAAACAGGAGGTTCGATCTCATGAACTCAGAACTGTGCCACACACCTGCTAACCACTGCGCCGCCGTGCTGCCCCTACTGAAACTACAATATTTGAAATGGCATTACATTTTATCACACCATTTTCACAGTCCCAGAATGGAGAGAAAAAAAATGTTGTCCTGAAAGACATAAATCCAGTGCCGTGAAAAAGTATTTCCCCCTTACCTAAATTCTTATCACTCACAAAGATTTCAGATCATCAAACAAAATTCAATTTTACACAGAGACAACCCAAAGGGATACAAAGTACAGTTTTCAAATGTTGATCTAATTGTTTAAGGCACATAAAGGTCATTGCCCCCCTTGTTAAAAAAACTTTCACTAACCATAGTTTTGGGAAAGCTGAGTTATAATCCACCCAAAATTCAATGCCACCACTTGTGTTGAATCAAGAAAACACTTGAGCTTTCAGAACAAGAAATAAATGCAAATGTGGGAACCCAGTAACCTGATTTTCAACATTAACAAGAAAAAAAAGTAACCACTATAACCTTTGCTCACTAACTCATTCACTCTTCCTTCTAAGAGAACTTTTACATTGCAATGCAAAAATGTGAACATGTCAATGAGGATCTCGTTGAGGATCCTCTTAGTCATGAATCTGATAGCTGCTTGCTGTGGCGTAAATATTGTTTCTTTCTCATCGTGAAGCTTGTCATTGTTTGCAGTTTTCTATTGAGATAAGAACGTAAAGTATGAATATTATTATGGCACAATATACAAGGATACAATAATCACTCAGACTTTGCCAGAAAAGTAAAACTTGTTGCTTAATCCTAAACTTATTAACACCGTTGTGTGCAAGTTGAGCTTTTTTATATAAAGCACAGTTAAACACTGCTTAAGCCTCATTTGGGCGCATGTTTATGATAATATTGTATAGATTAGCTGATTTTTTTTTCATGTGTTTGGTGCAAATAATTTGTTGTTCCCTTTTATTAATTAGTGATTGGTACTGTTTATTTTGCTGTGCCCAAGTAAACTTCATTATTTCATTTAACTGAAATAAAAAGTATCTCGCTCACACACACGCACTCACTCACTATTAAGGTAACAAACGTTAGCACATCAAGCGAGCGACCAGAGACTAACATTACGTTGCTTCTCTTAATCACTCACACTTTGCCAGAAAATTAAGAAATTAAAACTTGATGCTCAATCTTACCACCATTGTGTGAAAGTTTTTTTTTATATGAAGCACAGTTAAACACTGCTTAAGGTCATTTAACTGAAATAAAGAGTATCTCCAACACACGCACACGCACACACATACGCGCAGTCATTAATCAGCTAAAAAGCAAACGCTAACGTCAGTTAGTTCCCAGAGACGTCCACACTTAAAAACGCAAACAACAAACAAATAAAAACAAACAATGCTGTGGCTTACCCAGCTACTGAGCTCCCTTCATCCTTGTTGGTTTGGTTCTGATTGCTGCCTTACCATTGTGGTGCTCCCGTACCATATCACTTTTGAGTTGAATTTACCATAACCTTTGGAAATAGTGCCTTAGTTTGCACTCGACCTCGTTCTGTTTCCGCCACGTGCTGAGTGACGCATCAATTGCACGACATAACAAATAGATGAACTAATTTGTTGCCAACGTTTTTAATCATCCCTTTAAATCAATTTTATCGATTCATTGTTGCAGCTCTAAAAATAACCTAAAAAAATTCAAGGAACTGCAGGCCTCACTAGCCTCAGTTAAGGTCAGTGTTCATGACTCCACTGTAAGAAAGAAACTGTCAAAAAATGGCATCCATGGGAGAATTCCCAGGCGAAAACCACTGCTGTCACAAAAGAACACAAAGAGTGGTCTCATGTTTTCCAAAACGATTTTTGATCATCCTCAAGACTTTTCGAGAAACATTCTGTGGACTGAAGAGTCAAAAATTTAACTTTTCGGAAGGAGTGCAACCCGTTACATCTCGCGTAAAAATTAAATCATGATGGTGGCAGTGTGATTGTTTGGGGCTGCTTTGCTGTCTCAGGACCTGGACAACTTGCTGTGGTTGACTGAATAATTCATTCTGGTGTTTACCAAAAGATCCAGAAGGAGAACACCTGGCCATCAGTTCATGCCCTCAAACTCAAACACTTTTGGATCATGCAGGAGGACCATGATCAAAACACACCAGCAAGTCCCCCCCCTGAATGTTTAAAAAAAAAAAACAAGGCTCTGGAGTGGCCAAATCAAATAGAATGTCAGGACCGAATTGAAGACAGGACCCACTTGCGTGCGTTTCTCTTAGTTTTATCTGGAAGAAGGGAAAGAATAGTACACACGATCCGTAGATCGCTGGTCGTGGGGAGCAGCTTGGTCAGATGTGGAAGTGGTATTTCCGTGGTGAGCAAAGGCAGTGTCGAGAGCGGGAAAAACAGATCTGTGGCCGGGACGGGGGAGCAAAAATCGTAGTCAAGTTCAGAAAAAGGGTCGAAGCCGGGAAACAGACGGGAATCAGAACAGGCGAGAGTCAGGGTCGAAAGGCTTGCCTAGCGTGAGCTGAGGTTCGCAGACGGACTGACAACCGGTGACAGGAAGACGGGGGGTTTAAAAAGTGACAGGCAGCCAATCAGCGTCCAAGTCAATTGGCGCCAAAGGAGCAGACTCAGGTACCCTCCATCAGTAATCATGACATAGTAAGATTTAAATCAAATCGAGATGGTGTGACCTTCATGCTAGAAAACTCTTCAATATGGCAAGATGAAACAATAGATAGATAGATAGATAGATAGATACTTTGTTCATCCCCGAGGGGAAATTCACATTTCCAGCAGCATCCCTGAGCTGAGAACAATCGAGAACAATCGAAAATAACACGGGAGCTGCTGGAGTGGCTGCCATTCGTGACGGCGCCGGAAGAAAAGATTCAATTTGAATCATTTACAAACAAACAAACAATTGAATCATGTACAAACAAACAAACAAAATATTCATGTTTTAATAAGTGGAGTGTTAATAAAATATTTCTGATACTGATATAACCAGATAAAACTAATTTTAAGTTACCTGTCCAAATGAATTTTGAGTGTGCAAAAATTCCTCCACGGCATTTTAAAATCTCATTCTCAATTATCGAAAACCTTTGATTTGTGTTATTGCTGCCAAGGGAGGACCAACTCGCTATTAGGTTAAGGGGACAATTACTTTTTTACATAGGGCGAGATAAGTCTGGATTATTTGGGGACCTTTAGAAATGGAATAAACATTTCAAAACTTAATTTTGTGTTTCCCTGGGTTGTCTCTGTGTGATATTAAAATTGGTTTAATGATCTGTAAAGTTTGTGAGGTATAAATATGATAAAAACACAGAAATCAGGAAGTGGCAATTGCTTTTTCAAAGCACTGTAAATGCAAAGTTGACTCATCATCATATTCACCAAAGAGAAGTTTCTTTTGTCGTGCATTTGTATCTTTCAGGACGACTTATTGTTTTCTCCATTCTCTTACATTCATCTGTGGCACAGTGAGGCAAAACAGTGTTAAAATAAGATCAAATATAATGTCTTTTCGTATGTCATCTATAACACTGGTGGTCTAGTGGTTAGGTTTCAGGGTTTTCACTCATCCTTTCAATGCAAAAGTTTGCGATTTTTCGACCAATTGTTGCACTAATGTACACCATAAGTGTGTAAAACGTGCAACGGTTATTCTTAAATACGGTATCTCTTTCTGTAGTTTTAATTTAATGAGCCTTATATTCTAGACAAAAAAAACTGTTTCCTGAGCGTGCACCTTATATTCGGTGAGCCCTATGGTGTGGAAAATACTGTTTTTATAACTGATATTTTGTCGCTGTCGTGAAAAAAAAAAACAGCATTTTCTTTTTTTTTGGGGGACTTTTATTGAATGTTTAAGATTCAATGACAAAGACATGACAGTGACAAAATATTATTCAGGAGTGCTCATCGTGACATTTATTCACCGTTTCACGTGCCATCTTGTCCGCTTTGATCTACCGTGCGTGTTCGTTTTAACAGGCCTGAACCTTGCAAGTCAGATTAACTGATTACCTTTATAAATAACTTGTACTTGGCCTTGCAGTGCTGCAGCGTCATGGCATTAGAAACAGGGCGACTCCTGAATTAGCGGCTCTGCCTTCAAAAGAAGGCAGTTTGTTTTGGTCCTGTGCACCGACTCTTAGGAACACTCTAAATACATTTGGGTTAAAACAAAGCAAGTTTGGGTCAAAACGGACTAACCCAATACTTGGGTTGGTCTGACACAATGTTTTTTATTCTTTTGGAGAAACAAGCCCCAGAAAATGGTGTAATGTGTTTGTCCAAGAATTGTATCTTTGTTTAAAATAACAAAATTGATTATTTTATTACTTAACACTCTGGGTTATTTTGAAAAGACCAACCCAGGTAATTGGATTGTTTTTGTAATGCCAGAAAAATGGGTCAAATTGACCCAAGTACTGTGGATTAGTCTCCTTTTTTGACCACAATGTCTTAAGAGTGAATGTTTTAATTTACAACTCATATGTAGTAGAAGGGAGACAAGAGGGGAAAATACAATTGATAGTTAATAAAGTGAAAGAAAAATGCAATTGTTAGTTACGGTTCATAAAATTATTGTAACAGTGCCACCATTTGCCCCTGTTTTTGGAGTAAAATGTTGTGACGTCTGTGTTGTTGTCAGAAATAGAGCTGCAGCTGAGTTGGGTACAGTTGTTTGATGCTATTTTTGAGGGAACTGTCAGAAGAAGCATTACAACAATCAACTCTACTGCAGATCAAAGTCTGGATAAGCTTAGCCTGATCTGCTTGGTGAGTTTTCTGTTGATTGAAAATGGGGCTGCTCAATTGGTTCAAAACAATGTTTATATTTTATTTTATTTTTTTACTACAC
Organism: Urocampus carinirostris; assembly: GCF_059441175.1. Classification (NCBI taxonomy): domain Eukaryota; kingdom Metazoa; phylum Chordata; class Actinopteri; order Syngnathiformes; family Syngnathidae; genus Urocampus; species Urocampus carinirostris. The sequence goes on along the minus strand of NC_142356.1, from coordinate 36,076,137 downwards.
TTGAACAAACAACATTCAGTCAGACCGATTTTCACACAATGGAAATATTAACAAACAAAATTATATATACAATAGTATAAAAAGAGAAGGAAAACAGGAACACAACTGAATGAAATCATAAAAAGTAGAATAAGAATCGTCTTTATTGTCATTGATAATAACATAGTGAACATTTTTTGCAATGAAATTAGACGGGGCGCTCCAGGATAAACATGTAATAAAGACATAAAAAGAAAAAAAAGGTCGTCGTTAAAGCCTGGATACGTTGTACCTATAGTGCAATAGAAAATAATGTGTATGAGTAAATACAAACAAATAAATGCAATGTAATCCTCTTTTCTTATTACTCAATTCAATAGATTAGAAAAACTTGTTAACTTCAAAACTTATGTACTTGTATTTGAAATGTACATGTATGTTTGCATTACTTTCCGAACAAAACATATACATTGACAAAGCAAGTAATAATTTTCTAAAAGTATAACAGGATATCATGTTTAGTTTTACATTTTGTTACATTTTTAAAACCTTTCTTAAACAACTAGCCCTTCAAGATGTCCATACTGTGTTTACTAACAGCAAACCTTTTATCATATATTGTTTATATGCTTTGGATGTTTAGATGCAAGCAGTAGTCAGATTATGATCAAAAGTGTTACTGATATTTGGGTCATATACTTAGTGCAACTGCAAATTGTTCGATTTAAAGTGTTTGGTACGTCAGTTAATAATCAGATTAACCGTATATTTATACTCATTCGAGTGATCCGACTTCTTGTGAGCGCCACTGCGCACGCTCAGCTTCACAATCCGCGTCTGTTGTTGTTGGTGGTGCTTTAAAGAATGTTACTTGCTAAATTTGTCTTACTGTCTCAAAAAGCCTCAAGTGTATTGGTTAATTTATCCGAAACTTTTCCATTTTGTGTTATGTTCCTAAGGCGAAAATGCCGCAGTTGTATCCATCCATATATATAGTGCAAATCCAAGCTTCCAGCACGCCACATACAAACAAAACTTGTAAAGACACAAGATGCAGCAATGGAGCACACTTTTGAAGTGGAGAGGCAAGAAACAGGGTACTTTGTTGATAGTGGAAAGTTATAAAAATGAAATAATTTTTGATTTAATGTCAAAAGTTAGAAGCGAAAATGACGTCAATTTGCGTAGTTGGATTATTTGCAAACGCAATGTATACAAGGTTGTTGTTTGTCACTAGTCATGTAAATAAATCATTCAGATTGTTTCAAAAATCTAAATTCTGATCTGTGTCGGACTGTTTTTTTGCAAATAAACGAATCCAATGACACTGCTGTAAGTGCAGAGGTGGAGTGTAGGACAGGCCAGGCTTGAACAAATACTGGGGGCTCTGCTACATAGTATGGAGCAATAATAAAGAATGGTCTAGCCGTATCACTCAAGCCGTGTCCCAACCTTCCATCCAAATACAATAGTTGAATGTGGCAAGCAATCTTCTTATGCAAGAATGACGTCAAAAAGGAAAACATAAAAATTATCAGTCGTAGACATAGGCCTACTGCTTTTTTTCCCAAGTGCTTTTAAAACATTTACTGAATTGTCCGTGTCAGAGTTTAATGCATCTTTAGTACTTATATTGTACACACAATTGATACATGCCATACAATTTTCTGGGTATATTTAATCAAAATAACACCCAATGGCGGCCCGTGGATTTTACACTTGAGACTTTAGCAGCAGTCTAAACTAGTTATGTGTCGATCGTGAAAGAACCGGCATTATGAGCCAACTCTTGGAAGTATATTTCCTTGGTCTCTTCAAGTTTAACGGACGTTTAGACAATCGCTTTGGTGCATTACCACCCCCTAGCCAATCATTGCTTTTTTTATATACTGGTGACGTTTCTCAACACCCACGAGCAGGCGCTTAGACGCCAACTCGAGATTTAATTGGCTAAACCAACAGCTTTCCCTAAGACTGATGTTATATTACAAGGCCTTCATGATTTTTTGTGAAGGCCTCTGGATAGATTCCCGAGTGTAGCAACAATGAATGGCCAAAAAGTGATTGTTAAATGCTTGAATACAAACGCTTAATCTGGGAGCAGCGCAGCTAATAAGAAGCAATGAAGGGAAGCCAACAGAAAATTAGAAATTATGTTTTAATTATACAGCACAGCTTTCTCAATAACTTATGTTATGGGACACGGCCTTTAGGATGATTTGCTAAGGCCTTGGGGGAGACATTTCTGAGTGGTTTGGATATTGGATGGATGGATGGAAAAAATCCAAACATCAGTTCTGTAAAATTTCAGCCATGGTTTGGGTATTTATTTCAAGGGGAAGGATTAAAAAGAAGAAAAAGAAATATATTCTTGGTAAGTTGACCTGTATTGAATTCTTATCTATTACTACTATTAATTTATTAACCAACTTTTGTGTGTTTTATTTTGTATGTCAAAATATACTGTTAAAGCGTTTGCTATATTTTTAATTCGAGATTTTTCTTTGTGGTGGCACAGTGGATGGGTGGTTAGAGCACAGCCCCATGGTGCAGAGGTCCAGGGATCAATTCCAGCAACTGTAGCCTTCCCATATGGAGTTTGCATGTTCTCTCTGTGCACTCCGGTTTCTTCCCACATTCCATAAACATGCATGTCAGGTTAATTGGCCGGTTAAAATTGTGCCTAGGTGTGGATGAGTGAGTGAGTTCTCTGTCTCTGTGTGCTCTGCGACCGTCTGACAACCAGGTCAGTGTGTCCCCTACCCACATCCTGAAGATGGCAGGAATGGGCTCCAGCACCCTGCGTCTATAGTGAGGATAAGCGGCGCAGAAAATGGGTGCATGGATTTTTTTTGGAAGAAAAGTTTTGACCCTGATTGGTCAATAAAAAAGAGCCTGGTAGAACGTCTGATTCCTGGGATAATAAATCATGTATACGCTTGGTTCTGTGAGTCGTTGTTAATTAAATGAATAAAAAATTCAATTCAAAATCATATAAAGCAAAGATAAAAAATATTTTACAACCAAATTGTGTTATTTTTTATCAAGCTTGATGAGACATAGGGGATATTGTGCCAGCGGCAAGTTCACTTGACAATGGACCTTAGAGTGGAACAACTAGATCCGTTATTGTAGCGTACTGTCAGGATCCCCTAGAGGGCGCAAACCGGGTTTGGAACTGGACACACCTGTGATGCTCATTATCCTCAACCTTTATAATGGCAGTTTAGACATCACACGGGGTCGGGTAATTGCGACTTCTATCCTGTCTTCTGTTATCATTTCGGGTTTGTTTTTTTGGGCACTTTGTCACGGTCGCCATGGCTACCAGTCTGCCGCGCCCCCGAACTCAGCTGCAGCAGATCAGCTGATTGCTGGTCTGCTATTTAAGGCTGGATTTTGGGTTTGGCGGGCGCTGGCTCATTATATATATCCACATTCCCGGTCTGTTATGCTTGTCCTGTTTTAGTTTAAAACTTTGTCCGTTCTGTTATGCCTTGTCCTGTTTAGTTGAGTTGGAAGAATCAACTGTTTGTTTTGTCACGTCCCAGAGTTTTGGACAACTTTTATTTTTGTGAATAAAAGTTTTTGGATCGTTACGCAATTGAGTTCTCCCTTCCTGCCTCCTGCCTCCGTTCTGGTCCGGTCACCCCTTCCCTCCACCTCGCCTCGTGACAGAATGAGCCAGCCAACATTTGAACTCAGCGAACGATCCCTGCGCGATTTGGGGAGAGCTGGAGGACGCCGTTTGGCAAGCAGAGGTAACCTTCCCTGCCCGTTCGAACCACGGCCCCGCCCGTCGTGGCCATTGCTGTGCCTCGAATGGGGTCCCGGGAAGAATTGACGCCTGCCTGTTCGACTCTCATGCCTGCCTGCCCGACTCCCGTGCCGATTGCCTGCTATTCCGTCTCCCCTGCGTGCCAGTCCGACTCCGACTCCGCTGCCTGCCAGTCCGACTCCGCTGCCTGCCAGTCCGACTCCGCTGCCTGCCAGTCCGACTCCGCTGCCTGCCATTCCGACTCCGCTGCCTGCCAGTCCGACTCCGCTGCCTGCCAGTCCGACTCCGCTGCCTGCCAGTCCGACTCTGCTGCTCCTGTTTTGCCGGTTCCGATTCTGACTCGCCTGTTTTGCCGGTTCCGATTCTGACTCGCCTGTTTTGCCGGTTCCGATTCTGACTCGCCTGTTTTGCCGGTTCCGATTCTGACTCGCCTGTTTTGCCGGTTCTGATTCCGTCTGTCCTCTGTGTTTGCCGGTTCTGATTCCGTCTGTCCTCTGTGTTTGCCGGTTCTGATTCCGTCTGTCCTCTGTGTTTGCCGGTTCTGGTTCCGTCTGTCCTCTGTGTTTGCCGGTTCTGGTTCCGTCTGTCCTCTGGGTTTGCCGGTTCTGATTCCCTGCCTGTCCTCGTGTTTGCCGGTTCTGATTCCCTGTCTGTCCTCGTGTTTGCCGGTTCTGATTCCCTGTCTGTCCTCGTGTTCGCCGGGTCTGATTCTCTGTCTGTCCTCGTGTTTGCCGGTCCAGTTTGCCTGCCGGCCCCCCCCAACCCTGCCGAGCGTCGAACCATTCCGGGGCGTGAGGTAGTATTTATTTTATTTTTTTTCCTTTTTTGGGGACCTCAGGAGCTGTCCCTTAAAGGGGGGGCTCTGTCACGGTCGCCATGGCTACCAGTCTGCCGCGCCCCCGAACTCAGCTGCAGCAGATCAGCTGATTGCTGGTCTGCTATTTAAGGCTGGATTTTGGGTTTGGCGGGCGCTGGCTCATTATATATATCCACATTCCCGGTCTGTTATGCTTGTCCTGTTTTAGTTTAAAACTTTGTCCGTTCTGTTATGCCTTGTCCTGTTTAGTTGAGTTGGAAGAATCAACTGTTTGTTTTGTCACGTCCCAGAGTTTTGGACAACTTTTATTTTTGTGAATAAAAGTTTTTGGATCGTTACGCAATTGAGTTCTCCCTTCCTGCCTCCTGCCTCCGTTCTGGTCCGGTCACCCCTTCCCTCCACCTCGCCTCGTGACACACTTTCGTAGTTGTTTTGAGACCTGGGTTGTTTTTGTTTGCTGATCCTGGTTTTGTCAATTAATACTATCCTTCGTTGAGCACACCTGCCTCCATTCCGGCTTTCCTGCATTTGCGTCGAACTCTGCAAACATGACACTTCTATAAGTTGATCAACGTCTCTCCCTTTTGTTGTAATGTATAAGTGTAACGTTAAATCGATCTTAAAAATTAGCGGACATTCATAAATTGAGCTACATCAAGCAGCTATTTAGTCAAAAACACAATCACTATGCCTTGATTTAAAAAAACAACAACTGAACTTTAGGGTTATCATTCATTACTTTTATTGGAAGTCTATGAAATATAGACTCTCTGTATTTCAATAACGTGCAGTGAAGTTGGTGTCTGGTGAGGCACAGTCAGATTTACAAATAAATGAACCTAAATCTTATCCATCTCATGACTGGCAGAGCGATAACACATTATATGAACTGCAGCATGAAGAAAAAAAACTATTGTCTCTCGTTAATTTGTAATTAAAGTCAGTGTGCTGCTCCTTTTGAATAAAAGCATCAATTGATAGGTAATCCTCTATTGTGAAAAAAAAGAGGAGAAAAGTGACTGGAGTGCTTGACATGCTGTTACCTTGCTAATACTTATTCTATTGTTGTCTATTATTAGTCTCACTATTGCCCTCTGCCATGATGCAAGATAATTGCAGGCCTCGCTCTATATGCAGAGCCTCAGCACAACAATACTTTACATAGTAATCGTATTAATAATATTCTGAATAAATTATAAAAGTTTAAAAAAGAAAATCACAAATTGTGAACCTAAATGATAAAGAACGGAACATTGAATACACATAACACTCAAATATTTTTTTAATTTTCTATTTCCGAAATGAGAGCTGAGGCATCGCCTCACCGGCCTCCCCTGACTTCACATTACTGAGGTATTTGGTTATTACACGTATCAATTACACATATCAAAAGGAATGTTGGCATTCAAGCAGTAAATGAGAGAAGTTTGGGCGGAGGATGTTTTTATTTTGGGCTTCTTCCGCATGCACCCATGACAATCTTCTAAACAGTAGCAAATCTTTACAAGCCACGGATGGCCGCCTGTAACCTCACCTATGTTGCCAAATAAAAAGCTTGCCTCATCTTCTTCTTCATTAAGAGACAATTTAATCACATTGAGTCACATCTCTTGTTGTTTTTGAAGTTGACCTAAAAAGGGCGAGTCGATGTTACTTGTGTGGTCTGCCGGATATTTAATTTAAGGGATTGTTTGGTGTTTAGCTTGGCTGTTGCAAAATCTTTCCATCTCCTTAGCTCCAAATGAGCAGCCTCGCATTGTGTAACGGCATTAAAGAAGGAGGACACGTTGATGTTATCGCTAGGCAATTAACTTTTGCACCATGAAGCTCTTCAGTTTTTGTTTTTTTTTCCCTCCCAAATACTTCATTTTCACTTCTGTGTGTGACACCCCTTGAAAGAAAGCATAACATTGTAGATCATTGACATGTTATGGATTTCCTTTTCTCTATGTTTGTGTGCAGCACCCATGCGGCACATGGCCTTGGGGGTCCCTGGTGGCTCCACAAACATGACTTACTTTGTTTTGTGTGGAGGAGGCCTCACTGCTGCAGTTGTCTATGTAAGTATCTGAGTTTTGTGTGTGCAATTGTTTCAAACAGGACCTATTGAAGAGGTGCTGTGGATTTTTTGCCCACTAGATGTCGCTATATTGTGTAATGCAACCAATAACGAGCACTTAAAAAGCAAGAAGAAGAATACAGACTATGCAAACCCAAAATGACCCAATGCACCATTTTATTTATTTTTTATTTTTTTTGCTCAGCCTTTTTTAGATTTTTGGGTACCCGCAGAAGCGTATCTGGTTTGTAACCTAAGATATTCATTTATCTCGGGTTTTGGCTCTCTCTGCTGTTCTCCTTGCAAGTTCAAACTACATTGATGTCTTATGTCCTTATTTTAAATGTCTACTAAACTTTAAACAAATTTTTTTTTTCATTTGTAACCTCATTTTATTGCCCTCTCTTTTAGGCATACAAGACCGTCATTGGTGATAGTGAACGCTATGAAGACAGACTAGCCAAAATGGGCTCCATGGCTACAGGTCAGCAACCATTAACTTTTTTTTAACTTATGCCCCTCCTGTCCTGTCATAAACACATATAAATGAATTCTTCCTATTCTGGCTGCACCACCTAAATAAATTTGCAGCATTAGATAGATAGATAGATAGATAGATACTTTGTTCATCCCCGAAGGGAAATTCACATTTCCAGCAGCATCCCTGAGCTGAGAACAATCGAGAACAATCGAAAATAACACGGGAGCTGCTGGAGTGGCTGCCATTCGTGACGGCGCCGGAAGAAAAGATTCAATTTGAATCATTTACAAACAAACAAACAATTGAATCATGTACAAACAAACAAACAAAATATTCATGTTTCAATAAGTGGAGTGTTAATAAAATATTTCTGATACTGATATAACCAGATAAAACTAATTTTAAGTTACCTGTCCAAATGAATGTTGTGCCATCTCACCTTTCCCACTCATTAGTCACCTTTAATAGCATGTAATTAGCCATTTTGTTTTTAATTGACTGTAAATTACTTTAGAGCCTTTATTCTTGCAAATGCGAAGAAACCAAAATATAGTCACCGTAGATAGAGTTTAAATGATGTTTTCTGTTAATATCTTGTAGTATGGTAGCTGGTTTTTCATAAAGCTGGATTTTGTTTCAAATTTGAAACTTCAAATACGTATGTAACCTCGAAAAGAATTGGAGGAAACCAAGGTCAGGTAGTTGCTTATAGTCTTACAAAAAGATGCACACATTTTAACCCTGTAGCCTAGTTTATTAAACAAAAATAAAACTTTTTCTTTGACATGGCAGAGTAGATATGTCAAGTCAAGTCATGTTTAGAAGTAGTCTCAAAGGGCTGCACAGACCACAGATTATTACAAACCACAGACTATTATTACACCATACCCTGATCTAAAACCTACATAAGGGCAAGGAAAAACTCAAAAACCTCAACAAGTGGAAAATGAAGAAACCTTGAGAAGGGACCGCACATGAGGTAATCCCCTTTCCCCTTCCAGGATGACCAGGGTGCAATGGATGTTGTAATAACAATTAATACGCATATATCGTCAACAGGAATTATAGGTCATTCATAAACTATAGAATAGAAGTGTGTTTTAAGCCTAGATTTAAACAGTTCGGCTGAAGTTGTAGATCAAATCTCAACGGGCACAGCATTCCACAACATCGGGGCCCGAATGGAGAACGCCCCCGAACCTGCTGTTCCCTTCTTGGGATCACTAGTAGACCAGCATTATTAGAACGAAGGCTCCGGACCGGAACATAGGGGGAAATTAAATCTGAAATATATGAGGGAGCAAGTCCTTGCATGATTTTGTATAATACCAACAGAACCTTAAAATCAAATCTTAAGCTAACAGGGAGCATATGCAGGTTATCTAAAATCGGGGTAATGTGATCAAACTTTTTCGTCTTAGTTAAAAGCCTGGCTGCAGCATTTCATACCAGCTGCATTAATTTGGGACTTCGGGAGACCGGAGAGTAGTGCATTACGGTAATTGAGACGGGAGGTAACAAACGTTATGTTCCCTAATGCTTCACATTAGGAACCCATTAAGAATCCAATATTGTTTTAGACACACCAATTGTTCACTGTTTCAATTTTCAACAAACTCTAGGACGTCTTGTGTTCAAGCTCAAGTTTTATTTGTTTGAAGTGGAGAAGCAAAAACTCTTATTTAGATTTACAAGGCTGCCCATTTATCTCATATTGACTGGTTTCCTCCTTAGTCTGATAAAAGCCCATTGGATCCTTATTTAAAACAATTATGAACATAAAGTAAAATATTCTCACAAAATTACTTTTCATGAATCCGTAGATCATTCATTTGATTGTTTGCCGAATTGGTTTTCTTAAAGACATTTTTTATTTTCTCCTCTTTATTCAAATATTGACATTTTAGACTAATAGAAAATAAGAGTTAAATATGACCTTATTATTATTTTACTTAATTTATTTACTTAATTTATTTTATTTACTTATTCTCTGATTTTGTTCCTCTTTACTTAAGCAGCCATTTTTGTTCCCTTGAAAATTGTTAACTTTGTCTGTTAAACATTACAAAGTTAAAACTGTCATGCCAATTTGGTTTGTAATGATACAGTTTTAAATAAAATATTTTTTTAAAAATGTAGGATAACTTTTTTATATAAAATGGTGTTGGCACCCTTTGTCCAACTAAAGTGGTATTACAACTCTTGGCGTCACAACGGAAATGTGTGCACTCTTAATTGCATTGATTTAACCTACTAAATCACTTATAAATCCCTTTATTGAACGAATCGAGGATTTAATTAATTGCCAACCGTTATAATAATCGATTACATCAGTTAGTTGTTGCAGCCCTAAAAATAAAAATATAGTGAACATATAAAAGTAATTGAAAAATAATCCAAACATTTTTTAACATTTTTTTTATTTTTATGAAGACGCACACCACAAACTATCATCCGTGTGTCAGAGACCCACGCTGTAGGATAACATATTCTTTATCCAAGTTTCCAACTGAGACATAAAATATTCTCATTCTGTTTTTTTTTGTCAACAATAAAACTAAAGCGTCCTCAGCCGAGATGGCAATTGTGGCAGCTGAACCTGCCCCAGTACAAGAGCCAGAAGCCCCTGTTGAAGCTGTGGCGGAGTCCTCCGCTGCACCTGCAGAACCTGTCCCAGACAGTCCCGAAGAGCCCGTTGTCGGGGAGGCAGCACCCAAAGAAGAATTTGGGGTGGTCTCTGAGCTCATTACCACTGAAGATGTTGCCCAGACGATCACTGCGGAGAAAGCTGCACCAGTTGTGGCTGAAGAACCTGCAACCTTTGTGGAGACCACTGAGGAGATCCCTGCAGAAACTCCCCCAAATGCTGGTACAACCATAATGAATGAGACCCCCTTTCCTAGCACCCCTGCCAATGAAGAGACTGTTCCCTCTTCAGATGTATGTGTTTAGAGAACTTACAGTGCCTCCAAGATCAGTGTCCTCCTCTTGATTCCCAGAAAAGATTTTTTTTGTTTGTTTTGTTTTTTTCCTTAAGTATTAAGCGACCATTAAAGGGACATTGTGTATTTTTCTTTTGCCTGTGAAAAGTGAGTGGTAAAAAATACTTCATTTATTTAAAAAGAAAATATTGATTGGAATAAAAAGCAAAAATTCATTAACTTTCATATAAACATTGTATTTTATTGATTGGTTAGGCAATTTGTTTTTATTTTACATAAACTAAGAGTCTCCGAGAGCAGGGGTAAGCAACAGGCAATATATATATATATATATATATATATATATATATATATATATATATATATATATATATATATATATATATATATATATACAGTGCATCCGGAAAGTATTCACAGCGCTTCACTTTTTCCACATTTTGTTATGTTACAGCCTCATTCCAAATTGTATAAATGTAATCTCTTATCTCAAAATTCTACACAAAATACTCCATTATGACAATGTGAAAAAGTTTTTTTTTCACTTTTTTGAATTTATTAAAAATAGAAAACTAAGAAATCACATTTACATAAGTATTCACAGCCTTTGCTTAGTACTTTGTTGATCCACCTTTGGCAGCAAATACAGCCTCAAGTCTTTTTGAATATGATCCCACAAGTTTATCACACCTATCTTTAGGCAGTTTTGCCCATTCTTCTTTGCAATAAGTCTCAAGCTCAATCAGGTTGGGTGGGAGACGGTTGTGCACAGCCATTTTCAGATCTCTCAAGAGATGTTTGATCGGATTCAAGTCTGGACTCTGGCTGGGCCACTCCAGGACATTCACGGAGTGGTTCTGAAGCCAATCTTTTGAGATCTTCGCTGTGTGCTTTGGGTCGTTGTCCTGCTGAAAAATGAACCTTCGCCCCAGCCTGGGGTCAAGAGCGCTCTGGAGCAGGTTTTCATCCAGGATATCTCTATATATTGCTGCATTCATTTTTCCTTCTATCCTGACTAGTCTGCCAGTTCCTGCTGCTGAAAAACATCCCCACAGCATGATGCTGCCACCACCATGCTTCACTGTAGGGATGGTATTGGCCTGGTGATGAGCCGTGCCTGGTTTCCTCCAAACATGGCGCTTGGCATTCACACCAAAGAGTTCAATCTTTGTCTCATCAGACCAGAGAATATTTTTTCTCATGGTCTGAGAGTTATTCAGGTGCTTTTTGGCAAATTCCAGACGGGCTTCCATGTTCCTTTTACTAAGGAGTGGCTTTCGTCTGGCCAATCTACCATACAGGCCTGATTGGTGGATTGCTGCAGAGATGGTTGTCCTTCTGGAAGGCTCTACTCTCTCCACAGAGGAACGCTGGAGCTCTGACAGAGTGACCATCGGGTTCTTGGTCACCTCCCTGACTAATGCCCTTCTTCCCCGATCGCTCAGTTTAGAAGGCCGGCCAGGTCTAGGAAGAGTCCTGGTGGTTCCAAATGTCTTCTATTTACGAATAATGGAGGCCACTGTGCTCATTGGGACCTTCAAAGCAGCAGAAATTTTTCTGTATCCTTCCCCAGATTTGTGCCTAAAGACAATCCTGTCTCGCAGGTCTACAGACAGTTCTTTTGACTTCATGCTTGGTGTTTTTGCTCTGACATGCACACTCAACTGTGGGACCTTATATAGACAGGTGTATGCTTTTCCAAATCATGTCAAATCAACTGAATTTACTACAGGTGGACTCCAATTAGGCTGTAGAAAGATCTCAATGATGATCAGTGGAAAAAAGATGCACCTGAGCTCAATTTTGAGCTTCATGGCAAAGGCTTTGAATACTTATGTAAATGTGATTTCTTAGTTTTCTATTTTTAATCAATTCAAAAAATTTAAAAAAAAAATAACTTTTTCACATTGTCATAATGGAGTATTTTGTGTAGAATTTTGAGATAAGAGATGAAATTAATACAATTTGGAATGAGGCTGTAACATAACAAAATGTGGAAAAAGTGAAGCGCTGTGTGTGAATACTTTCCTGATGCACTGTATATGTATATATATATATATATATATATATTTACATAGTATATGTTTTATGGTTAATTGGCCGGTCCAAATTGTCCCTAGGTGTGAATGACCGAGTGAGTTTTCTATCTCTGTGTGCCCTGTGACTGGCTGACAGCCAGTTCAGGGTGTCCCCTCCTCATTGCCCTAAAAGAGCTGGGATGGGCTCCAGCACTCCCGCGACCCTAGTGAGGATATGCAGCTCTTTTTTATGAGACTTTTATACAGCTTTTATTTTTTGTTGCTCCAATGATATGTTTTTTCCTTTTTGGTCCAATATGGTTCTTTCAACATTTTGGGTTGCCAAACCCCTACCTAGCGGAACCTGCTAAGAAAGTCTGCAATTTTGCTGCTTAGGGTACCCAAAAACAAAACAAAAACATGTGGAAGGGTGGGCAAAAAATAAGAAGAAAAATAATGAACTTTGGTCACTTTAAGTCTCCAGGGTTAGTATTCTCAGTTGTGGCTTGTAGCACTCGTTTTGGGTTGCACTACACAATACTGCAACTTCAAGTGGTTAACTATTACACAGTGTCCCTTTTTTGTGACCTTTAAAGTTCTTGACCTGAAAAACACGTAATTATTCTTTTCTGCTTAATAAATTTTTGTTGTGACCCTGTCCTCCCACCCTGTTTGTGCTTAAGTTTGGTATTTAAAAAAACATTTTGTTCTGTTGCAAGATAGTTTTGATTCTTCAGTAATGTTATTACTAAAAATACAATTAAATATAATATTCATATTTTTCTTGATAATCAGTTTAAATTATAGTACAGTTGGCATGTTATTTTTCATTGCATTTTTTTATTTCATAAGAAAAAGTAAATAATGGTAAATAAGAAGACCAAATCTTAATATCAACATTATTTTAAGTATTATTTATCTTATTTAAAAGTTTGACACATGTGCACTTAATATGAGCAAAATTACCCTCCAAAACTAGATTTAATTTTTCCAGTGCACATTTTTTCTCCGTTTCACGTTGGGACCATCATCAAATAATCCCTGTTTTGTGGCCTTTGTTTTCAAGATTCGTGAGTAATATTATATTTATTTATCTGAGTTTTTTTCTTCGTAATCCATTAATTTCTCTCTGAACTCAGACAGTTTTAAAGTGATAGTGAATATAAAAATGTTTACAAAGATTTCAAATACTGCTCTGCAGCCTAATAATTTTTACGTTAATATATTTGTCATACAACATGTTTTCTGTAAAAATGAAAATAAAATGACCTGTAATCCGCCATATTAGATACATTTGCTAATTTTAAAGAATATTTTTTTCAAATTTTCAGAGAAAAGGGTAAAAAGTTAATCAAATAAGAAAGAGTACAAATTAGGTTTGAATAAAAGAAAACGTTAAAAAGTTAAAAAGGCGGAACTGCTTTTTATCAAATAGAAATAGAAGTATTATTGGGCAAATTCCTTTATTTCATATATATATATATATATATATATATATATATATATATATATATATATATATATATATATATATATATATATATATATATATATATATATATATATATATATATATATATATATATATATATATATATATAGATAGATATATAGATAGATATATATATACAGTGGCTTGTGAAACTATTTGGCCCCCTTGAACTTTGTCACCTTTTGCCACATTTCAAACAAAGATATAAAACTAATTTCTTGTGAAGAATCAACAATAAGTGGGACACAATCATGAAGTGGAACACACTTTATTGGATATTTTAAACTTTTTTAACAAATAAAAAACAAATAAGTGGGTGTGCAAAATTATTCAGCTCCTTTACTTTTAGTGCAGCAAACTCTGTCCAGAAGTTTAGTGGGGATCTCTGAATGATTCAATGTTGATCTAAATGACTAACGATGAAAAATGGATCCACCCGTGTGTAATCAAGTTTCTGTATAAATGCACCTGCACTGTGATAGACTGTTTAAAGCGCCAGAGAGCATCATGAAGAACGAGGAACACACTGGGCAGGTCCGAGATACTGTTGTGGAGAAGTTTAAAGCTGGATTTGGATACAAAAAGATTTCTTAAGCTTTAAGCTTTTCAGCTCATACAAGGAGAAAACTGATCAGAGATGCAGCCAAGAGGCCCATGACCACTCGGGATGAACTGCAGAGGTCTACAGCTGAGGTGGGAGAATCTGTCCATAGGACAACAATCAGTTGTATACTGCGCAAATCTGGCCTTTATGGAAGAGTGGCAAAAAGGAAGTCATTTCTTAAAGATATCCATAAAAAGTGTAATTTAAGGTTTGCCACGAGACACACCAAACATGTGGAAGAAGGTGCTCTGGTCAGATGAGACCAAAATTGAACTTTTTGGCAACAATGCAAGATGTTATGTTTGCCGTAAAAGCAGCACAGCTCATCACCCTCAACACACCATCCCCACAGTCAAACATGGTGCTGGCAGCATCATGGTTTGGGCCTGCTTTTATTAGGAACATGGTTAAAAATGGGAAGAAGGATGGAGCCAAATACAGGACCATTCTGGAAGAAAACCTGATGGAGTCCGCAAAAGACCTGAGACTGGGACGGAGAATTGTCTTCAGACAAGACAATGATCCAAAACATAAAGCAAAAGCTACAATGCAATGGTTCACCAAAAATGTTGGAATGGCCAGGTCAAAGTCCAGACCTCAATCCAATTGATAATCTGTGGAAGGAACTGAAAACTGCTGTTCACAAACGCTTTCCATCCAACCTCACTGAGCTCAAGTTGTTTCTCAAGGAGGAATGGGCAAAAAGTTTTATTTTTTTTATTTGTTAAAAAAGTTTAAAATACTGTATCCAATAAAGGGTTCCACTTCATGATTGTGACCCACTTATTGTTGATTTTCACAAGAAAGTCCAGTTCTATATATGTTTGAAGTCTGAAATATGACAGAAGGTCACAAAGTTCAAGGGGGCCAAATAGTTTGGCAAGCCACTGTATATATATATATATATATATATATATATTTATGTATGTATAATGCTCAATTTCTTTTTAAATGGCTCACATTTTGTTCTTCAGAGCCTGTCACAGATCTTCTCACAGCTGTAAAAATTCTAGCCGGCTCCACAGTCGAAATTGCCGCTGCTTCCGTTGGGGAGTCGAGTTTGGTAAGAGCTGTCCGCCACTTCGAAGAAGATGGTAAAGGTTTGGATTCAATTTTGGAAACGGCACAACCTGAGGCCATTGAGAAAACCGAAGATATTACCACCAAGGAATCTTCAAATGAAACTGATGCTGTCATCAAAGAAGAGGAGTTGGAGGTTGTTAGCAGTGATGAGGATGCTGTAATAGAAGTTAAGGTATCCGCGGAACAGATTACAGGAGAAGCTTCCACACCAGCTCGTGAAGGAGACAAGGAAGGGCCTGGTGATGAATCTGCACCTTTCGGCCCTGCTGAAGAGGACGTGGGAGGGATACCTGCTGAAGATCAGAATACAGATCCTGATCCAGAGGAGAACGTCACACCTGAAGAAGATTCTGAGGCAAGCAACACTGCTAAAACTGCAGAGGATGAAGAACCACCTCCAGCTGAGACGCTTGAAGAAGATGCTGATGACGCTTCAACAGAAGAGGAATGTGCTAGTCGGCATCCAGAAGCTGAAGATGGGTCAGAAATGGATACGGCACCACCTACTGAAACAAATTCAAACTGCCACCAAGATTCAGTGGAACAGATGATCATACCTGCTGGTGATCAGACATCTGAAATCCTTGAGGATGTTGATGATCAGATTAATGAAAGCAAGGAAGCAGAATCACCTGCAGGAACAACAAGTAAGCAAATTCTGTCTGCATAGGCAAATGAGAAAATATTAATAACAATTCAATAAAGCCCTCTCCGTGTTTTTAAACAAGTGTGACGTAACCTAGCTGCGTGTACATTGATGAGGCAGAACGGAATGCATGTCAGTTTACAGTTAATAAACAGAAACGGGGAATATATGTAACGACGGTGCGCAATCAGGATACGGAAGAAATATAAATGTCTTCCGTTACGGAAAAAAGACGTAATCAAATAACACGAATATTTTGTAAAAATAAGCATTACTTTGCAGGATTACAATTTTATCTAAAATCATTTTTATGTTGCACACTACAGGGGATAATATTGAAGTTTTAACTATTTTTAGTCATTTCCTCGTTTGCGATAGCTTTGATTACATACGCCTCTCTCTGCCGTCTCTTTTATTACGCACACATGCCTGGCAGCAACCCCTACCCTCCTCCTGCGGAGCTGCCCAAGGTGACTGACTACAAAACATGACTACCTGTATATGAGACTAGAGATACAAAAGGAGATGGCAAGAAGTCCCATAATGTGTTGAAAATTTAGAAGCTGAATAAATTGTGTGTTTAATGCAATACTAGGTTTTTGATGTGTCATTATTGTGAACTAAAACAAATATAACAAAGCATTACCCGCTTTGTGAAAGAGTTAAATGTGAACACCTTTTTATTGGACAACAAGCAACTACCTGATTTTGCTTTCCTCTATTTCTTTTTCAAGGTTACAATGTGCATTCAGCTTAAACAAAATGAAGTAATTTGATTTATACAGGTACTATAATCCAGTTACATTACTTTAACATTATATCATTCGATTAAGTTACTGATTACATATTTCAACAGGTAATTAATAACTATCGAATTACATATTTAAAGTTACCCTCCCATCCCTGCTAATAATATAGTTACACTAACTAGGGCATTTGGCATTCAAGTACTAAACCAGGTCTAAACCAGATCGTTACAATAACTTCTCTGATATAAAATGGATACCACAAATGCAGATTGTCAATATGATGTCCACGGTCCAGCCAGCTATTCTGATAGCCTGCAGCCAGATGTGGCCTGCAGGCTTGTTTCTTGCTTCCTCTTGGAAATGAAAAAAAAAAAAAAAAAAACGCGTTCCTTAAAATTACGATTAGTGCACCTGTACACACAACCGCTGGGCATGTTGTTTTTGTGAAATGTGACTCTAAAAACGCTACACAAAATATAAAATCTTCTCGCTCCATTCAAACTCCTACTCTTGCTCCCACTGTTTTTGGTGACCTATGAGCAGGCATCCTGTGGTGATCCGGTGATTATTTATTTGAATAGAAAAACATTCACAGCTGAGTTAAAAAATAGTCAAATTAATGTAGTTGGACATTTCTATTATTTTCTCTGAATGTAACAACAGTTCCTATTTTTTGTACGTGTTCCAGGTCCAGAGGAAGTAGTGGTGTTGACAAGCCAGTCATGAACCGACAGTAGTGTGCCTTCCATGTCACTCACTCAACAGGCTGTCGGTCAAATCCGGGAGAAGAAAGAAAACATAAAAATATATACATACATTTAGGAATATATCATTCAGGTGTGTGCTTTAGAATATTCAAATAAACGTTGATCTTTTTACCTAAAATGTAACGAAATGAGTGTTCAAACCAGGGGTTGGCAACTATTTGGAGTCCCACTGGGTTAAGAAAATTAGGCCAAGGGGCCAATCCTGGAGATCTATACAATTGTTTCCATATAAATATTCATACATTTGGACATCTACATGCTATATTTTTTATATTTGTTTTTAAAAATATTTGTTTCACTGAATTGGCTTTAAAATGCTCAAAATTAAAGCAAAATAGTATATTGGGTCCTTGTTTTAAGCACTAAATTTGATATTTAGTTTTGTAATATAATTGTAGTTGTATTTTTTAGTATTGTATTATTTCTGCTGTTGGATTTTGTATTATTTCTGTAGTATAACTCTAGTTTTATTTTTGTAGTATTTCTGTAATATTTTGTAGGGTTTTTTTTCATGGTTAAATTGTGTAGTATATCCGTAGTAATTTGTAGTATTACTGTAGTTGTATCTTTGTAGTAATTCTGTCATAATATTTCTGTAGAAGTAGTTTTTGTATTATAGTATTACTGTCGTGGCATTTCTGTAGTATTTCTGAAGGATTTCTGTAGTAGTATATTTGTAGTATTTCTTTAATATTTTTGTAACGTTACTGCATTTGCCCCGCGACCCTACTGCGGGTAGGCGGTGCAGATAATGGATGGATGAATGGATTACTGCATTTATTATTTTTATTTTTTTTGGTAGTATTTGTGTTGTAATAATTCTGTTCTAGCATTTTTTTTCATAGTTTTACGGTAGTAGTATTTCTAAAAGTCTTTTTTTTTTTAAATTAAATTTGTTTTTTGTTTTGTCTTATGTGCAATAGATTATAATTACTAGATAGAAAAGAAATCGAAATTTATTCACAGCGCTTCATTTGCAGCGGATTTCTCTTCTAAACACATATCAACAACATTTGTCTATTAATTTTTTTCAAAGAAAACAATTTGGGGAGAGAAAGAGAGAGAGAGAGAGAGAGGGGGGGGGGGGATAGGGAGAGAGAGAGAGAGAAAGAGAGAGAGAAAAAAATTCTAGGAATTATTACTGTATTCCTATAAAATGCTTTCGTAAGTGTTGTGAAGGAGATTTATTGAACTTGTTAGACATTATTGTATGCATGACCAAAAGAAAGAATGTTCTTTTTTAACATGATTTGGGTGTTAAGCCCATCAAAATATGCAGTATTACAGTATGTGCAAATGATGATTGCTACATATTTAAACACAGTACAGAGATCCTTCATTTTTCAAACTGAAAATCTGCGAAGTAGCGTTGCACTTTCATAAAAGCCCCTATAGGATTAAAGTTACCTCGAGATGACGTCATTACTGACTGAGAGTTCATGACTGTCACAAAACCTCAATTAGAGATCTACAAATAATAACACAAAACATATAATTGCAGATGAATTGATGTTTTTAATTGTCATTATACAAAAGTAAAATGAAATCGGAGTGCTTCTTCTTTCAGAGTGAGAAAGCAATTTAGAGACTGGCTGGCTTTTCTGTAGTATTTCATACTACATCCGACGCGCTAGCATCGGGTGTCATCAAATGGAGACAGATCTCCGTGATGATTAAAATAAACCGTTCCACGAATTGTTGCTCCAAGTCATCCGTTTCGTGGCTAATGGACCTGGCTTTGGCAAGATGGAGGGTCCGCAGAAGTGGGTCTGAAGAGTTGTCAGCCTAGCTCTTAGCAGTAACGCGGACCAGGAACACCACTCTTGTCTTCTCCCTGACCCAGTCCAAGTCACTTCTCGAACCCGATAATAATCCAAAAAAGCACCCGGTGGTGATCACAATTTTGTTGCGCTCTTCTGACTTTCCTTAGAGTTCAATTTAATTGATTAATTTCTCTTTAATTTAACGAGCCGCTAAAAGCTAGCTGTTGCTATGCTTCCTTGATTGTTTACCGAGGCAGCGCCTGCCCGCTCTTGGAGTGACAGTTTAGACTAGCCTATCAGAGTAACTAACACAGACAATCACACCCACCCAACAGAGCCCCCTCCCAGATCTGTCCCCGCGGTGTACTGTCAAACAGAACACAATGCACAATAAAGACAAAATCAATTAAATTCAAAATCTGCGAAGGACTGAATCCGCAATAACCGAAACGCGAGGCAGCGAAGAGTCTCTGTACTACTATTTATGCTTTATGTAGTAGAGTAGTATTCAACTATAAGATAATTCAGTAAAATGTCAATTGAGGAGTAGATAACAAGATTTATTGAAAATTAGTAAAAACTGTTGTGAGCACCAATACTATCAAGTTGAATCACTGTAATTTGAAAATAAGATGTAAATGCGTATGCACTGCAAATTGACAAATAAACTGTAACAAAGAAAATCATGTCTGACTGTGTATTCCTTGTTTCCGCTCGTTATCTCGATTTGTGATTGAGAAGACTAGAATATTCCATCTGGTATAAACCATTTACATAAATAGTATTTGTTTTTTAATGATAGTTTAATATAGTTAAATGGAAAATGAGTTAATTTCACTTTGGTTTTGAGCGTATGATAGATAGTACGTTAGTGAGATATCCTTTAACTTGTTTGGCGAACAAAAGATTCATTTATTGTATTGTACTCTGTTCTTTGAATACAAATATTGTTATATGGTCTTATTGTTCCAGATTAAGATTTTGAAAGTCAGACATTTAGTCTTGCTATTGCTGTTATTGTTAGCACAATAAAAGACCCATCTCTAGCTGATATCTCAGGCAATTCTGAATCAATCAATCACTCACTCACAATCAATCTGCATCTTGACAAACTAGGTCCAAGTACGGTTGACATTTTCCCTCCAATACAGCATTTCAAATAAATATGAAAGAAGAAAGGAAAATACGTGAAGCAGTGTTTTTCAACTAGTGTGCCGAGACTAGTGTGCCGAGACTAGTCTGCAGGAAATTTCCAATGTTATCTTTCCGGTAAAGCGTGCCATAGTTCATTATTTTTGCTTTCTTTTAATGATCTGCAGGGTAATTCTAACATTCATCCGTATCAGTAGGTGGCAGCAGATTACAATTTTGTTTTATTTTCATATACTAATTATCAGCTCATGAGGGTGTACAAAAAAATATTAAAGTAAAATTGCTTACTTTTTTCAGCTGTTTAAGCTTTTTAAGATGGTACTGCAAAAAAAATACATAAAAAAAGGAATCTATCAAATAAATTAGAATTGAGTAAAAAAAGGATGAATCTTTTTGTAGAAATAAAAAAACAAGCTAAAATACAGTAAAACCGATCAAAATATGGTAAAAATAAAACAGGTAATGGAAAAAATATTAACAATAATGAATAACCTGTAACCTTAGTGACCATCAATTATGAGAAAAACTACACTGTCTATTATTTATTAAGATAATTTAAGATTTAAAAGTACAGTGTGCATCATTTAGTGCAGGGGTCTCCAACATAGTGCCCATGGGCACCAAGTAGCGCGCTGAGTAGGTTTTGGACTGGTTCTAAAAATAACTCACCTGTGATGGATCATAGTGATTTTCTTGGATATTTCGTTTCTAACTGACAAAATAAATCATTGACATGACCAATGTCTTTAAATGCAATATTTTAGTGGTTGAAAGTGCTTATTTTAACCCATCTTATAATCATTGCAACCTGGTAATAATATAATAATAACATTGTCACTATAAAGTTAAAAAAAAAACTTGATTTGAAAAAATGGGCAAAAATATACCTCCTATAGACTAGCATTTTTTAAATACTCCAAAGTGGAGAAATTTGCATTTAACTGACATAACATGAACATTACCTAGAGGGGGCTGACATAATTGTCTGCTATTTTGCTTCCACAGGAACCCCAAAAAACAAAGATCTTGAAAAAAATCTTGTAAAAAACATATGTATATAAGGTTAATTGGCTGGTCCAAATTGTCCCTTGGTAATAAATGAGCAAGTGAGTTGTCTGTCTCTATGTGCCCCGCAACTGGCTGGCAACCAGTTTAGGGTGTCCCTTGCCCACTGCCCAAAGATGGCTGGGATGGGCTCCAGCACCCTTGCGACCTTACTAAGGATAGGCGGAGCATATAAATATGGGTGCTGGAGCCCATCCCAGGCATCTTCGGGCAGTGAGCAGCGCAGTGGCTGGGTAGTGCACAGGGTTTAATCCCAGCTACCCCAGCCTCCCTGTGAGGAGTTTGCATGTTCTCCTGTGCCTAGGTGTTTTCTCCGGGCACTCCAGTTTTCTCCCACATTCCACAATTGGTGCAAATTGTCCCTAGGTGTGAATGAGCGAGTGAGTTGTCTGTCTCTGTAGTGTCCCCTGCCCACTGCCCGAAGATGCCTGGGATGGGCTCCATCACCCCCGTGACCCCACTGAGGATAAGTGGTGCGGGTGTCCCCTGCCCACTGCCCAGAGATGGCTGGGATGGGCTCCAGCCCCCATCCCCCGCGACCCTAATGAGGATAAGCGGTACGGCTAATGAGATGAGATATTTGTGTGTATATATTTGAATTCCATGACTTAGCTTGTTGCATACAATGTTTCACAACGTTGTTATAAGGACAATTCTAATTCTAATCTTGTGAAATGTTGAGCTAAAAAATGCAATTTAGTCACTTTGAATGTCTATAGTTTGTGTTCTCCCTTGCGCGTTTTAGGTTGCATGACACATTCCAGCGGCATCTAGCGGTCAAATATCGCACAGTGTCCCTTTTGAGAAAAAAAGGCTTGAGAACCATAAATGTAAATTACTAATATTATGAAAATAATCTACAGTATACCTAATAAAAAACATTTTAATTATCAGACTTTATTTTTATGAGTTACTCCATCCCTGCTATGAAAACTGACTTCCAAAACGTAGTGTGCTGATCCTTTTTTGTGACGTCACTTGTGTTTAGCCTGTGTTGTGACGTCACTCGTGTTTATTTTTCCCAAAGAAACGGTGACGACGATCTACAGTAGAAAGAGTCCACTTCGACTGAACATGTCACTCGTACGGCTCCATTGTTAGATGAATTCTTTTCAGCGTTGGTCGTCGTTTCTATTCTGGAGCTTCTTTCTTTCCCCTTGTTCCCGGCTAAGGACAGTTAAAGCGAACGTTGGGACTACGACAGCTCCATAAATAAGGCACGTTTGCTCTCCTCTTCTCTACCTGAGTAACCACGAAACGAACACTGACCAGTGAGCGTCTTTTGCTGCATGGAAGTCTAATTCGTCACCAAAAAAGGAAGAAATTTACCGCCGTCAGTCGCTCAATGAGGTACTTTGAACTACAGTGTTGAGGATGTCGGTGTGTGTTTTTGACAGCTCAGCGGGAGGCTAACATTGCTAGCTAACCTTAGCCATATGTGTTTGTATTTTATTAGGATTCTGCTTTCTTTTATTCAAGACTTAGATGTGTATTTTTATTTATTTCCCATTTTAGTATGTATATATTCAGTTTAACAAAAGTAAAAGGACTAGTAACAGCTATCGGGTTCTCAACAAAAAAAACTACGTCGTTCATTTAGTAGCAACAAATGAAAACTGCCCGACTAGATTTGTCATTAATATTAAAATGCAAATGGAATTTATTTTCTTTGCTGCCCTGGTGTACAATATTGATAAAAGAAGTTTAAAATCTAGGATACAATAAAAATGCAATCAATTATGGCTATGAAAAAGGAAAAGGCTATACGCGTATATTCCTTGTTGTTCTATCTGTACATCAAGGAGTGGTTGAGTGTAAACAAGGTGTGTTGTGTTGTAGCGTATTGTCCTGCTCTGGGTAAAAAAAACTGTCTACAAATAGTCTGTGGCCCGTGTGGCTGGGATCCATGGCAATGGCTTTGGGATACTATATACTTAAAAACAGTTACCCCCTAGGAAGAAGAAAACCCATTTCCCCCCCCTACAAATCCTTAAACTGTACACATTTTATGAATTGCCATGTCAAACTTTATGTATTTTTTAAGACAAAATCAATAAATCAGAATGCATTCAAACTGGTCCTCAGAATTAACTAGAGCACAATATTAAAAATATGTCAGCTTGCGAAACAAATATTAATAAAATAATTCGTACATATTTTTAAAATCAAAGAGGATGTCTGGATTTCGGGTCAGCATGGGTGGGGACCAAATCATTAAGCATAAGTCTCAAATACAATCTAGGAAAAACACAGCCAATACATTGGTACTATGTGTCAACACTTCATCAGAGAACATGATTTAACCCCTTTTAAGCTGCTACTTCAAGAAGACCTTGATTGATCAATCTTTTTTTTCAGTGATCACATGATATTGATTGGAACATGTCGTCTCTGTCCACCCCAAGTCTACGCCCTTTTTGGCACGTTTTTGCTGAAAAAAAAAATTATATCGGCTTTTCATTGTTTTCTGGGTTGAATGTATTTATGTCACAGTCAAATGTATTTGGCTTCATGCTGTTCGCTGCCAACATTTTTAGACACGTTCAAGAAAACAGGTCTCCTCGTCTCAAGTGCTATATACTATTCATCATACTTTCTTGCATCGGCTTTTAGGAGGAGACATTTCTCTCCCTCTCCACCTCTCTTATCAACCCCGTTAGATATTTTTTTCATGATTTCACTTAATGGTCTGCTATTTTCTTAAAACCTGCTGTACACAGGTTGTGCATCAATGCACAAATAGTGGGGTGCAAAGCTCCATCAGAGGTGGGTATTTTTTTCCACTGTCCTAGAATAAAGGGGTCAGTGGTGCTCTCACTGGCAGAGTGTGTACTCTGCGGTGAAGGAGTTTGCACTGAGCAACATAGAGCATCCGCCCTCTGCACATAGCACAGAGTATGAGACAGTAACGCCAATACACATCAAACAAGGGCACCACTGACCCCTAGAAAAAATTGATGGAATCCCGCACCCCGTTTTTTCAGACCCACTGCTTTAAAGGCACAGTGTGTATATTTAGAACCTCTTAGTGGTAAAAAAAAAATCCTCATTCATTAATAATAACAATATTAATTTTCATAATAAGAAAAATACATGAATTATCATGAAAACAGTTATCTTACTCATCTTACTCTATACATTAAGAGTATAGTCATGGTTTGGGAGGAGTACTGTATAGATAATATGGACTAAGATGTAAAAAAAAGAAGAATTTGCTAAAAAACAGAATGAACGGACTCGAAAAAGATACAGTATCAGGTCGGTGGCAAAAGTCAAATTTGTGTTTGCTTACTGTGTCATCATTTCTTGTCTGTGAACATTTGACAAGAGGACTTGTGTAGGGCACAGGACAGCAGATTGTGTCTTTTCCAATTGCCGGGGTACCTTGCAACAAAGGGACTGTTGTTGAAAAGCCCATGTGACTGTGTTACTGTGTGCATTGGTTCCACCCCTGTCATGTGATGAGGGTTGGGCTATATGGTGGTGAGCTGCTCCTTCCAACACTACAATTGCGCACAGCATCGTTAAAGTGAGAAGATGGAGGAATGTATTGTGGAACCAGGAAGGTTTGGAATGTCTGACAGACTCAAGGAAGAAGAAATACTATGCAGAAGACATCCTTGTCTATTTTGTGAGTACATGTGATGGTCTGATAACTCTTCTGTATCTTTAATCAGAATGGTGTCTTGTGAGCAAGTCTTGGCTAGACTGGTTGTCTTGAACAGAAGGAGTACCACATGATTGGTGGACATTTGACATAATTGTATTATGATTTAACAAAATATAGAGCAAAACAAAAGTTTTTGGGCATAAAAGATACGTAGTTCTATAAAATGAGACATGACTGCATCTCTGGACTCATTATATATTACAATAATTTCATAATTAAATTGTGCAAGATAACATTTTTTGAAAACTCTGAATGAACATTTGTTCTGCAAGTGTGTAACTGAAGTACATGTGAACACACTGTTTAACCTTTGTGTTTGAACTGAGAAATGAGGCTGGAACTTTTGTGTTTGCAGTTGTCAAGCAGGTTCTATGGTTCCCAAATCAATGTAACCTGCAGGTCCAGCCAGAATTACTGGTCTCTTATCCATGTATGTTATGTTTGCACCTGCGGTTCACTTTTAAGACTCGATATTAAAGGTATGACGGTGTTTACCACTCGGCACTAACACGCCATGAACAAGCAAAGAAGATGAGTGAATATGCTTCGCAAGTTGAAATGTTATGCTTGATTCAGGGAAGCCAAATGTGTGCGAGGGCAAATAGGGCTTATAGTAGTTGTGAGACATGAGAGTGCCATGGACTTGGGCTACATGAGTCCTACCAACGTGCTTCAGAGCTTTGAAGAAAATACTGTACATATACTGAGGTGGACAAAATTGCCCCTTTTAGAACACTGTGCTACAGATTATATCCCAACTTACCAGCAGCAGTCTTCTGTGATCACTTTTTTTTTTTTTTTCATAGGAAAAAATGGTACTGAATAAAACAATGTTAAAGTGTTTACTTGAAATGCTTTGGCAATTCTTTGCTGCAGCATTTTTTTTAGTTTTTACTTTTGGAAAAGTTTAATGTTGTGTAATTGACATGATCACGTTGAGGAAATCTATAATAGTGTGTTTGGTGGTCATTGTGTCGTTTCATTATTAAGCTTCTCCAAATATGAAGGAATTTTCCTATAAATCCCATGGGAGCTTGGTTTTGTAGAAAGAATAATTAATTCCATCAAAAGGAGTTGGATCATCTAAAAAAAAATTACTGAGTCCGTTATGGATGGCCGCATTATTTGTCAATTAAACTTGTGTATTTAGGATCATTGGCAGATCATTTCTTCTTCCATCTTTAGACCTATCCATCACTTTGGTTCAAGCTTATCTCTTGGTCTCGGGAAAGGTTCTTCAAAGTTGTGCCTTGAGGCATGCTGAATTACATAGAAGGCTACTACCATGTTTCGCAGACGGTTTGCTTGGATGTGCTTCTTCTAAGGACGGTATATTTCCAAATACCGTCTCCTAATGTATGGGGTTGGGAAGCTTCTGTATTTGAAAGATTTGTATGACTGATGTTTTCACCTGCTTTAAATGGCCTACTGCTTTCTGTGCTGTGTCCCATATCTACATGTGCTTTTTGGACATTACAATCTAGATTGTAGCTGATTTGTTGCTCTTTTCCCTTTGCTGCGCTCTGTCACGCTTATATACATATACATATATATATATATATTTCCCCCGCATGGTTGCCAATGGGATTACTGTATATGCGAATGCAATAAATTAGAGGCTATCATGAAGAATGCTGAATATATTCTGTCACTTTTTGTGCGAGAAGCAGAACTGTCAATAATACAAAAATTATATGTTTAAACTAATTATTGACATGCTACCCCCACTCAGATAAAAACTTTACAGTGGCATGCATTGAAGTTAAGTAAGATGTTTATGCGAATGCGGCAAGTGTGAATGTACTGCCATATGAATTGGTTGCTAACATGGTTGCTATCGAGATAGTTTTTACAATATTGATCATATGATAATAGCTCAAAGGTCTTTGAAAATATAACTGTGTTGTCCTGAATAATACTTATGAACGGTGGGGCTTTGGTTTAATGAAAGGCATGTTTGTGATTGTATCTGACAGAAAAAGATCTAATGCATCCATCAATAATTAACACACACACACACACTTTTCATGTCCTACAAGCAATTATACCAACAATTGTCTTCTTTTCAGTTGTGTCGAATTTTGATAATGATTTTTCTTTACAATATTCATAATTAGGTATGTTGGAGGTTGAAAGTTTATAAATATTCAGGACTCCTATCCTCCAGGGGTCAGCAACCTATGACACGCGTGCCAGAAGTTGCATGCGAGGGGTTAACCAGTGGAACACGAGCGCAAAACAAAATAATAATGATAATATTTTAAAAATGCGCATTTTTACCTGAAATTTAGACATTATCAGTTGCGCGCCTTGTTACTTAGAGGCCTTACGTTAGCGACCCTCTTCTGCTCCGTGTGTGAGCGTGTGTCTGCGCGGCGCCGAGGAGAGGAGAGATCCGTGTTTTAACCCAGCCAACGAAACACAGGCCCGCGATAAATGAATGAATCACGACAGCTCCTCCAGCGAAGAAATCTCGCTCTTTCCAGCCAGCGTGGACAAATTACTGGGGCTTTGTGCAATACATGACCGCGCTGTTCGCGCATTATGCATCGAGGGTGTTGTACCTCGCGCATCAAGTGTTAAATGTCATTACAAGTCGAAACATGAATTCAAGGCGTAGACATTAAAACGTGCTGTGTCCAGGTAAGGCAAACAAACACAGACCCTGAAAACCTTTGTCACCGATAAAAACAGCACCACTGAAGCAAGTTATCACATTGCTCACTGCATAGCAAAGCACAAACAACCGTGTACTGATGGCGAATATTTTAAAGAAGCGCGTGTGTGCACGTGTGCCTTCTGCTTTGCTGCTGTTATTTCAAGCTTTGATCATTTCTGCAACAAGATATCATTGATAAATGGTATAGTAGCTGTCCATGGCACTTGTTTTTTGATTTTAGTTCATTGTTAATGAAGAATGGTTGATTCTGGTTAATTCTTGTGGCAAAAAGTTGACGTCATGAATGGCTACAGGCCTTTCCACTTGCTATTCTCATTCATTTTTTAGTTGATTGATGAACAAGAATAGTGCAAGATAAATTGGTCAGTAATACCAGTGTTTTTCAACTACTGTGCCAGGGCACACAAGTGTGCAGTGAGACCTTGTCTAGTGTGCCGCTGGAATTTGGTTATTCATTATTTTTGCTATCTTCAAACGAGGAACTGTAATAGTCATCCATATCAGTAGGTGGAAGTAGATTTTTATATACTAATTATCTGCTCATGAGGTAGTACAGTACAAAGCTAGAACTGCAAAAAAACAGTACAAAGCGGTTTAAGATTGCACTGTAAAAAATAAAAACATAAATAAAGCACAACATTCTTTTTTATTTTAAGTATGATTTTATTCTTTTTATATACTAATTATCTGCTTATGAGGTAGTACAGTGAAATATTTGACATAACTTCATTTTCAAACGTTTTCGACGGACGATGTGCCTCCGAACTTTTTTATAAATAAAAGTGTACCTTGGTTCAAAAAGGGTTGAAAAACACTGGGTTATGTTGTAGAAATTGGAGGTCCGATAATCGAGAGAAAGTCTTCTCATAAGTGGATAAAAGAAATAGACAGGAGCCAGTCTCGTTACGGAGGGAGATTGTCACTTTATTGATGCGTCAATAAAGATCTCACAGAGCTAGGAACATGACAATGTATTTAAAGCTGGTAGTGACGATTAGGCTTCGATTGAGTACACCCCAAAAGGCGGTCCTGTATCACGTATGAGTACGTGACCAGTCCCGTGTACGCCGTATGAGTACGTGACCGTTCCTTGCACGCCGTCTGGCAACGGTATCTTCAAGGTAAACTCTAATCGTCTGGTAACGGTATCTTCAACCGAGGTCACCCCGACCTTTTCCCACAAGCAAGTAATGTATTGTAAGTTAATGTAGACATGTATGCAAATCTATTTCTATATATGCAAGTGCAAATGCTTTTGAGGATTTGCCACAACATAATCCCCCCTTTTTTTTTTTTTTCCTTTGAATGGAAATTAAAATTGAAAAGGAAAACAGAGTAGTGGCAAATTATTACCAATCGTAGATATCAATACAGGACAGAGTTTACGCGAATCGAAAATAAAATAAAATTCTGGCGGTCAGCCTGCTGTGATTACTCTAACTTTCATTGTTCATGTTTCATTAAATAAAAAAGAAAAAACCCCTAACACTCCAAACATCTGACCCATGCACTAACCCCCCCTTCATTTATCTTTATCCGTACATACTGTATTATACACGTGGACCGTCGACGGTTGATCGGTACGTGATAAAGGTAAATGAATAATTAAACTGATAAGTGATAACAAATTTTGGTAACAGCCGTCGATACATTTCAAGATGAGTGGATAGTGATACAGCATATACATCGGCCTTTGGCCTGACCCCTGTGCATAATTTGAAGACCATGCACTGTCGTATTCGTCAACGGGTGGCGTGAAGTCAGATGTTGGAGTGAGTGTTATCCCAGCAGGCATCACGCTCAGTTTCCATGCAGCCAAAAACCCGGAAGCGACGATGACCATCCCAGGCAGCAGCTTGTTCCCCGGCAGTGTGACATACCAACAAAAGAATCACAAGTAGAAACCAATATATTTGTTGCTGTTATTCCTAGTGCTACTTGATATTGTTATTAGTGTAGATTATCATTTGTGTCTCTTTCCGCAGATGCTCCATTATTTAATGTAATGTAGACTGACTATTAACGTTGCCAAATAAAATTCAAGGTTTTGAATTTAGTTGAGTCATCTGTCCTCCCTCAGGAATAGGCTTCGATATTTAATCACTAACTGTGCTCATTGAGCTTCTTGCCACCCTAGTATTAGCCACTACTGTCATTTGTTCTCCAAAAGTCTTAAGAATTCCTCTTTTAAGAATAGGTATGGCACAGAAACACAACAAATACATAATTATTACGATAGTTAGTACGAAAATTTCCCCCCTTCGCTAACATACTACCCCAGTACCCAAATGTAGACGAGAACCAATCAAAAGAGATACTGTTCTTTTCAGTATTTACTGTCACTTCATTGCTCAACTCACGAATCTTTGACAGTGCTTCTGTGAAGCTTCCTGCTTCGGATGTATTTAAAGGTATATACATACAGCCTTCCTCCTTTATCATATGACACACGCCTCCTTTACTGGCCAAGAGAAAATCGAGGGCCTGATGATTCTGCCAGGCCATCCTAGATGTCTCATGTAATTGCTCTCCTACTGCACTAAAGGCCTCGTTAATGTAATTAATAAACGTTGTTGGTTGTAATAAATGTAGTTAATCCATTTTGCGTTCTTATTCTGAGTTATCCAGATAAACACCGATTCTAATCCAGACTTAATTTCATTGCTAGCTATAAATTACTCTGGAATTACCCTCGGTTGTCCGATGTTATTTAGCCATACCCGTCCACATACATATGCTTTCTCTACTCCGGCCAATTGTCAACAAAAATATTTCATTTAATTACTTTTTCCCCTTTTCATTTCTTCCTTTTTTTCACTTGTATATCCCTCTCTTCTCTTTTCCTCAACGCCTACTTTCTTTTCGCCTTTTTATTTCTTCCTTTGCTAACTCTTATCTTTCTGTATTTGTAACTTCCTTACTTGCTCTGCCAACAATCCATTTTCCACATAACTCTCCCTTCTTCTACGCCCTCTAACACGTGCTTTTTAGCCCACTTGTTTAATGGGAAATTGACATATAACCATCTCACTTAATCTTCCAATTTATTTATTTATTTTTCCCAAACCAATTAAATCTGCTATCCTAGCTCCACCTACTTCATTTGAAAACGACGTGCATTGATCTACAACGATTCATCTTACTCATTTGTATTCCATTCAATGAATATTTCCTCCATATTCAATGAAAAAAAAGTATTAACTCACGCTCTTCCACTATTCTCGTACACCAATGCTTTACATTCTCAAATTACTCCATTTAATTCACTCAATTGGATTTCTCCTCATCTTCACATTCCTTTATTTTCCAATTTTTAACTGAAAACGAAACATTTTTATTCATTTTCTGTCACTATTCCATCTTTCTATGGTGTGGTTCTGGCATTACCTCTATGAATCTGAAATAACTCAACATAATTTTTCCAAACTTACCACTCCTAAATTTATCATTTTCCAATTGAAAAAACAGAAAAAATTTGGACCGTAAAAAATATTTATTGGAACCCCTTAGGCCCCTATGCGTTATGTTGTACACCCTTAGCGTCAAACACTGATTACCCAAAAAACGAACATTTTCGATTCCTGACGCGATGTGCTCTCGGTTCCACCCAAAAACAACATTTTTAAACGGTCCTACTGTTGATAACAAAACGTTTCTGTCGTTGCATTG
This sequence comes from Urocampus carinirostris, assembly GCF_059441175.1. Lineage (NCBI taxonomy): Eukaryota > Metazoa > Chordata > Actinopteri > Syngnathiformes > Syngnathidae > Urocampus > Urocampus carinirostris. Next base: position 36,044,723 of record NC_142356.1, on the reverse strand, counting down.
TGCACTTAAATTCGCTTCCTTTTTCTCCTTTGTTAAAAAACGCACGCGCTCTCGTCCGCGGCATTTTTCCTTCGTATTTTTCTACTTTTTTCTTTTCAGTTACGTGGGCCGCTTAAACGCTAGTACAAACAAACATATAAGACGAGAAAAAAGAGAATATAGGACAGGATACAAACATTTACACATTGAACAAACATAAAACATATGACAAGACAAATGGCCCACAAAAATTTAAGTTGTTTAGTCAAATTAAGTCAGTGCACATTGAGACCATGCGCCTACACAACTACCGAGTTAGGGTTACGGTTTTCCTCTTCTACACAATTTCCCGAATTTTACGTACTGGCCGTGCACTCATTTTTGGCTGTCGGCGTTGTAACCTCACTCTTTAGTGCTGTCGCCGTGGGTGTAGGTTTCTCTGGACTTTGGTGTGTCGGAACCTTTCTTGCCTGTATCGTCACATTAAGGTTTAGCCTATCATTAATATTTAGTATTATTATTTAGTATATTATTAACTTTAGTCTGTACTGTCGTTAACATATTCGGTTTCTGGTAGTCCGTCGGCACTCCGACTGGTTGCACGTTTCTCTGACTCATCCCATGATACCCGGAATTTCAGTAATTCAAACTTGTCTTCTATCGCAAATTGCACTATTTATACACGTCCTTCTACTCAATCAAGGAAGCAAGGCTTAGGGCGCTCTGAGAAGAGGGATGACTGAGAATGGGCGCCAAGAGTGGACTGAGAGTGTGATCGTGGCTACTGTGTTGTGCTGCGCAGAGACGATTCAGTTTTATTAAGACGACAGCAGTATGTGTGTGTGTGTGTGTGTGTCGTCGTATCGATACTAATAACTACAAGGAGTGGAATGGAACTATGACGACTATAACATGAAACCAAACGAGACGTCACGCTCTATAGAGAATTTACCAACCTATTTCATCATCGCCTACAATCAGCTTAAAATTTTTCCAACATTCTGCTTCTTAAAAGAACCTAAAAAAAATCAGTCATTAAAAGCGCAATTAACCACCAGTCTATCGTCCCAAAAACAATTGTTTTAAGTCAATGGTGGGCAAACTTTTGTCGTCACGGCCTAGGGACACATCCAGTTCTTCTCATTTACAATTATGATGTTGTATTTCATTATATTTAATTCCTGTTTATTTACTTTGTGTAAGCTTTGCACATCAAACTGAAATATTAGCCCTTTGTTCCTTGTTATTTTTTCCATTGTTCCTTACAAAACCGCTCCCCAGTTCCCAAACGTACGACGGTGATCGTTTGGATACACCATTTTTCAGATCTTTCCACAAACACTATTTATGTCTGGACTTGGGCTTGGCTATTCTAACACATTTATATTGTTAGTTTTAAAACATATTATTTTAGATTTTGTTTATGTACGAACCTCTACTGAACATCAGTATACCTTCAGGGCAATTGCAGTTGACTCAACAAGGTTCGTTTGCTTTCGGAACGGACTAATCCCGTTTCAATCCAATTGATTCAAATTGATAATGTGTTTCGATTTACAATAGTTTCATCATTTCATATTTACTGCTAGAACCAATTAAACGTATAAGTAGAGGTACAACTGTGTACACCTTTCTTTTGCACTATATTGACTATTTTTCACCAAATGCATATTTGCATATTTACACAAACCTCAACCGTATGTAACATTTTAAATGCACATTCTTGTGTACATATTGTATTAATTATAACTATAACCTTATCTTTTCCGTTCCTTTACCTAACTTTGAAGATGGAGTGTCATGCCAAATGTAATTGTCAGTTACAATGTGTGCACCCGTTTTGTAACTATGTCCGTAAAGTTATATTCCTTCTTATCATAAATGATGCGTATATATGTAGTGCTTCCAATACCCTGAGGAACTCCAAAAACACTACCTAATGTGTTGTTTTTCATACTTTTGTCGCAAGTTTTTCATACCCAATTTTCAGCAAATTATCCTTATTTAAATAATTTATGTTGTATGTTTGTCTTAGTGTTTCTTTTTCTTTTCTTTCAGAATTAAAGCAAAACAATATACTAGGTTAACTTTCTGTGGAATTCAGGGGCACTTAGAGTCTCGTTAAGTTTTATCGTGCTTACGTACTGAGATGTTTTAGTGCACAGGTGTCAAACAAGCGGCCCGCTAAGGGATTGAATCCGCGACCTTGGCGTTATCAGCACCAGGGGGGGTTGAATCCGGCCTGCGACAACACTTAGTGAAGCGCAAGAGAAAAACAAGCTGTAGGCTGACATTCTTTCTCTCTCTTCCTCCCTTTTTCTCTCAACCATTATCTCTCTTCCACTCCCCTCGTCTCTCTTTTTCTCTCAGTCTTTTTACTTTATTCTCTTTTACTCTTTCTATTTTTCCATGGATTTCTGTCTTTCTCTTTCTCCTTCTCTCTCTCTTTTGCACTTTCTCATTTTCTTTCTCTCTAATGTACTAGTCCGGCCTCCGTGAGAATGTTTGTTCTTTAGTGTGGCCCCTGAGTTAAAATGAGTTTGACACCCCTGTTTTAGTGAATTAGCCAGGTTATTCAATTTCTAAACTTTTCCCAAAATTTAAGTACTAGTAGACATTGTCTTAGTTTAATTATTTTCCATTCATTTTCTATGCAGTTATATTTTAAATCACCACGATATGTCTCGAAATCCATTCTGTCGTTATTTTTAATTCCTTTAATCCTTTCCAGGATTGATCAATCTTTTTCTCATTGTTTTCTTAAAAAAAATGCTCTTTTCCATAGACAATGTTTCATTTTAACTTATTCAACCATAAGTCAGCTATTGTTTCACATTCATTTATCATTTGTCGAACGTAACACTCATTCTAAAAAACTCAGTGTGGAATCAATTGTCCTAAAAAACCTGCCAACTCGAACTCAATGTCAAAAATTTCTAATTGTCTTTTCATCCCTCTGTAATCATAATCTCTTATTGTTGATTCGATATAAAGCAATACCTACTTGTCACCTATGAATTATCTTGTTGAATCGTATCTATTTTACATTACTATCTTAATCTTTTATTCCGCGCAACAATCTTCGTTTTTACTCAACTGTCTTAGTTCCCTTTGTTTTTCTTTTTCTTTTCTTTTTAAAAGAAATATTTCATTCAGTGACTGGAATAGCTTCAGCTACGTTATTAATGATTTCTAGTCTCCAATTTTCTTCCCTGTGATACTATGTCGTCATCTTCAAACTTCTTTCAATTTTTGATAATTCGAAATCATTCACACCACTAGTAATCTATTATTGAATATGAGAAAAACTAAGGAAACAATCTTTTTATGTATTACGCCTCTTTTGAATATGTCCGTTTATAACCAACGAAAAGATGGACACTAAAATTATGGATGGTTTCCAGTCGTCTTCTTTGTTTTACACGCCTCTGCTTTAGCAAAACTACACGTCTTAAAAGTTCTTACCCTTTTTACATTCGCATATTCAACGAGAGATGAATAGTTTTGTTACTTAAACATTCTTTCTTTTTAAACTATTCTGTATAATTATCTAGTATACACTCAGTGTTCACAGTTCACCCTGTTCCTGTGTCCCAGACGCATCATCTATGTTGGGGACGCAACCATTTCCTGTAAATTTTCATTATCATTTAATTCCTCTTTAACAAAGATTCTTGGTTTTGCTGTATGAGATTTTATTTTTCTGCACGCCGATCTTAGCTAACGAGATCTCGTCGCTTCGAGATTACGTCATTGCTGTTGGTAATTGGTTAAGTCCGTCTTTTTCATTGGACAAAACGGCTTTTTCCTCAATTTATTGAAGAGAGCCCTCTCATAAATGCTTTTCTTGCACTTAACTTGGTATTTAGTTCTGTAGTTACTTATTTTTAATTGATGTAGTGTACTATGTCTTTGTTTTAAAGTACTATATTGAATCGTTAGTTTTGTGATACTGTTTAGTATACCTCTAGGGGCATTTCTCTATTACCGTATTACTGTCGTAGTATTTATACGGTACTTTCCTTCAGCGATTTTAATTTTTACCGTGTAACGTTTTGAGTGTTGAGTGACTTAAAATTCGACTGACTCCTGCCGTCACTTATGAGTGCTAAGGGTCATTTTGTCTGTCATTTTGTCCCAAAATGAAAATGTTAAAAATCCCTACAACTGAAGATATTTACGTATTTACTTTTAGCACGGGCGCTGTGCAATGGAGCAAAATGCGCATGTCCTGTTTATAGTCCTTAACACTTACCTAATCAAAACTTTTGAGTTTCTTTGCTACAGCTTCTGGATAAAACTTTCGTTGTCGGTTAAGGTTTTTTCCTGCGAGTTTTTATTAGAAATGTCTTGATAGTGAACCTAAATCGTTTAATTAGCTTTCTTATAAAGTATTTAGCAATTTATATCCAAAACAGGGATTGCTGGTGTGACTACGCGATTGCAAACTGGAGTTACTGGAGTTTTCCATAACATAACATGAGCATCACCTAGAGGCAGTGAAAAATAGTGCTTATGTGGGTGCTGTGACCCCCCTTTATTATCCTGTTAAGCACTTTTATTTTGGTTGCACTCCACAGTGCAAAGACTTCTTGCGGTCAATTTATACACACTGTCCCTTTAAAAAATTTCGAGTGCATGTCTCTTATGAAACCATATTCTAAAAATTATATTTTACACATTTTCGTCACATCTCACATTTTTCTTTTTTCCTGTAATGTTTTTGATTTTGGTACTTTAGAGCTTATCTACCTCAGGGCCAGTGAGCCCTTCATGAGGTAAAGTGTACTTGTACTTTCCAAATCACCAACCGTTTTGGCATGTTATACAGTAGTGTCACACTTAACCGGGTCGCTGTCTCTAGGATGCTTCATGGTCGTCAGCGTCGCTCTTCGGATCTCCGGTTGCACTTTCGGAACCGCAATTTCCATTCGCCGCTGCGATTTCTCGAGCTCTGCTCCTAGTAACAACCATATCAGACAATTTATTATCACACACAGCTTTGTCACCCACATCTTGTTTTCCTAATTTGAACGTTACTGTCCTGTTGATCTTGCTTGGTCTCGTTGACGGTGGCAGCAGGGGTCAGCAATAAATGATTGGTGAAAAATTAATGCCATTAATTGCGAAAAATTAATGGAATGGTTGCTTAAATTCATAAATCCATTTATTGCAAAATTTAAATAATTAGCAACTATTGCGAGTTTGCGACCCATTAATTGCGAAATTATCCGGGTTTTTTGTTAGTCGATTGCGTCAACAAACGTGCAAATTCTCTCGCCGCGCGAGCATTTCGTATGCGGTCAAGGGCACATACACGCACAATCGGGACAGTGCATGTATACGCGTAAGCTACCGTGTTTCCCCCATTATAAGGCCCAGCTTTTTATGAGAAATGAAATTCAACCTTGTCAACAAATTGCCTAGAAGCCCAACTTTTTTGTTTTATAACAACCGCTTCTGGGACAGCGAATTTGTTTCCCACATCGTTTCATCTAATGAAAATCTCTAACATTTTCACTATATCCGATGTTTCTATGTTGTACACATTTTGTTCAAAAATGAATGTGTAATAAATAGCAACATCTCTTATTACTAAGGTGTCTTACTGCGCATGATAATGTTGGCGTGAATGTTCCATCATTCACTGTTCATCTAACCTCAGTTAGTGTTCCGACAATTCGCATATTAATTTAGGAGGAATCGACAAATTATAATTATAAAACAAGCCCCAACATGCCGGTAGCTGATGTGATCACCAATAACTCAGAAGATATTTTTTGTACTAAAAGTAAAGATTAAAGGACCAGTTTGTTCGACCATATTGACACGGCTAGCACACCATTAAATTACCAATTAATGGCTAGAAATCCAATAAATACCCATCAATTGGCCTTGCCGCAAAAAAAATTAATTTTAATTTTTTCGCACTTAAATATTATTTTTTTCCAAAAATCAATTAATGATGACCCCTGGGTGGCAGCGTGAGCCCTCGACCTGGACTGCGGCCAGCGTTGCCCTCACGACGGTGTACGGTCCCTCACGCCTCTGATGGTTCCTCTTTCGTCGACCTTGATGTACACGAGATCCCCTGGGACGTCTTTTCAAATGGTTGTTCGACCTTGGACTCCTGTCTCTTAACCAGCTAGTAGATGACAGCCGTCAATTGTCACATTCAGTCTCTCAGTTCAGTTTGTAGTGTTTTGTAGTTGCTCAAGTGGCCCAGATGCGGTGCTGGTCTGCCTGTTACACGGATATGATTTGACCAAAGTGAAATTATCTGAAAATTAGGTGGGGGTCTGGGGGGTGCGGGCCCCCAACTGGGTCCAGGGCAGTGCCCCGGTGGGGGGACTAGTGGGGCGAAGTCCCCCCCGAAGCTCATGGGTTTTCCGTGTTTTTAAAGTACTTTCAATGCATTCAGATGACAAAGAAATAGACAAAACAACAGCATCAATTTTCAATGTATCTTCCCATATAAAATTACAGTTTAAGTCAAAATCAGCCACATTAAAAAACATTGGACTACCTGTGCTTTTAAAAACTATCACTGAGAATACCATCATATCTAACTCATGTGATTACTAAGTTAACACATAAATCATGTTGAAGAGTTCAAATTTCATGAACAAATAATTGTATCATGACCAAACGAAAAGTAACTCATTAGAACATACCTCTAATGTCTTTGTTATGGCAGAAGAGTTTATCTATAAATGAAAGTACTGTAGTGGGTTGTACCTAATTCACCCACGGAACCATTGTTTAATGTGTTGTTTTTGTAAGATGCCCTTCACGACCTTTAGAACAAACAAATTTATCTGATATAAAGTCAAAGGTATTTCCCTGTTACCTATTCTCCCTGCCTCTGGAGACACAATCACCGATTTCCTGGAATGCAGATTCAAAATACAATTTTAGCAGTATTTCTGTGTTAAAATAAAATAATTCACAATCCAAACGTATCAATATTCCTCAGATTTGTAAACACTACGTCAATCAACAAGATTCTAGCGTGATTCAAAGCAGACGTGTGTTGTTAGTTATCACCGCCCTGTCGACGGCCTTGGCCGTCTGGCTCAGTCCATTGTGACGTTCACTCGCAGTCTGCCGCCGGAATGTTTTCGTGAGCTTATCAGTACCAAACTGACCTTGGTGTCCAGCTGTCTACCTTTTTCTCCTCGTAACTGGCTGCAACCAGCACTGTTTGAGAACAGCCTGGATGTGCTCCAGTGTCCCCACAACCCTTCTGTAGACAAGCGGCCAGACAATGGATTAGTGAACGTCTTTGTTTGCTCTTTGCTCGTTTTTCTGTCCATCTTCGGCCCTTTTCAACGATCGTCTGACTTCTGAATCCTGTTAAATCGGTCATGTTTACAAACCCGGATGTTTAGTCTAGGTTAAATGACTGAATGAATGAATGAAGACATCACCTTAGCAAGTAATCTGCTCTTCATTGTATTTTGAAAAAGCCTGCCAAATTGTCCTCAATTTACCCAAACTATGCTTATTACGTTTATCGGAACAAGATCTCACAAATCAAAAGGCCACACGCAAACGGAGCACTTGACTTGACGAATTAAGTAATCCCTCCATTTTTTTATTTTTATGACACCACTTAACATAACGTTACATAAAGTAAAGGGAAAACAATACACACGGTCGAGCTCAACTTACACACGGAGAAAGACAGAGTGGTGGGGGTAAGGGGGGGTAAAAAACAAAAAACAAAAAAGACAAAAAGAACCAACGGTTTGCGCTAATAACCCACAAAAACCAAGAAGCAGTCACTCCATCATTCATCCATGCCTCCATAACTCCACACCCAACGCCAAACAAAACAAAAACAAAAAAGACAAAAACACAAAGGTTCTCCTCCGCACAGCGTCGTCCTCGCCCTTAAACAGTTAACTATAAATCACCCGCGTACAAAATAAGATATTTTATTTCCTTTTTTACAAAAATACAGAATATAATTTGCATAAACAGTCAAATAAATATTACATTTCAAAAGGGTCTTTAACAAACGTTTAGGACACTTTTACTTGTATTTATTTTTATTATATAATTACCTCTTTTTAATATTAAATATAAAAGCAGTAACGTTCGCTCATTGGTAACATTTTTTTAATGACTGTTATTATTTAAATAAAGAGAAATCACATTTAAGCAAGCGATGTTATCTGCCATTGAAATAAAAATCACTCAGCGAAGCCCACGACCCTGAGATTAAGAATCTCATGCTCCACCGACTGAGCTAGCCGGGCGGGGGAGAACACACATCCACAGACAGAAACACACACGCACAGTTCTCGCTAGCTGGCACACACCAACATTCCCGAATGAGACATCTCCCACACCAAAACATGTCATCAATTCCCACACATTCTTTGTATCGCCTGTTCTATGCGAAAGTATTTTAATAATAAAACATCGATTACTGCTCATTTTTTAACGTCGGTCTAATAAAATCAGATTTTAGAAAATGGCGATCTCCCACGCACCACACTTTTTATTAAGTCAAGGTTACATGTCCGACTCCCAAATCATAAATCCACTAGGGAAACAAATAAATATTTCCCGTATCAACCATATATAGATAGTCTATTGTTGAACTGTCATTAGCAAATGACGACGTCTCGTCTTCGCTTCTACACAGAACTCAAGACAATAATAAATATAAAAAACAACCGACGCCGCTGCACCATTTTATCCAGGTTTTCAAGCAGCCCATGTCCCAAAACAGACAGGATTCTTTGAGCTCAGAACTCCCGTCGGACATAAAAATCTCAACTCAGTCTATATATCTCATCCGTCCGAACTCGGGCCTGACTACAGACGGAAAATCCCACGTGCACGAATTTTCATAATTTAGCTCCGACGCCACAGGCTCCTGTCCACCCACGAATCTCCACAAGCAAACCGAAGTAAGGAGAGAAAAAAAATCTTCCTTACCTCAACCGCTCATTCGAGACCGTTCCACTGATAAGTCTTTTCCCTTTTCTTTTTTACTTAATTAGTGCCAATCCACGTTGCGGCGCCAAATGTTGTAGAAATTGGAGGTCCGATAATCGAGAGAAAGTCTTCTCATAAGTGGATAAAAGAAATAGACAGGAGCCAGTCTCGTTACGGAGGGAGATTGTCACTTTATTGATGCGTCAATAAAGATCTCACAGAGCTAGGAACATGACAATGTATTTAAAGCTGGTAGTGACGATTAGGCTTCGATTGAGTACACCCCAAAAGGCGGTCCTGTATCACGTATGAGTACGTGACCAGTCCCGTGTACGCCGTATGAGTACGTGACCGTTCCTTGCACGCCGTCTGGCAACGGTATCTTCAAGGTAAACTCTAATCGTCTGGTAACGGTATCTTCAACCGAGGTCACCCCGACCTTTTCCCACAAGCAAGTAATGTATTGTAAGTTAATGTAGACATGTATGCAAATCTATTTCTATATATGCAAGTGCAAATGCTTTTGAGGATTTGCCACAACAGTTATACGATTAAAATGTATATCTATGTTGTATATTTTAAATGGTGTAAAATGACAGTTCTGTCGGATATGAAAAAAATGTTGTGCGAGTCATTAATCTTAGTGTGGCACACTGATTTAAGGAAATTTGAAAGTGGCACTCCACACCGAAAAGGTTGCTAACACCTATCCTAGACAAAGGTTCAATACCAATACTACCCTTTCCTCTCAATCTTGCAATTAAACTCTTGCAAAGCGCATATGTTATGTCACTAAAAGCACAGATCAAATTCATGACGTGGTAAGAAGTAATTCATTAATTAATTAATTAGTTACAAGTTCTCCAGTTCATGCACCCACTAATTGTGAACTATTGTGAATGCGTCTGATATGCTTACCCAATTAGTGGCGTGAAAGGAGACTTCTCTGAAGAGATGAGTCTTTTTACCTGAATGGACATTATTGTTCTGGACTGCACTCAAATGTATGGACACAATATTATTCACCATCAATTTAACATGCTCTGTCGTAAAATTCCCCAAGTAAGCGTGTTTAAATCTCATAGCATTTAATCGATAGTAAAATAAGCAGTATTCATTCCAGTCAAAATGAGGCCAATTCTCTACCCAGAGTGCCTAATGTTTAAATTCATCAGCTAGTTCATTGTTAGCCTGCTTGCTTAGCTTTCCACTGTTTTAGAAGGCAAGTAGGGATTGAATGCACCTTTAAGCACAGTGCATCTGAGCTGCCATTTTTGGGATGTCGTAGGCGATCAGCGCCATTGCAGACGGCACAGACACTGTTTTCAGAGATGCTTCAAGTTGTGTAAAATACATATTGTGGATCACGTTACCTTTCCAAGATGGTGACATCTATAAGTGTATTTTTGCGAATTTAGGAAGTTAGTTTTCTGCTGAAACATCACTTGTATACAGGAAAGGCTGATGTACCTGAGAACTAATGCACACAGAAAGAAGAACACATGCCATTACGAAAGACACAATGGAAAATTACTGTCGCAATTGTAACACTGGCGTTTTTACTGATGTTGATGTTTGCCCCGGTAACGGACCATTTTGTTCATTTTGATTCTGAGCTTGCGTGAGATGCTTTACTCCTCTCCATATTACATTTTTTGTTGTGGTCACCATATGACTAATGCTCAATGCTGTGGAATTAAAGACTATTGACACCTCTTATAAAGTTGTGACGTAAATATTGACTATATATTTGGACTGTCAGAGCCATTTGTTGTATATTCAGCGTTATTGTGCTCCACAGAAACCTAGGCCCCTGTCACTGTAGCCATGGTGCTAGTCTGCCTTGTGTTGATGTAAAAAAAGACACTGTTTGTTGAAGGATATTTCTTTTTTTCTGTGAGGACAGTTTGTAATGGCACAAAATAGCACACAGGCACTTCCTGTGGAAGGAAGGGAACCTTTTCAATTCTATGCCTTGTACTCCAAAGAAACTTCACGCTGGATTTCACTGGCACGTTGTTTCACATCTTATTTGATGAATCTCATCAATTTATTTCATTGCAAATTTGAGTTTTATCTTCTGCTCTTTCCAGGGTTTTCCTCTGACTACAGTACTGGGACCCCCCAAGGAGAGGTGGTGTTGGGAGCCACATGCTATGACAGCTATTTACTGAGAATGAATCATGACTTCAGTGGTACTGGTTGACAATAGTGGGGCAGTGGTGGAGTACATCACAGCTGTGGAAGACCCACTGCAGGTTGGTTTTGTGAAAACTCATGCAAAAAAAAAATCAAAAACTAAGTTTTGCTACAGTTTATCTGAATGCTAGGACTGCAATGCTTAGTTGACCTTGACAAAAATCAATAATATAAATAGTCAACATTGAATTTCATTGTTGACTATTATCGCCAAACACGTTTTTCCAATAGAGAAAGGCATCTCTACATGAATATAATCTTTGCTCAGAGTCGCTCATGCCAAGTAGCCAATTGCATCTCTTTTTCGAGTGGTAACATAAACATACATATATGGCAGAGTTGACGTCACCTACATGTGTCAAAACATCTTAAGTATTGTAGCATTTTAGCCTGAATACAGCAGATAAAAAGACTAATTGTAAAGTTTGCAAAGCAGACCTTGCGTATCATCGCAGTGCCTCAGTGATGCATGAACATTTATAAAGCACCTCAGAGGTTGAACGAAACAGAGTTTGACTCTCCTCGCTAAGATTCAAGTAAAGATTAAACAAATACGATTTTGATGAAATGACTGCACATTTAATGTGCTATTTTATTTCGCTATAAAAGTATGAGCGTTATGCCAGACTGCATGCAGACTGAAGAACAAACGTGAGTTGTTAAAATGTTAAAAATGAAAAATAGATAGATAGATAGATAGATACTTTATTCATCCCCTAAGGGAAATTCACATTTCCAGCAGCATCCCTGAGCTGAGAACAGTACAACAATAAAGCCAAAAGAATACAATACACAAATACCCAGTGTGACGTGCAAATGCCCACTTTAGCATGTTATATAGAGTAACCAAATAGTGCTACACAGAACACATAATGCAGTAAGATTCAGTAATATCCAATGTAGGTGGTGTGGTTTAATGTGGGCCTTTACTCTGCCGGGTGGAGTTAAAAAGCCTCATGGCATGAGGAAGAAAAGATCTCTTCAGTCTGTCCGTAGTACAAGACAGTGACAGCAGTCTGTCACTGAAACTGCTCTTCTGTCCGGAGATAATGCTGTGAAGCGGATGCGATGGATTGTCCATGATTGACCTCAGCTTTTTCAGTGCCTGTCTCTCAGCTACTGTTGTTAGGCTGTCCAGCTCTTTGCCCACAACAGAGCTCGCTTTCCTAGCCAGTTTATTGAGACGAGAGGCATCCTTCTTCTTGACGCTGCCTCCCCAACACGCTGCCGCATAGAAGAGGGCGCTTGCCACTACTGTCTCATAGAATATTTTCAGGAGCTTTTTGCAGATGTTGAAGGAGGCCAGCCTTCTGAGGAAGTAAAGTCGGCTTTGCCCTTTCCTGCATAGAGCTTGTCAGTTGTTAGAACCATTTGACTTCATACTGTTGAGAATAGTCAAGTTATTTTGTAACACTTTTCAGTTCACTACTGAATGTACTTCACAAAATGCACATGTTTGTTTTATTTACAGTTGTATTGCTGCTAATGAGCTTGTTTTCGGTTTACAGGGATAAACAATCTTTATTTTAATGTTTTTTATTTGCCTGTCCCTAAAAATGGACAGGGGTTTATCCATGGATTTATGTTCGTATTGACTTAACACTGTGACCAATTGGTTTTAGATATGTATTCAATTTTTTTACGAATATGCAGTATGTTCAATAAAATGGGTATTTTTTTTTTTGCTGTGCACATTTTTGTTGTGTTCTTTATCATTTTCCACTTAATTAAATCCGCTTCAGGCTAAATTTAAGAAAAAACTACTGTAATGATTATTCGACATATTGTTTTACTAGTCGACTATTAAAATAATCGTTAGTTGCAGCCTTACTAATTGCCATGTTTCTAACCTTTCATCTTATTGCCTGTAAGGATGGTGAGTTTGATGTGGACCTGGAGATGGAAGGTGAAGTGGAGGCTGAGTGTGAAGTCGAAGAGGTAGAGGTTGGAGGAGATTCTGAGAACACCCAAACTGTCATTGTGGAGGAGATTCCTGGAGCAGTCGTATGTGGGGAGCCAGGTTACTCATCCCAGGTGGTGGTGTATGACAACCAAACATACATTATGAAAGAAGTGAGCAATGAGCTAGACGTGGAGTCCATAGAGGAGGCAGGTGAGCTTGTTTCTCCAATGCATGTTTTTCACGTTCTGTCGCTCACAATCTGTTTATCGTGCTGGAAATGACAGACTACACTTGCACGACATGCATATTTTAAGGCTTGTACATCTCTTAGTGACTTTATTTGACAGTGGTTCTCAAATGGTCTGTTTTGAGGGCCCACCATCCATCCATTTTCTTTGCCGCTTATCCTCACTAGGGTTGCTGGGTGCTGCAGCCCATCCCAACTGTTTTCAGGCAGTGGTCAGGGAACACTCTAAACTGGTTGCCAGCCAGTAGCAGGGCAAGGGCCCACCATCCCACCCATACTGCTTGCTATGACCCAAATAGGGAAAAATAATATCCATTCATCAATTTATTGAAATGATTGACCAGGGTTATTATAATATATTCAAGTTAAAAGAAAGACCACTATAGCACATTTGACTAACACGCAAAAGGTCCCCGGTTTGAGACTGGGTGGAACCATATGTTGGCCTGGAGAGGGATGGGCGTCACAAGGCTGTATTTGACCTAGACACACCACAGGAAATTGTGCCCCTATGGTCCTAGTGGTTAAGGGATCCAACCAACCAAAAACCAAAACTACTTCAAGTAATAATATTCTCTTCATTGCTCACTTAGCTGCATTTATAATTAAATCAAAAATGCTTCACTTCAGTAGCTTTGTCTTTAAGATGATAATAACTATTACCACTCATACATTCTTCCCTTTCATGTGTTTGGTGTAGTCAACATGTGTAGACAAACTTTACCAGTTATTTTCTGTGGTGATAAATAGCGGCTGTCAACTCACATTTATATGCCATTATCACCATCTACTGTTTAGAAGTGTAATTGACCCTGAGTTATTCTTTTCAGTCACTTTTCCACCCACTGATAATTATTCTGCTACAAACTGTTGGGTCCCAACCCACCAGATGAGAAACAGCGCTGTAGGGAAATATGTCTTTTTTCTCTCCTTGACCACTTGTGAATTTCATGTACAAAAAAAACATTTTCAAAACTTTCCTTTTTATTTCTCATTCTTAATGTTTTTCTTCAGTTGGAAACAACACATTTATACAATCATATTTTTCTCCAAAATCTTCCAATTTGACAAAAAAATGCACATTTCAAGCATACGTAATTTTTCTTATTTGAAATTGAATATCTTGTTCCTCCAATACAAAAAGAACAATCATCCGTAAAGGAAAACGGGTAAATCATTTTGCTCATTTTAAGAAATATTTTAGAATTAGAATTGTCTTTTTTGTCATTGACTACAACATAGTGAACATTGTTGCAACAATATTAGACATGGAACTCCGGGAGAAACACGTAATAAAGACTAAAAAGAGAAAAATAAAATGAAAGAATGTCACGAAAAGTAGGAAAATATTTAGAAGGTAGTACCTGTTGTCTGGCCAAAGTTGTAATAATAATACAATGAAAAATAATTTATTGTAACAATGGTGTAAAAAAGTAGTGTAATAACATTTTCGGTTATTTTAAACAAAAAAGGTATAACGGCGGCAGTAGCTCAGGAGGTAGAGCGCGCGTCTTGGGATCAAGAGATCGCAGATCGGCTCCTCCGTGTTCATTCAAAGTGTCCTTGGGCAAGACACTGAATCCCTAATGCCCCCAATAAGCAACTTGTTGCCTTGCATGGCTGACCCTGCTATCAGGTGTAAGTGTGTGTGAATGGGTAAGCGCTTGACTTGACTTGAAAAAGTGCTATAGAAATGTAGACCATTTACATTGTATTACACAAGTGAGATTCTGTGCCATTTGGGCAAAGATCTTTTTTTGACCCTGTCTAATCAAATTTATTGTTCACTGAAAAGCACGTATGGGTTGATCATAAACAGCGTGTTTTCCTTGATTTGCTGTAAAATACCTCCGTTTAATGTGGAATCAGTGTTAATGTGACTACTGTATTTGTAAAACGTTTTCAGCACTAATATGTGGTGTAGGAAGCATTAGTCTATAATCTTTTTACCATTTATATTGAAGAAAAACATGAGCATATTTCCACTGTTCCCATTATTCCTTACAGACACACGCTGCTATCTTGTGGACAAGAGGGCTAAATTAGTTTTTTCCCCACCATGTTTTCTAACAATACAGCTAAAAATTATTTCGTTGATACTATGACACTTACCTTTTTCACTTACATGTTCCTGCAGGTTTTTTAGATATTCCTTTTTTTTACTAGAATTTTTAGAAGAATGAAGTAATAGTACTAATGATGATCATAATAATACTGATAATAATAATACTGTTGTTACATTTTGAAAGTACAGTGGTAGATTGCAATTCAAAGAAAATACTTTTAAGACATTAATTTTATTTTAACTGGATGAATTTTTGCAGTGGCAAAGTTAGTGTGTTATTCTATTATTTGGTTGTCCTCTTATTCACAAAGAACAGCCAACCCTAACATAAAATGATGTGGCAGGAAACATTTGACCCACGGGCCATTAGTTAGATTCATGTGTTTTATGGTATCTGCACCGGTTTTTCTTAGATCAAACTGGGTATTGTAAAGAAAAAAAGCATCCCCGCCGCAGCTCAATTGGATTTCTTTACGCGACGAGCCAAGGCTACGAAAGGATTTCCGGTGTCGGCCGCGGATGAATACATCATGGGCGTCGTTACGCGCCCGTTTGAAATTCGGCGATTTCCTATATTCAGCGGAGTGATCTGAGATAGTTGCTTCCCGTACAATTCAGTGAGAAGTCAATGTGAATCTTCAGCTAGGGGAAACATGGCGACTTCGCAACGTGACGGGCACGCAAACCAGCTTGATCTTCTCATCAGAGCCGGTAAAATATATTTAAATACGGTTTTCCTAATCCGAGAGTTGCAGCAATGCAAACCCTGCACAAACCCAGACTGCGCTCGCTCACTGAGCAGAGTAGGCTGCTGGAGTAATGGAGGACTATCAGGAAGTAATCACCTTGGTAGCAACCTATGCCGCTTGCTAACGTTGCGCGAGTTTGTTAAGCTTTTTTTGTAAGAAAACATACACGAAGCACGCTGTTTAGTCTCTACTATGCGGTGTGGCCATTTTGCACAGGGGATTGCTATTTTCAGCTACCGTGCTGTGGAGAATAACGGGTGTCGGGTCGGCTCTGGAAAACCAGGAAGTGCAAAACTGTTGTCTTTCCTACGTCTTTGCCACGCTGTCTCTGGAAGGACATGTGGTTTCAGCTTATCTATTTGTAATTTGCCACAATTGAGAATTCTTGCCCATTTAAGTCTGAGGAGCATTTGGTTTTTCGATTATTTTTTTAATGCAAATGAATTTTTGAGAGTATATTTGTTGCAGTAGTCACATGCAAAATGATATAATTTTTTCTCAGTGATGGTTTGAATATGTTTTTGGGCTCATAATTTTATATTAATCGATACTTGGAAAGGTTTTAATTGTTTTAGGTGTGTATTTGAACGTTTCTATTGTTTCCGTTATCGTGTTGTATAGCCTGTGTTCGCAGCGTGGGGCGGCCTCCCTCCCTTTACGGAGTCGATGCAAAGCGCAGCATATATTCTCCGTACTAAACGACAAGATCATTTGTGCGAGTGTTCTTTGTTTTATTCGTACTTTCTTGGAATCGGTCTTGTTTATAAAAATTGTCAACGTTCCAAGTCCTATTTGGAAGGCGGAAGCGTTGTCTGGAAAGAGGAGGTGTTCGTATTTTGATCGACGGTGATTCCGACCAATGGTGTTTGTTTTCATAAAACGTCATCTCTTATTCAGGTTGACCTCAGCTTGGGCGGGATTCGAGCTGCAGTTTCATCCAATGGTTGGGGCTTATGCTGTTGAGTGACAGGGGAACCCGTATGCTTATTTGAAGAGAACTGGAGGGAAAGGTTTAGGAGTGTAAACACGGAAGTCATTTGTGGCACTACTTTTTTGTCCCAACTAAGCGCTATTCCAGGCTTTCTCGTGTTGCATTTATTTTATCAAATCTCATACTTGTCAATTTATACGTTTTCAAAATTTTTAACAATTTATGTACGATATTATAAAAAAAAACTACGTACCATAAGCAACACTAAACATATTGCAAGTGGGGAAATAAAAAAAGATGAACATAAGACTTGTTTTACAGATGAGCTTGTTTTTTTTTCTTTGACGTAATGTGCCTTGCTGTGAGTTTTTTGTTGTTTAATAATAATATTTTGCAATAATATGTGGTCTGTGCACCCCTTTGAGACTCATTGTGATTAAGGGCTATACAAATAAACATGACTTGACTACGGGGAATTGCAATCATTATTAACGGGAGCAGTTTGCTGAGGTTGACAGTTCTTACATTTTATTCATGCAAATATGATTTTGAAAGCATTAAAAAATTGCATTTTTTTTTTCAAGTGGAATTATGTTCCATCCTGTAAAACTCATCGTTAATGTATATGGCACTGTTGAATCGTTAACTTTTTTTCAAATTTCCAGAATGGCTCCCTGTTTGTTGGGCTTGTTGTGGTGTGGACGCCTACCGTTGTGTCATGTGTGTTTTGGGTCCAAGTGAATGAGTGCGTCAATCTAAAGATAGCGCCATGCAGTAGCCAACACTTTAGTTCAACGCCAAACATGGAGAGTGGCAGTGACAGGGTTTCGTGTTTCCCACAATTGATTGACAACAGCAGGTGCCCTCCCTTTTTTTCTCAGGACCCCAGAGACCTTTTTCTTCTGTAGACCATTTTATATCAGTGGAATTTCCCAGCTAAGTAAAAAAGAATGGTTGATTTATATACTCTTTTGCAATTATTATACAGTAATCTGTTGGAAGGCATCTGTTTCAATTTTCATTTTTATCTCTTCATTTTATCCAAATTTTTCTTTAGGTTTATTAAAAAAATGAATTTATTTAAAAGTGCTGTACCGAATTTGGAATTGTACTTGCTGCCAACATCAACTGGCTGAAAAAATGTTTTGAGGGGTTTTGGTTTGGACTGTACTAGTAGCGGGCTCTTTCTTTCACTATTTTTATCCTGTACGAACAAATAGAAATTTAAAAAAAGTTTTGTTAATTTCAGTATAATTTCCTTTTTTTTTTAAATAAAATTAAAAAAAATTGATAAAAATGCAGAGACTGCTCGCTAATTCACGATATTTTATTTAAAAAAAAAAAACAAAGATCGGATTAAAGAAAACAATGGATGCTTACCCACATCACAGAGGAATGTTTTGGACAGTCAAAATTCAAGCTGATTGGCTATTCAATTTTAAAAATAAGATGAATGAACGTTTCGGACTGACAAGATTAATGCTGATTGGCCAGCATCTCTTGACTTGATCTCTTTTATGGGTCTCTTTCATTTCAGTTTGGTGACACATACTGGATAAGAAAATCTTACACTTTTTAAGGACACCTCAAATGACCCACCCTACCTTTAAAAAAGAAACTTGATGCCGGGAATTAATTTTAAACATGTTAGTCTGCCTCAAGATTTTTATTTATTTTTTTCTGGGGAACAAAAGTGTGCCCTGGCTCAAAAAATCTCGTGAAACACTGGCCTAAGGAGCTAATACACATTTGATAGATAGATAGATAGATACTTTATTCATCCCCGAAGGGAAATTCACATTTCCAGCAGCATCCCTGAGCTGAGAACAATACAATAAAAAGGAGAAAGAATACAATATACAAATACCCAGTGTGACGTGCAAATGCCCACTGTAGCGTGTTATATAGAATAACTAAATAGTGCTACACAGAATACATATTGCAATAAGATTCGGTAATATGCAATGTAGGTGGTGTGGTTTACTGTGGGCTTTTACTCTGCCGGGTAGAGTTAAAGAGCCTCATTTGTAGGGAAACGTGAGTGTGTAGATGCCCGAAAATAAGAAAATGAATAATTTATTTTGCTATTTCATTACAAAATCCAGCTGAAATTGTTGGTTTGTTGCCTTAAAAAAAATGAAACAAAACGTTACGTACGATCTGCCATTTAATAATGTAAAACATCCACTTTGTTTACTTATCCAACATTTTTTCAGCAGCATTCGTATGATAATTTCCTAACAGTTGAGCTGATTCATTTTTGTTTTTCCAGTGGAGGCTTCTGTCCATGGCACCCATGTGCACTGCTCTGACAAAACCATTGAGGCGGCAGAAGCTCTCCTTCATATGGACTCGCCCTCCAGTGTTAGAGAAGACTGCAGTCCTGGTAAATAGTTTTGTTTTGCATGATAGTGGAGTTCCAATGTTTTTTTTGTGTGTGTTTTTTTCCCCCTGCTGTCTTTACTTCCGACTTCTGTTTCAACCACCTGTTAAAACTATTGCTCAAATTTTTATTTAAATTTTCGGCCAATGTAAAGTGATCTTCACTGTAAAGATAACTCACACTGACCATTTCACCGATCTCATGAATTTGTTGTTGTATAAATCTGTCCAGAATCTTTTATGCCGCCGTATGTAGCAACGCCAGAGTTCCTCCATGCCGCCATGCGTCCAGACATTGCCGGGACAGAAGTGGAGATATCTACGGAGGACTGCTGCGAAGATGATGAAGACGAGGATATCACCACCTTGACAGATGAGCCAGAAGCTGAAGAGGACAGTGAGCCTGTCAGGAAAAAAAGAGGTAGACAAAATGTTTTCTGTTGATGTCCAAATCGAAAGCGCGCAAAAGGGGGAAATCATTTGTCTAGAGGTATGCGATATATTTATTCATGTTGAAAATGTAAACATATAAAACTTAATGGGAAAATAAAAACATTTTAGAGAAGGGGAATGAGTTATTTGTAAACTGTAAAAAGGGACGGCTAATCGAAGAAAATAAGTACTTATTCAGTCATACCTTGAACCTGTTAAAAAGGTTGACTTGACATAACCTTATATGGAGTTAGTATTTTTTTATCGCTTCCAGTGGTTAAAAACCATTCGTTCTGAACTATTGATTTGAATAAGCAAAAATCCTCTATTATTTAAGAATGTATTTTTTGAATACTCGTTGGTCAAGAAATTCAAGAAAATCTTGTGCCTTTGGCTCCGCCCTGCTTTATTCCTGGACCCTGGCTATTTCAGCTGAAAATGAAAATCTCCATTCTGATCCCTGCCTTAAGAGTGGCCACGCAAAAACAAATGGAAGAAAAAATTATGTGGTTTGGTCATTTTGAGTCTCCTTAGTTTATAGTCTTCTTTGTGTTTTGTAGCACTCATCTTTGGTTGCACTACACCACTGGTTCCCAAACTTTTGCAGGCTGGCGCCCCCTTGGCACCCTAGTGTACTACTAGCACCCCCCTTTTAAGGTGGTGGTACAAATTACTTGTGTTTCCTCTGGACCAAGTGACTACGCAAAAGTTAATTTTGCAACAGGTGTTTTCTTCTGTTGCCCATCCACTTCGTCAAAACCAAAATAGGTCCGAACAAGTGATGTGCCGCCCTTCTTCGGTGCAAGCTTCGTTTCCTTCACGTTCGTTGACTCTGGGACTATGTTTACGGAGTCCGCCATGACACTCGATGAGCTCACACGGTGGGTGTGGCATAGTGTGGTGCTTGCAAACTTTGAATCGCGTTTATTGGCTACTGCTGTTATTTAACCTTTCCTCTGATTGGTCGGCACTTTTAAAACTGGAACAATCACAGTTGTGGTTGGCCAAAACTCCATCACTCACTAAAAAGCCTTGAAAAAAAACGCAGTGCTTTGCGGTTTCGCAACCGCACTACGTTCAAACTTCGACTTCGGAATACTGCCCGCCTACCGCCTTCATCTTCCTCACTGCCCTCCTTACTGCAAGTTTGTAATCCATAGATGTCCCATCTCTTCGTTCTGAGTGTCTACTAAACATTAAACATGTCTTGTGTGATTAAGTTTTGAATTAATAAAGCTAATAAATGTTGTTGTTTTTTTCTAGCTGGACGGAAAGTAAAAACATACCAGCCCTACTCTAACGGGTCTGTGGACCTGGGTCTGAGGAAGAAAACGAGAGAAGGCAAAGGTAAAGTCTGGCGCCAACAGAAGCGGTGTGAGAGCGAGGCCCATTTGAACGTTTGACTGACTTGATTTCCAGCAGGAAGCACCATCTACTTGTGGGAGTTCCTATTGGATCTTCTGCAGGACAAAAACACGTGTCCGAGGTACATCAAGTGGACACAGCGGGAGAAGGGCATCTTCAAGCTGGTAGACTCCAAGGCTGTGTCCAAGCTATGGGGGAAACATAAGAACAAGCCAGACATGAACTATGAGACCATGGGACGAGCACTCAGGTTAGGAAGCGCCGCCAACTTTCTCTTTCTAGCAAGCAAGACACACCGCTCAGCGTTTCAAATGTCGTCGTCTTCTACATAGGGCTGCAACTAATGAATGTTAAAATGATTAGTCGAATAATCAAATATTTGATAGGTTTTACTTAACTTATGGAAGGAAAGTGATTTAGTTATGTATCAAATGATAATCAACACAAGAAAAGTTGAACACATTGCTGATTTGTTCAAACATTTAAATAGTTTTATTTCTTTTATGTAACAGAGGAGACCAAGAATTGCTCCTATCACTTTGCCATTTGTGCAAGAGATGGGAAGCTTAAGATCGGTCCCGATTTAAAACCAGTTGGGCACATGCTCAGTCAATAGGGACATAAATCCATAAATAAACCTCTGTCCATTTTTTTAGAGAAAGGCCAAATCAGAATATATTAAAAACCAAGGAGACATGTTTTGATCCCTGTAAACCAAGGGCAGGCTCATTGGCAGCAGTGGAACACTAAAACAAAGAAGTCAGTTTTGTGAAGTACAATCAATAGTCAACTGCAAATTCCGTAACAAAATTACTTAGTGGTTCTGAACTGTGAAGTCAAACAACTGACATCCGTCGTATATGCAATGTCGCGGGGTGCACGTCTGCTTCTTATGCGGAAAGGGGCTCCTTGTTCTATGGACGGCATGCATTTAATTTCAAATACATTTGTCAAACATGGTCTGGCATAACACTCATCCATATTGGCTTCATTGTTTATTTGAATCTTACCAAGGCAAGTGAGACATTTTCATTTAACTATCCGACGTGCTTTCTTGTAAATGTTCGTGCATCACCGATGTACTGTCATGATACACAACGGTCTGCTATGCCAATCTTGCAATAATAGTCTTTTCATTAGCCAAATCTAGGCTAAAATACTCCAAACCTTTTGTTATTCGTACTTGATGTTGTCGCACTTATTTCTGTATGTTACCTCTCAGGACAGACTGTTGGCAGAGATTAAAACCATGTAGGATGCCTCACTTTGTTTGAAAAACGTGTCTGGCAACATTATTTCTATCATAATTTTTTGTCAACGTCTTGTAGATACTATTACCAGCGTGGAATTCTAGCTAAAGTGGAAGGCCAGCGTCTGGTCTACCAGTTTAAAGAAATGCCCAAAAACCTCGTGATCATCGACGACGACAAGATGGATGTGTCTTTGGCCGACGACCCGATCCATTCCGAGGCGTCGTACCAGCGCATCCTGGAGCCGCCAGAAGTGGTGCTTAAGGGCGCCGACCTGTCCTTCCGGAAGACCTCCCAGATGTCCTTCAGGAAGCCCAACATCCTGCGCGGCGGCAGCAAAGTCAATGCCACGCCATCTCCTGTTGCTGCGGCAACGGTTTCACCGGACAGTCAACAGGCGGCTATGATTCCCAACGCTTCCGGGCCCAGGTGAGGGCAATTGGCGGCAGGAAAAATTAAAAAATTAGCTGCTACTCGGAAAATCTTTGGAGCATGCTCATCCTATTCATTGTTGGCAGGACGGTGCGGGTGGCCATGCAAGTGCCCGTTGTAATGACTTCGTTGGGCCAAAAAATTTCGACGGTTGCTGTACAACAGCCAGCAGTTGGAACGGGCGCCACGGCCCAGACCACCCTCCTCTCCACGGCATCCTCTATCGGTCCTGCTACGGGAGCTTCTAACACGCAACAGAAGGTGACTTGAAATCCGTACTTTTGTTTCATAAGAATCGATTCTGGGCCCATCTGACATCTGAATGTTAAGAGTTAAATGAACAGCAGTAGGGAGACAAGTTTTAAGTGGTATATTTTTATTTTACCAGCTCGGTGGCCTTGGGGGTAGGGCGCCCGCCCCGAGACTGGAAGGTTGCTGGTTCAAGCCTCGGCCGGGTCATACCTAAGACTTATAACATTCGTACTCGTTGCCTCCCTGCTTGGCGCTCGGCATTAGGGGTTGGAATTGGGGGGTTTGGTCACCTAATGACTCCCAACACATCAGTTGGGTTGAGCGAGGGGGCTTGGAATTCCGTCCTCTGTATCAATCTCCCAGAAAGAGTCAGAAATGTGAACGTATTCTTGACTCTAGCCACCTCCCACTAGGGGGATATGGCTCAGGTGCGTGTGTGCGCGTGTGTGTGTGTGTGTGTGTATATTTTTATTGATATGGGACAGATGCTCTGGCATTATCACTATTTGATAAATTTTCTCAAATCATCAAATGTCACACAGTGAAATAAAATGGGCTGAATAATATTTTGCCAGGAAACCTGGTTTGTCGGTTTTATTGTATTTTGCTAGAAGTATAAGGTGTGGCTCTTTCTCAAAAAAAAAGGCAAAATGACCCGTTTTAGCCCATCCTTAGTGCTAATTCTATAAATGTTATAGGATTTTTTTTTTTTAATTCTATAATGCAAAGGGGGCAAATATTGAATTTTTTGTCTTTAGGTTGTCATCCAGACCATCCCCACCATGGTCCCAGCCACGGCAGAGAACGGAGAAAAGATCACCGTCCAGTTGGCCAAGATCATCACCATCCCAGCTCATCAATTGGCACAGTGTCATCTGCAGACGCCCAGCACCAAACCCGGCGTCGGAAACGCCACGGCCAGCATCAGCCTCCTGGGGAGTCCAGTGACTGTGCAGACTCTGTCCCAGGTGGGCTTGGCCCCGGGAACGCAAGTCATGAGACTGTCGGTGCCCTCACAGGCTCCTCAACAAACTGGGGCGGCGCCCACCGCCGCGCAGCCTCACCTCGTCGGCAACCTTTTCGGCAACTCTGTGCTGGCGGGGGACGACCTCCAGTCGGCTGGCGTCCAAGTCCGGGCGGTTCGAGTCCCCCTCGCGCTTACGGTTGCGCAGGATCACGAGAACCCCAATGACGCCCCGGCGGACGCCCCCTCAAAACTGCCGCCAAGCCCCGAGCTCACCAAAACTGAAGAACCAGAGTGTTGAAACACTCTGGTCACTTTGTACATAAGAACGTTTTTTTATTATTCTTGTGATAACCAGCAGCCGTTTGAGACGAGCACATTTTTCAAGCGCCTCCTGCCGCGTGAAGCTTTTCAGCCGAGCCCGTGAAGTAGAATTCGCGCGGAGCCCGACAAACAAAATGGAGGCAATGGCTTCGTACCCTCGCGAGCTGCGATTCAGCGCTATTTCCTAACACTAAAACATTTAAATGAGTGGTCGGCAACCTTTTCTATACCACGGACTGCTTTAATGTCAGACTATATTCTCCCACGCCGGCCCAATAAAAGCATTAGTTCGCCTTTCAGTTACCGTGGGTTCCTTCGCCGGGGGGGGATTGAATAAAAACAATGGTTGATTACCGCACCATGCCTCAACATTTAAACAGCCAGGATTCAAGCCGACTGACCACTTAAGTTAAAAAAAAAAACATGTTGCCTCTCTGTGTGTCTGTCTCTAGCGCTCTCTCTTTGTCTCCACCTCTTTCTCTTCTCTAATAAATGGCGCCAAATTAAAATAAAATTTGACAATACCACGGATTTCGACTTTTTGCGGGTGGTTCTGATCCCCGCTGGTTTCCTATGTCATCAACGGCGCTCTCAATGCTTGCAATCCAGACTCTATTTCTGTTTCATCTGATGTTGACCAAAAGTGTTGGGCATTATTTTGTCAACTGATCAACCATAGTTCAAATATGGTGACTACCAAAAATCTCAAGTTTTGATGGTTTTTAGGTACATAATTTGCATCTGCATGGATGATACAGTATGATTGTGGGAGACTTTTTTTTTTTTTTTTTTGGTCATTCTGTGCAGCCTTGTACCAAACGATCAACAGCCTGACACTGGTCTGCGAACGGATGGTTGCTTATCACTGTTCTAAATTACATCGGAAAAGACTTTAGACAGTATCACATTGTTTTTACTTAGTACCAAGTTGTACAATGTTGTTTTGGCTGAACTCTTTCCAATAATGCTCAATTACAAAGTGACATCGTAAGTCATAATGGTGTGATGATGAGAAAAAGTGACACCTTTCTCTTGTTTATCTACACTCCTCGTAGCCTTGTTGTTGGGATTCGGCGCTCTCATCCTCATCGTGACCATACCTGGAGGTTTTTTTGGGTTGGGAAAAAAATTACAATATGGTACAAGCAAAAAAAAAAAAAATGCAATTTTCTTTGATTTCTGTGCGGCTTAGTACTGGGCCACGGCAGATTGGTTGCCGACCACTGATTCAAACCATTCACTTGTTTAAGGGAAAAAAAGTACAAGGGCACAAGGCAAATGGGAAAGCCTATGCTTTTGTTTTTCTGCTAAAAAAAAATGTTTTTGAGTCACAATTCAATAGTGTGTGTGTGTGCGCGTGTGAGGTGTACATTTGAGTCCTGAAAGAACAATAACAATCATGTAAATGTTGACTAGTTTACAGAGCTAACAAAAACACCCTTTGATTAGTGTGGTGGCCTCATGTACTATATGAGCTATACGTTTATTGTTTGTCATTTCCTAACTTGTACCAAATGCAGTATTAAACGAACAACGGATCGAAAAAAAGTGTAGTTGTGAGTTATGGGATTAAAAGTACTGGTGCGTTTCTTATTTGGACTCAGGAGTTGGCTCTAGAAATTAAATCTTGCAAATTGACTTAAACACTTCCATGCTTCCTACCAATAATCTTTCCAGCACCTTTGAATGTTTTTCTTTTTTCTATTCAATTTTTAATGCTTGACACTTGAGCCAGTGCACATTGCCACGTCCCATGTGAGTAGGAATGTGTATATAATTGTTAACAGGTGAACTGAATGAAATGTTAGTCTTCGATTCCCAGGTCACTAAACAGGTCATTTTTTTCATATCACGCTAGCCAAACGCCTACATTTCATTTATTTTAATCTAAAAAGAGAAAATACCGAAGTTTGTGTTCAGACTGAACTGTTTGTATATTCAACATTTGAAGTATATTCTATTTTGTTGTACTCTTGTTTCAAAGTGTATTAAAGTAGATTTTACTGACTCATTGCAGCGTTCTTTTTTCGTTTATTTAACCTTTGTGACATGCAAGTACATATAGTTACATTTTCATGCTTTTTTTTTTTTACTTTCAAAGAGGAAACATTAAAAAGTAATCACTTGGGGGGTCACATTTTCCAATGGTTTGTGAGAACGTGTTGATGTGCAAAATGGCAATGTGCTGTGTTATATCTTATTGCATTTGGGAGACAACCACATACTATACACAAAGCGTACATTATTTGGACCTATAAACATTACAATTCATAATCTGACTTTTCATAAACCATGTGTATTTCAATGCTTTTACCAGGATTTAGGCAATTTTCTCTTTAATGCAGTGGAGTCATCTCATCAGCTGCACCGCTTATCCTCAGTAGGGTCGCGGGGGTGCTGGAGCCCATCCCAGCAATCATCGGGCAGTGGGCAGGGGACACCCTGAACTGGTTGCCAGCCAATCGCAGGGCACACGGGGACAGACAACTCACTCGCTCATTCACACCTAGGGACAATTTGGACCGGCCAATTCACCTGAAATGCATGTTTTTGGAATGTGGGAGGAAACCGGAGTGCCCGGAGGAAACCCACGCAAGCACGGGGAGAACATACAAACTCCGCACAGTAAGGCCGGGAGCTGGATTTGAACCCACGTAGGAGGTTCCCACGACCTCAGAACTGTGCCGCACACGCGCTAACCACTGCGCCGCCGTGCTGCCCGCAGTGGAGTCAATTGTATGCAAAGTAAAACACTTTGTTGAGTGGCGCCAAAGCCCAAATATGATTTATTTGCCTGCAAACCATTGACTGCAGCCCCCATATAACTGGTATTGCACATTGGTACTTTACAAAGATATCTGATTAGGTGTTTCTTGCCCAACAATCAAACAATTCCTGTGGGAAAGGTAAACAATTCAAATAAACTCGTGCGAGTCAACTATTATTGGTCAGATGTTTGGCAAAATGTATACAGTACAGGGAGCCAACTCAATCCAGCGAACATTACTTTCAACAATGACTTGAGCAGGATGAAAAGGAAATACTCAGTCGATGAAACGTTGAATTTGATATTGGAGGGGAAAACTAAACCAATTTTTTTTCTTTGAAATTCGGACTAATTCTATGAAGATTTTGAACCTGTTTGCTTAGCAAAGGGGGTACAAAAGAGGTTTCTGATGACGACGAACCGAGTGATGATGTGGAGGAAGAGGACATGGGTGACGAGAATGTGCAAGATGGTGTGGAAGAAGACATGAGTGCACAAAACATTTGGTTATCAAATAATGGAAAAAAAATGTGGTCTCCATCACACAGAGTGTCTGTCCACTTTGTGCCTCCACACTGCCGGAACCCAGGCCAACTTTGTATGCCTTTGCCCGATCAGTAGCCGCGTCACCGCACTCATTTTATTTTTTACAGAGGAAATAATTGACCACATAGTTGCAATGACTAATTACAAGGGGGGAATATATGGTGCTGGACCACAATCACCACACAGCTACTCCGTGCATACTTAGGGCTTCTCATTTTTAGCTGGAATGTACAAGTCAAAGTGTACAAAGAGCCTGTGCGACAAGGAACTGGGTCGTTCAATGTTTGCTGCAACGATATTTGTCTTCAAGTCTAGGGGGGGTAAAAAAATAACTTAAAATCCACATATGTATAAATAGGTCTCATGCCATCGAACAATTTGAGTGGTTGAAAGTCAAAAATATTCATTGATGACTAAGTTATCCACACTTCAAGATTACGCCCAAATAATGTACACTGACATGCATCGTGCGAGGTTTTGAGGAAACTGCTATTGTCAAAAAAGATTAGCATGTACATGTATTGAAAAAGAAATTGGCACCACTTTTTGACTTATACGAAGCTCTAATTAGGCTATATGAAATATTCACCAAAAAATCTTTATGTATATGCATTTCAGTTAGTTTTCTCCATAGTCACTTTTAGGCTATTTACTGTCCTAAGAGGCAGGGGAGGCATTAATACATGAAAAAGTATAGTTGTTTTGATAGGTCTGATGCCAATGAACATTTTGACGCGTTTGAAGTAAAAAAAAAAAAAATCATAAATGGCTGAGATATATATATATATGTGTATATGTCCAAATAATGTACACTGACATGCATTGTGTCACCCAAAAACGCATGCCTCGAGGGTTATTTGACCATTACATGTTGCTGTACAGTGTAGTACTACTGAAACAGGGTGCTTAAAAAGCATAAAGAACAATAAACTGGAGCTTCTAAGTCAGGGCTGTCCAAACTTTTCAGAAAGTGGGCCAGATTTGGTAAGATGAAAATATGTGAGGGACGACTATTCAGCACGGCATTCTTTGAACAGTCTTTAATGAATTCACACCCTGTAAAAGGTGTGCAGTGCTTGGCTATCAGTGTCGTGACCTCGTAGCCTGCTTTTGTAGAATTTTCATTTGACTCGCAGTGTCTCGTGAAGAAGCGCTGCTGTGCCATTGAAATATCTTCACCTTTTCGCATGATTCTTTTTCCAGTTGGCTTTTTATAGTCAACATGTTTTTTCTGGCAGTGCCCCTTGAAATTATATTCTTTGGAAACAGCCACAGTCTCTTGGAAAATTATACATTTGCGATTTCTGTGGAAAAAAAAAAAAAACACGTGTCCTGGAATATCGCATTCAACTTTCCTTTTTTTAATTTACAGTTTCCATGTCGTAAAGGTGGGGTAAAATTCTTTTTTGAATACCCGTAGCAACAAGATGGCATGCATACAATTATTTAGGCTCCCTTAAGGTGAGGCTTGTATGTAAACTAACCTATAAGGTTTTTGTTTTTTTAAATGCACATTTGTATGATAGTTAATGTATTATGCTTTTCAAATGAAGTCTTTTACCTCTAGGAGGCGCTGGCTAGCACACACTGAATAGTACGCAATTAGTACAAACTTCAATCTTAAACTGTATGACAATTATTTATTTCTTTTACTTAGAATTGGGTGGGCAAAGAGCCCCACTTTTTTATCCTGCTAGCAATTGCTTCAGTTTTTGTCATTTGTCTTTCAAGAATTGCATAAAATAACGAGTTTACATATATTAGATGGAGTAAATATACAATGTTCATTGTGTAACAAATATTTACAAAAATATTAATAGCCTAAGAGAGGATTATTACAGTATACATTGAGCAGGAATCATGGATCTGTCAGGTAATCAATTCTTCGAAATAGTTGTAAATCTGAATCGGTTAAACAGTTTTTTAGATTAGGTTCAAATATTTGAGAAAGAATGTAGACAATGGAACAATAATCTATCCTTTTGGGGGGGAGACACCGTTTAACAAACGCAGTATTTAACAATTCAGTAATATTTGATAAGAAATAATAACCAGGAAAATGTTTTTGCTGGAAATACGTGTACACTGGTATGTTGTAAAATATAAATATGGGGGCGCTGTGAAAATGAGTCTCAATTCTTTAAATAACAAAGGATTATATAGTTTGTTTGTTTTTGTTTGTTGCATTTGTTTGCATGTTCCAGGAAATTTTCGGCATGAATTATAGTTGTACTCGGAAGCTAAACAAACATCAGAACTGAAGATAGCAGAGTTGTTTCAAAATCCTCATTATGACAGACCTAAGGGAGCAAACTTAGGGCGGTGTTTAAGTTTATGTAAATAAAGAAAGTGTTGTTTTATCAGTATGAAGTATAAAACAAATTTCTATAGAATACAATTCAAAAGAGTATATTACATGAAGATGTTTTTCAAATAAAAGAACTGAAGGTAAAGTAAGAAAATTCGGTTAAAGCAAACAATTGAAAAGGGCAGAAAAATACTAGAAATCAAACCGTTAATTAAAAAAAACGGAAAAAGTGGAATGACCTGATCTTTTTTAAAGGGACAGTGTGTATGACAGTGTTGGGCTGTGCTGACCCAAAAAAAAGACTTGTATCACGTGAAGTCAATTATATTTTGTCTATTATTACCCATTAAATATTTCCAAATTATCTGTCAGCTTCCTTTATTTTTTGTCTCCCTTGTTGCGCTGCTTCAAGATGTGCTTTCATATTCAAGTATTTAGCCATTCACATTTCAGCCACTAGTTGTTGATAGGCTCCAAAATCTACCCGGAGGCCTTCACAAAAAACTCTGAAGGTCCTTAACTCATAGTTTATTCGCAACCGGCACATCAATAATTCAGCTTAGGTGAAGGCGTAGGTGTAAACTACATGGTCTGCTACTGGTAGTATACTGTTATACTTTCATTATAGATGTCACTGTGTTGTGTAGTTCGACCAAAAACAAATTACCATATCAAGGTTGTTGTTTTTTTTAACCATTACGACGTCGCTAAATAATACTCACTGTCCCTTTAAGAGGAGCAATTAAATGGTATAATAAGGGAGATATGGTAAATTCATTTACCATTGCTTTGTAAATGTTGGCCCAATTTCAGCAAAAAAATATAATTAAACAACTTTTATGACTGATGTAAAGATTTTGGTCGAATTAAACACAATCAGTATATTTTCTTAGAGGGACACTGTAATACCACCAGATGTTGCTGTATTGTGTGGTGCAACCGAAAACGAGTGCTAGAAAGCACAAGGAAGAAACTAACTACGGAAAACAATCATGACAGCTCCCTAAATGAGCCTTATGTGTTACATGTTATATCAAATAAATACAAATTTCTCAAACTGTTAGTATTTTTAAAAAATGCATGTTTCTACGATAGTGCATGTATTTTTGTTTATTATTTAAGTCAATATTGTTTATTATTTTACCACTGGGAGCTGCCAAATAATGCATAATTTCATTCAAAGACACAAATAAAAATTAAGTAGCAAATGTTATCAAAGCATTAAGAGTATAAAACCGGATTAGTACGGTACACCTTTTTCATGGCCAAATTCAAAACGTGTTTCGGGAATTTCAAAGTCAATTTTCCAATTTCTCCAGGACGATCAAAGAAGAAAGCCAGAGTGAATCAGTTATTTTGCAGAGCCAAAAATATATCTGTGATTTTTTGCATCATATGATTTTTAGATCTTGATGAACAAATAGTGAAGATATTTTTGGCTTGGAACAATACATGAGTAAATATTTTTGAGGAAAATATCTACCAATAAAGGTTTTGGGTAAAATAATATGTACCTAATATGTAATTTTCAGTAGCAGGAAGTTCTTCATTCCAATTTGCCAATGGAAAACGCTTTCCTAATTTTTTGCATGACCCAAAACAAACGTCCATAATTTATACGTAATCCTTACACTATAAACCTTTCGAAGTGCTCTGCTTTGGTTTAACATGTACCTGTCCTCTTGGCCATGGCCAGTAGGGGGCGATGATGCTTCACATGACAATATCATACAAAATAAAATCAGCTGCCGTTAAGCTCGAGGAAGGAAATGCAATAGCAAAGCGAAGCAACTGGAGAGCATTGTCGGCGTCAGTTTTAAACAGACTTGTTGCGAAACCTGGCAAATTTACAAGCATTTACAAGCACTTCAAATCACAACAGAAAATACAAATGATTGCAAAAATCTTTATTCTCGTCAGTTGGTGAGCAGCATGTTGCAATTTCAGTCAAATGTTGCCAGGATATTATATCAGATACATTGTGGATGGTTTGTCAATCATGACGGTTAAGATATGGACACTAATGAAGGGAGCATTGAAATACTGTCTAAGTGTTGGAGGTAGACATGGTTTCAGTTCATTTTAAACTTGACTTTTGTTGATTCTTCATTGTCCCTCAAGCTCACATCAAAAATGTCCTCAGTCGTCAGAGTTCGCGTTTGCAAGTCACTCGTTCTCTTTGAAGCTGAAATCGCAAACCAGAGACAGATGATCTGAAGGGTATTGGTAGGACGGGAGCCTGTTGGGGCCGATTTCTTTCTCCGACGGCAAGTCCAAGATGGCATCCACCGTCAGCGTGTCCTGACTGTACCAGATGTAGTCTAGAGTTGTACAGCACTCGCCAGTGGGGCGGATTTTCCATGTTGTGTATCGCGGCTCTGTCAAAGAGTCTTTGCTAAGCCTCTTATAAGCAGAGTCCAAACCGAGAGGCGATGCGACAAAACGGCAGTACACCTCTTCATTTGGGACGGCGTTGAAATCGCCGCATATGATCAGAGGGACGCGGAAATCGGTGGCTGACGAGGATTTCTGGACCACGTTTTGGACTTGGCGCAGGAGGTCTGAGCCCTGGGCGCTACGGAGCCACTCCCAGCCGGAGCGGGCCTTTAGATGGGTCACCGCCACGCAAACTCGCCGTCTTGTGCTTCGACAACGCAGCGTCATCACCAATGCAACCTGTAACCAAGAGAGCAAGACAGAAGAAATAATTCTCAGGTATTTATGGAAGGATTTGCGACCTGACTAGAACCTTGTTGACCAAAACTAAAACAATATGGGAGCAGGAATTTGGCCATGAAGTACCAGATCTACAATGGGTGGCCGTATTAAAAGAACACATCCATCATCAATTTGCGGTGATACGGCCCCATTCAGATCAAAATTATTCACAGGGGTCATTGGACCATAAAAAGAAGAAAGTAATTTTAAACTGGCTGGGGATTGATGAGAGTGTGCAATGTCCCCCCATATGATCTGGTCATGTTGTTCTCTGCATAACTTCTGGAAGAAGATTTTTTAAAACCATTTCAAAGATATGCAGCTCTCTTATCAAACCGGAACCTATGATAGCTTTATCTGGAACTTCTTCAAGCACATTAAAATTACCTAAAGCCACACATGACATCATCACCTTCATCACATTACTAGCACAACGCTTAATCCTAATAAAATGGAAATCATCAGTTCCGCCATCTTACACTATGTGGATCTACCTTACAATACTTACAATTAGAAAAAAATAGATGTACAGTAAGACCTCGGTTATCACGGTTAATGGGGACCAACTGCGATAAGTGAAAATCCGCGACGTAGCGGTGCGCCTTCAAAAAAAAAAAAAAAATATATATATATATATATATATATATATATATATATATATGTATATATATATATATATATATATATATATATATATTTTTTTTTTAATTATTACTTTTTAGACGCGGTCAATGGGGACCAAAACCACCCGCAAAAACGGAAAATCTGCGAAAAAGCGACGCCCCTTCAAAAAGAAAAAAAAAAAAAGAAAAAAATCTCATCTCATCTCATTATCTGCACCGCTTATCCTTATTAGGGTCGCGAGCGAGCCCCTAACCCGCGGCGCGGGTACTTTCGGGCGCGATACGCACGACACCGCGACAAGCTGAGCGGCTCGGGCGCTCCGCGCAGAGGCCTGCCTGTCGGAAGCGCAGCAGAATGCGCGTTCACGCGAGGGGGGGAGGATTTTGTACGGGAGTCGGATTTGGGCACAACACCGGCGGCCGGCGTCTCCCGCTCGAGCCGCGATGGCTCTACATGGCGCTACACGGCCCTCGATGGCTCCGGCCAACGGACGGGCGGCCGCGGGGTAAAGGGGTAGGGGGGACCTGTGGGGTTAGGGGGGCGGTGAAGCGTAAGCCGCACCAAAACTGCGCGCCGGGAAACGAGAATGGCACGCCGTGCAAGGGTCGTCGGCCGAGGGGGATTCCCGCAAAAAGTGAAAACCTGCAAAGTAGCGACGCCCCTTCAAAAAACAAACAAAGAAAACAAAAAAATTACCATTACAGACCGCGAAGCTCTGAATGCACGTACGTCGAACCGCGAAGTAGCGAGGTCCCACTGCAAACTTACCCTGCGACTGGCTGGGCCCTGCGACTGACTGGCAACCAGTTCATGGTGTCCCCTGCCCACCCCCCGAAGACAGCTGAAATGGACTCCAGCACCCCCGCGACCCTACTGACGATAGGCGGTGCAGATGGATGGATATACACTTAAGGGCTCTGTTACTATGTTCTACTCAATATCATTTGGCTTCTTTAAATATGTCAGGAAAATGAACTTTGCTGACATCCCAGAATGGTTAACCAACCTGATGTAATTACATGTTGCCTGTTCTACCCACCCCGTCGGACTCTTAACTTTGTCTCATGTATAATTTAATGTGCAAGGTTATTTATCTATGTATATATCTTTCTTTTTCTTACAATAGTGTTCAAGTGTCTCACGTGTGGTAAAAAAACACCCAGGGCAGCCAGACGATTTACTTTATTCGCACTTCTCTAGCATGCCGAGTACTTTCTTTGTTGGTTTATCAGGTTTTGTTACCTTAGTTCCTTTTGTCATTTACTGTTGTTGTCTCGTTTGTAAGTAGCGCAGCGTCTGTAATCCTGTATATGTATGTTTGTGACATTTTTACAAAAAACTTTACTCGTAACCTGTTTTGAAACCATGATTTAGTACAAAAACGAGTCAAAATGAGCTGAATCAGTAACACCACTTAGAACCATCAAGAGAATGCTATTTATTTTATTATATTTTTCAAAAAAGATTTGGATGGAAAATAAGGTTTCGACAGCGCAGACACTGGATTTTGACAGCAAAGCTAATTTTTTAAGTGGAAAAAAACCACCGTTAATTTAACATAGAAGTAAACACTCGATTTGTGTATAGAGAAGAAATCAACGTTAGTTTTGAACACAATTTATGAAGTAGGGCTCGAATACAACTTCACAAAAGTTTCACCCACCTGATTGGTCGGAATCATCATGGCAGAAAGCTGTAAATTGACGCAATCCAAAAACTCGAAACGTGACTCGTCGAAGAAGAGGGCACAGCCATCAGGGCCATTGTTGCCCTCCACGTTCAGGCAGGGCGACCAGGGCTTAGGGCAGAACCTGCCAGAGTAACCCAGTCGGGCCAGAACCGGCTGCAGCGTGTCAAAGTAGTGGTCCACTTCCTGCAGACACAGGACGTGAGCTCGGTAGGTGAGAATCTCGTCTAAGATGAGGAACTTCCTTCGAGACCAGCTGAGGGCCTCCGGAGGACACAGCACAAAACTGTCAAGTCCTTCACCGAGAGCTGATAAGAAAGACATGAGGAGACTTTAATACTAGCGTCCTATCATTAAATACGCTTCTGCTGTCACACCGATGGAAGACTTCCATAAAATAAGATTCTTCATTCTCAAAAGAAAATCTAACTTCAACTTTCGAGAAATAAATTGAATTTATTTTTAATTCACAACACTGACAGATCAGAAAGGTTTGAATTTCTCAGAGCGTCAAAGTGGCTTACAAAACAGAATGAGAACTGCAGAGTAGAAAACTATAATAATATTTTCATCTACAATCAAATGTACCTTTTTGTGGACAATTAGGTGCACCTAAAACCCTTAAATTATGCGCCTTATACTCAGGTACGCCTCATTGAGAGGAAAACATAGTAACTACAACTGGGAGGACGGGGGTGTCGGGGGATGGCACACCGATATGAACAACCCCTTTACCCCGACCTATCACCCCAGCTGAATACCACAGGATTGAACCCAAGTAAAACTTATCATTTGAATATTACCTGTTTGCAATGTCAAAGGAATGATGAAATTATGTCAGAACATGTGCATTCAATCATGTGATAGCTTTAATTCAATTATTTAAAATGATTGAATTGTATTGTGTTGGCAACTGGGTCAAGGTTGATTTA
The DNA here is from genome assembly GCF_059441175.1 of Urocampus carinirostris. Lineage (NCBI taxonomy): Eukaryota > Metazoa > Chordata > Actinopteri > Syngnathiformes > Syngnathidae > Urocampus > Urocampus carinirostris. The sequence continues at coordinate 36,008,715 of NC_142356.1, read as the reverse complement.
GATTTGGAGATTTCATCTTCAGTCTCTGAAACCAAAGATCTTCGAGGGGTTCCTTCATGTGAGCTTGACTGCTCCCCACACTATGACTATCTGATTGAGCCAGCGACCCAGAGTTTCTGACCCACACGCTGGCCGAAGTAAGAATAGAGACGTTAAGATATGTTTGCAGAAAGCGCCCCGTGAGACAGAGAAAGGACCCGCCAGCATCCATCTGAAGCTCTGTCTCTCGAGCAACATAGTGATTCTGGTCCCGACCAGACAAGTTTAAAAGATTAAGCTTGCCTCTCGATTATATTTCATCAATTGATTTTGTATTGAAAGAATTTATTGACTCTTAAATTCGCTACATACTACATTCAGTAAGAATTTACAATGTATTCTTCTATTAGTACTTGTTACATACTGATGATTTTTAATGCAATCTTCGCTCTTACAGTAGTTTAAATTCCATGTACCTCGTAGCCCAGAACCTTTTATATGAAACATATTTTTCAAAAGACTATTTTTGAGGATGCAACGCCTGATAATGTGGGTAACAAATTCTTGTCTCCTACCTTGGGCGAGAATGTTCCACTGCATCACCCGGATGGCGCCGTCACTGCCAGCCGAGCGTCGGATCAAATTCCTTTGAAAGCGCGGCGGTCGGTCACCGAGGGCTGCCTCGCATCGCCTCAGAACTTCACCTGGATCCAGGGGACTCAAAGGTGACCCTATTTTACCCTAAAATAGAAAGCCATTTTCTGTTATATTTATTGCAAGTCATTCCTGTTTACAAGACAGATCGGTCCAACTCCTGCGGGAGGGAAAAGTCACCTGGCAGAAATCCGGATCCAGCGTTGTGTCTGATGGATCGTTTGGGTTTGAGTGAGTGAGAGGGAGGGGGACACGATGGCTGCTGACACCACTGCTTAGGGTGTGAGCCAAGGCGCTGTACAGTCGGCTGGCCCCACCGCCCATTGGGTAACCTGGGAACAACAACAACATCCAGAATTGACTCCAATTTGTCTATAAACCTTATTTAATCCAAATCTACTTCAAAGACCTGAGAATAACAGACTCCAAATAATATTTTTTGTGAAAAATCGAGTTTGCAACATTTGTTGAAATAACGTGGTTTTATCGGTTGCTTTCGTCCAGTAAGAATGGGTGTCTTAGTCTACCTGAATCGACATTCAATTAAATGATTTCAGAGAACATATAAAGTAGCTGGGCCTCTATCTAGCAGTATGTCTTGAACGCATGGATTTGGATCGTCTTTTAGCACCACTTGATTGTCCCAGTGATGAAGAACATGGTGAAACAGACACAAGTAGTACGTGGAACAGTAAGGAAATGTTTTTGGGTGGATTTGTACATGTAACAAAACTCAATGTCTCGCGAAATATTTTTTTAAGCAAGGTTCAATGTGGGCATCATGGCGGCGCAGTGGTTAGCGTGTGTGCGGCACAGGTCTGAGGTCATGAGTTTGAACCTTCCTGTGTGGAGTTTGCGTGTTCTCCTCATGCTTGCGTGCGTTTTCTTCGGGCACTCTGGTTTCATCCAACATTCCAAAAACATGCATGTCAGGTTAATTGGCCGGTCCAAATTGTCCCTAGGTATGAATGAGCAAGTGAGTTGTCTGTCTCTGTGCCCTGCGACTGGCTGGCAACCAATTCAGGGCGTCCCCTGACCACAGCCCGAAGATAGCTGGGATGGGCTCCAGCACCCCCGCAACCCTACTGAGGATAAGCGGTGTAGAAAATGGATGGATGGAAGTTTCAATGTAGTGTAGGCATCATAAACATCCATTGTGAAAAACAGATGCCTGTAGCTATTTCATTCACCAGAGTCAACAATCTGAATCATGTTAAATCAGACCTGGGCCTGCATGACTTTGGAGGTTTCTGTTCCTCAACCTGAGCGATTATCAGCTGGAGAGAGCTTGTTAACCATCCTGGTGATTGGAGGAGAGAAACCTAAAAAAAGTATGCAGGAGATGCCCCCTTCGTGGACCGGAGTGCCCAGGTCTGTGCTAAAGGCTAGGAGAAAATGTCCATACATACAGAAGAGAGGTGACCAATTACAGGACTACTAAACTTGAGCAAAATCATTTTCCTACACTAAGGTCCCTTATTTGAAGTAACCTTATTGAAGATGTAATCTGCAAGACTATTTCAGGTTCGGTATTGTTAACCTTCCATTAGGCTCAGAGGTTTTAAGTTACAGATTTGAATCATTTATGGAAGGGAAGGCAAAAGCACCGAATGAGTTCTGACAATCTGCAGCAAAAAATTCTAGATAGTGTCGAGTTTTATAAAATCCCCCAGGCCAAAGTGGCTGATCTCAAGGAAATAATGAATATCATGCCAAGGTTGACAAGGGGTATTACAATGCACATTCCGTATCTTTTATAATATATTAAATTTATTGAACTGGTGAACTTGCGTGGTTACGCAATTTCCATTTTCATGTAATTTGTTATGTTCTGAGTTCACGTAAATCTGGTTTGTCTAATAAAATGTTGGTCTGTGACCGCCTTTTTAACAAAGAAATTATGTGAAATCTGATAGAACCTTGTAACTTTAAATGGACATTGGTTTTAAACTCAATAGTCTTTATCGTCATTGTTAAACATTGCGAAACATTTTATTATACAATATTAGATATGGCACTCTGGGGTAAACATGTAATAAAGACTTTTAACTCATTCATTGCCCAAACGTAAGAATACGTTTTTCAGTAGCATTGTCCCTATAATCAAGGGTTTGGCGCTGCCCATCAGTAAGTGTCAAGCTTCTGATAATGATTTCAGTAGGATAAATGCCCATTAGATGGCAGGAGTGGTTTTGATCAGCAATGGTGACCGAAATCAAGTGATCACTTTTCACCGTAAACATCGGGCACTGAAAAGTTCTTGCAAAGTTAATGCAATGTTCAAGCATAGTTCATGCATCAGTTCAGTGTTCTTGCAATAAAATGTTATTTGGCAAGCGAAGTGCCCTTGGGTTAATGGAAGGCAGTGTTTAGATCACATTCGAAGTATTAAAAATACAGAAACAAAAGCATCTAAGTTCTGCATAAAATGTATTCTTTCACAAAAAGCTGCTTTTCTCAGACGTTTTCTTGGAAACCCGTATTTAAGAAACAACAATAAAATATTACTGTTTATCAAAAAATGATAAAAGCTAGAACAGACTTTTTTTGAATGGAAGATGAGGGTTCAATCTTTCCATTGAGATGTCCTATGCCTACATAGCTACAAAACAAAATTTTCTTTAGCCCATAAAAATGTGTCACAATGGTAAAAATTGGCTGGCACCGAACAGTTCTTTTCATTTAAAAAAAACGTCTGGCAATGAATCAGTAAGAGAGAAAAAATACCAAAGACTGTCAGGGTCAAGCCCAAAAATATTTACAAAGAATAGAATAGAATAGAATAGAACATATTGTGACAACGAAATTGGGCATGGCACTCCAGTATCACATTTAACAGTGAGGATAAAAGAAAACAAAGAAGATAAAGAAACAAAGAAGATAAGATTATAATTTACACAATATAAAGGAACAAAGAAGATAAGGTTATAATTTACACATTATTTACACAAGAAATGTGGGCGTGTAGGATGTTACATACAGTTTTGGGATCGTATTAGTGCAATATGCGTTAGGTGCAAAAATAGTCAACATTGTACAAAAAATAGTCAACACTGTGCAAAGTGAGCATAGGCATGAATACAATTTTACATCTGTATAAGGTAGTGTGTTTGCAAGAGTTTCAGTTTGTTGTGCGGTGTGTGTTTAGGGTGGTAATGACCCTGGGGAAGAAATTGTCTCTGAGTCTGTTTTTTTGTTTTGTTTTGTGTGACCTGTAGCGCTTGCCGGAAGGCAGCATGTCAAAGAGTGGTGAGAAAAGTCCCTGATAATGTTTTCTGCTCTGCTGAGGTAGCGAGAGCAGGCAATGTCCTCCAGACTGTGTAGAGAGCAACCAACGATCCTCTGGGTTGTGTTGATGACCCTCTGGTGCGTTTTCCTGTGTGCTGCCGTGCACCCAGCATGCCACACCGTAATGCAGTATGTTAGAATGCTCTCCACTGTGGCTTTGTAAAAGGACACCAGCAGCTGCTGTTTCAGATGATTTTTCCTGAACACTCTCAGGAAATGGATTCGCTGCTGGGCCTTCCCTACCACCGCTCTGGTGTTTGCAGACCAGGAGAGGTCATCAGAGATGTGCACACCCAGGAATTTGAAAGAGTAGACTCTCTCTACACAGTCTCCTTTTAAAATGAGTGGTGCTGGGTTCCTGCCGTCCCTCCTGAAGTCCAGTATGAGTTCTTTTGTTTTTGTAGTGTTCAGTATGAGGTGGTTTTTCGAACACCAAGTTGTCAGTGACTCCACCTCATCCCTGTACGCCGCCTCGTCCCCTTCAGAGATTTGTCCGATCAAGGTGGTATCGTCAGCGTACTTAACAATTGTGTTTGTGAGGTGGGTCGGTGAGCAGTCGGAGGTGTAGAGGGTGAAAAGCAGGGGGGAGCCAGTGCTCAGTGTTAGGGTGGGAGAGACGTGGTTGCAGAGTTTCACGGACTTTGGGCGGTTTGAAAGGAAGTCCATTATCCAGTGGCAGATGGAGGAAGAGAAGTTAAGTAACAAGGTTCTATTTGTAGTATTCTAATTCGAAACTCCCCAGGTTTTACAGAAAACCCAGAGATCATCTGTCGTGATACATTACACACTACAATGAAACGGTATGGGCTAGTAATTAAATCATTCATGACTCAGTGGACAGTATGAACATCTACTTTACAATTATTTTCTCCAAATGACCCCAATGTTTGCTAATACCGTGTTATTTTGATTTGTAGTCTCTAGTTTATGCAGGTGTTGTGGAGTCCTTTATGCTTACACGTACAAGTTTTAGTCTATAAAACTTTACTGCAAATGTAGTTGAGCATATGCACTAAAGCAGGGGTGGCCAACCCGGTCCTCAAGAGCCGCATGTCCTGCATGTTTTGGAGGTTTCTCAGTTGATGCAAATTTTAAGATTGTTTGCAAGCTGTGCGGGAGCTTGATAATGACCGAGGTGATTGGGATCACCTGTATTTGAACAGAGAAACTCCAAAAACATGCAGGACATGCGGCTCTTGAGGACCGGGTTGGCCACCCCTGCACTAAAGCATATGCCATCAATTAAGTCACGGATTAAAATTCTTGAACGAGAAACCGCAACAGCTTGACGCTGCAACTGCTCTGTGAGGCAGAGCTACTAAGTGGAAAATGAACAACCTGCAGTCAGATATTCGTCATCAGGAAATCAGAATACGCTGTAATCGTCTATTTAAAATGAACTTAATAATTCAAGTAGAATGCACAAGAAGTTTTATTGCATTTCTAGAGTAATTCATGCTTTACGGATGACTTGGTAAGTAAAAAAGCTGACAAGGACACAAGGTTTGAAGTTCAAATCCAGGTAAAGGCAAATGCTAATGTTCACTTGAGCTAAATTGCCATATATTTTATGTTGAAAATATCAGGGGATGGTGTCATAATACTCTGTAATAATAGTTTGCAATAGTCTTTGATCTATGCACCCCTTTGAGACTCTCTGTGATTAAGGGCAATACAAATACACATGACTTGACTTGACTTAACCTAGGAAAAGAGGGTGGGATCAGAAACTAGGCCAAAGATCTTATATAAACAACCTTTCTGTGATGGCCCTCTTGCATTGATTACACAGATATCTGATTTAGAATGTAGTGTAGGTTTTAGATTACTGTTATTCCAATGTTTCCAAATAAGAACTAGTTTTCATTTATAACATCTTTAATAATTGAGTATTAATTCATTAACTTCGTGATTTGTTCATTTATTTTGTTGAAACTCTACCATTCCTTGAAAACGCAACATTAAAATATAAGTTTTCAAGGACTTCAAGCAGCCGTACGAGCCCTGTAAATGGGAAGGGAGTGCTCTATTTTTCTATCATTCATGCAATTTTCATATTTTAAAATTTCACGTGTCCCCAGCAGTTCACAAAGCTCTATTAGAGAAATATTGACTAACACCTTAAGGTAGAGGATTTCGAAGGCGATGCCCGTGGGCAACAGTTATCCTCCTAAGAACACCTGAGTAGCCTGTGGATGAGTCATTTCTATTTTCTAGTACATTTGATTTCCAATTGTACTAGTGGTAGACTTAACTTCTAAGGAGTACAACCTGATAATAACGGTAAAAATATAGTAATAATATAATTTGTTATTTAAGAAATGTATAATACCATAGTCGGCTTTTGCGCCAAATCGGTAACCAAGAGTAGTTTAGCCAGCATTAAAGTAACATTAGATAAATCATTTAAAAAGTAAAAAAAAAAAAAAAAAAAAGATTAAAGAGCGAACTGCCAACCTTTAGCTTTGGACACAACCAGTTTTCAACCAAATTAACACAACTCCTGACCTCCTCTTTTTCACGGGATTGACAAAATTTTAAATAGATAAAATATACGCCACAAACTTTAGTATGTTCTTGGTATACAAATATGCATACAATCTTTCCAAATCACTTCCATATCTTGGAGCATGTAATACAGACGTACTGCAGTCAATCACATGGCGACAAAGTCACGATGACACACACTCACACAAACGCACGACTCCTCCTTCCTTAAGGAGGCAACGTCCCATTTTCATTAAACCAGGCAAACTGAGGCCCACGGGCCGCACGTCAAATTTGTCTCCCATTTTCCCTTTGTGTGTCCAACAAAAATTCAACTACGCAAATACCGCCAAATGGATTAGTGAAATACTGTATCAAATTAAGTGCTTGAAACAAAGACATATTAACATATTATTTTGCTATAATTACGAGCTTTTTAAAGATGATGACAAAGCAAATTTATTTAAAGACATGTATAAAAAAGACATATAATATTATGATGTCTGCATGTATTCATGGTCACATTTTCAAATCCAATGCAACTCCAAAAGACTGCCCACCCATGCCTTATTAAACACAATAACAGAAAGATAAATTAATTTCCTTACTCATTGTTTCCATCACTGGGCTCGATTATGTCCTCTGGTGCAATCAAGATTGTCTGTAAGATAGAGAAAAAAACCTAGAGAGCGATGTGACGTCCGTGAGTGGAAACTGATATCTGACTCTGCTGCTCTTACGGCAGCCTATAAATCCTGGAGGGCGGGAGACAAATAGACGTCATTCCGCCCATTGGGGAGAATGTGAGATCACGGTCTGGTGAGGCGGCACAACTGCTACTCTATAAAAACATTGACGCAGACACACAATAGCACGTCCAGATGGTGTGGACATAATGACGACAGGGGACTACGCGAGTAACTTATGAGCTTGTTCTAAAAAATAGCTTGCCAGCGATGACTCACTGTAAATTGTCAAGAGTCATAATTTGAAAATGTAAACATGATTTGTAGAAACATGAAATAACAACAATCATGGAGAAGTTACCGGTGAAAAGTCATGGTTTTAAAGCCTTTAAGGCTACCTGTCAATGAGCATCTTTTTTTGAAGGTGTGTCAAAGCAGGGAACAATAGGATGCTTGCAGGGTTAAATTAATAAAGCACTAAACTCCAGTAAAAAGACAGTGTTGGGAGTCACTCATTACAAAAGAACACATTCCATATTCCAAGAATGCAGTTACTTTTCCCAGTAACACATTATTAATGCGATTTTTAACTCAGACTGTGATTAAATCATGGGGCGTTAATCTGCTACTTTGAAAAGCAGATCACGATTGACAATGCTTTCTGATCTTTGATAGCCCCTCCTTGATTTACAACCCTCAACCCACTAGCAACACAACGCTGGACAGATGTTTATGTCTACCTACAAATAGAATTGAATAAAGTTACAGCGGTGCCGTAACAGGCACAGCACAGGGTACAAGAAAGTGTAATTTCCCCCTACTGATAATCTGGTATTCTCCCTGCGCTATATACTTGCATCCATGTTAAATGTACAACTATAATATAAAATACTGAAATCAGGGGTCAGTTTATACACGCAGATTTGGTTGTGCGTCACCAGATGCAAATGGTAGTCAGCACATGAGAGGGGGCGTGGTGTATACAAGAACAACAAAGTCGATGAGGCAAACGTGAGCACAGAATTTTCGGTAAAAGTGGGCTTATTTTGGTCTTTTTATTTGTATAATTAGTTTTGCAGTACACCATGCCTGGAGAAGACAAAAATGACCTGGACATTACCCAGAAACGAAGAAGGAAATCTTCAAGTGGTTTGAAGACATAAGACAAATGCATATGGACTGTCTCGGCTGTGTTAGTTTGGAAGCTCCCAAGATTACACAAGCCAAGAAATAAAAAGGGTTAACCACTTTCACAGGTGTATTTACACATTTTCTTCTATTTATTTTGTTATTTGGCTATTTATACGTGGTTTTAGGAGGTTGGCTTCAATGCGAGTGTAAATGGTAATTAGTAACTGGAGAGTTACCTTCAGATTAACGCCCCAATTTTGTGTGTTAGCTGATGGGTAATGCAATTACTTTTTAAATGAAGTAACTAGTAACTGGAGCTTTTTTTTCTTAACTGAACTCAATTAATTGTTTTCATTAACACATCCAACACTGCATTTGTAGATAACGGAAATACTGAAACAAATTTCCAACAATGGAGTTTTCTAAAGGTCTAGACGCCCAAGCATGAGAAAATTGACGGTTTGATGGGTTACTATTATAAAGTCAAATGTTTAAATCCATTAAGGCTACTTGTCCTTGAGCACCGTTTTTGTTTTTGTAGGCGTTTCAAAGCAAGATCCTTGCAGGGTTCAATGAATGAACCACATATATTAAGTTTATAACGCATTTCCTTTCCTTTGTTCCTGGAACGCAGTTAACGTAAATTCCGGACTATAGAGCGCACCTGATTATAAGCCGCACCCACCACATTTTAAGAGGAAAACGTTTTTGTACGTACACAAGCCGCACCTGTATATAAGCCGCATGCGCCCACATTAAAAAATGTAACACAAACACAAAATTAACCCAAACCCGACTTTAAGTCCCGCGATTGAAACGGAATGTCATTCATTAAAGTACCGTATTTTCCGCACTATAAGGCGCACCTAAAAGTCTTAATTTTTTTCAAAAGCTGACCATGCGCCTTATAATACAGTGCGCCTTAAATATGGCTCAATATTAAATTCACAAGGTCTCGCAACTTACGCAACAGCCGCCGACTCGATTTTCCCCCGAACGTGGAGTAGTCCGCGGTGTATGCTGGGATTTATATACTGGCATTTCATTGGCTAACCAATGTGTCAATCATTATTTGAATCGATCGCTATTGGCTAAAGTTATTCGGAGCCTCGGATTGGCTAGAGGGCCAAAACAAACCCTGCAATTGGCCGAAAAAGATGTGTCAATCATCCGTTAAATCGATTGCTATTGGCTGAAGTTATTCGGAGCCTTGGATACGCTAGAGGACCAAAACAAACCCTGCAATTGGCCGAAAAAGATGTGTCAATCATCCGTTAAATCGATCGCTATTGGCTGAAGTTATTCGGAGCCTCGGATACGCGAGAGGGCCAAAACAAACCCTGCAATTGGCCGAAAAAGATGTGTCAATCATCCGTTACATCGATCGCTATTGGCTGAAGTTATTCGGAGCCTCGAATACGCTAGAGGGCCAAAACAAACCCTGCAATTGGCCGAAAAAGATGACTGAATAGCAAGCTTGCTAAAGTACGCCATAAAGAAACATGTTTCATTAGTCTGTATTTGTAAACATTTTACTCTCCTGGATTTACTACACTCACGGTTGTAAGAAGACCATGATTGCGTATCATTATTGAACGTGAGAACTTAGGTGAGTTATGCGGCTTTATATTTTCCCGGTATCTTGTTTTAGAACGATCTTGATGTTGCTGTGATAAGTTGAGTGAATTAAACTCAATTCCAAGTGTTTATTGTCATATGCACAGTAAAGTTGCGAGCGAAAAAGAAAATAGAAAGTAAGGAATGGTTGGCATTTCTTGAATTTCAAGACTTTAACCTTCCGAATGATATTTGAAATGACGCATTTAAGTGACATCGTACGGACATCGCATCCGCACGTGTCTACGACACGTATTTGCTTCTTTGCAAGCTTTGGGAATGTTAAGGGGGTATTCAGTTTGAGTGAATCATCTGACTGTTTTGTCGAAATTCCCATTGTAGCGCCTTATAATCCGGTGCGCCTTATCTATGGAAGATATAGGACCAAAAACTATTTTTGGGGGGTGCGCCCTATAAACCGGTGCGCCCTAGAGTGCGGAAAATACGGTACATAGTCCAAAAATGACAGCCGGCAAAATTAACAGAAAATGATACCTGTACTTAAGGTTTGATGCAGACCTGCAGAGTCCGGGTCCTGTTGAATGTAATCCAAGGAAAAAAGTGTATATTTCCAAAGGTAAGGGTGGGAAAAATATATATCCACTATTGTCCGCCGCGTCCACAAACAGGTCTCACCTTTACCCCACTTCCCGTCACCCCGCGTTTGTTCCGCCCCTTCTTTTTCATTCGCCCGTGCAAAACATATCAAAATAAGTGTCTAAAATAAATACAAATAAATACATTACAAAAATATACAGTTGCAAATACATATTATACATGGTTACACATATTTACAAAGAAAGACGGTACACCGAGAATTTTCAAAGCTTTAACAATGATAATATAACTTTCAACCCAAACAGTGCCTGTGACAGGGCAGTTAATGGTAGCAACACGCTAGCAACACGCTCGCAACACAGTAAACGGGTCTGTTAAAAAAACATACCGTACTTGTAAAAATCACGGTAGACCGTCCTCATCTTCTTCCTTAGAACTGAAGCCATCAAAGTCTTCTTCCTCAGTGTCGGAAAGAAACTTTGTCAGAGATAGACGTCGTCCCACGCTTTCGCAGCCTCACTCGCGCTGTCACTGTCGCTGGAACTCTCATCCACTCCTGATTCGGTTCCCTCCTCTCACGCAGCAGACCGGCTTTTCGGAACCCGTTGGTTTCTTTTTGCATTTTGCATGATGAGGGTATGTTTACGCTCATTTAATTTATGCACAAGCCAAGTAGTTGCAGTCTTCCTCGGCACATACTGGACTGTCTCAGAAAATTAGAATATTGTGATAAAGTTCTTTATTTTCTGTAATGCAATTAAAAAAACAAAAATGTCATACATTCTGGATTCATTACACATCAACTGAACTATTTCAAGCCTTTTATTATTTGAATATTGCTGATTTTGGCTTACAGCTGAAAAAAAACTCAAAAATCCTATCTCAAAATATTAGAATACTTCCTCAGATCAAGTAAAAAAATAATTTTATAACAGCAAAACTAAATCAAACATTTGAAAATGTCCATTGATGCACTCAGTACTTGGTTGGGAATCCTTTTGCACGGATTACTGCATCAATCCGGCGTGGCATGGAGGCAATCAGCCTGTGGCATTGCTGAGGTGTTATTGATGCCCAGGATGCTTCGATAACGGCCTTCAGCTCATTTGCATTTGTAGGTGTCTTTCATCTTCTTCTAACTATACCCCACAAATTCTCGATGGGGTTCAGGTCAGGGGAATTAGCAGGCCAATCAAGGACAGTGATGCCATGGTCAGTGCACCAGTTACTGGTGGTTTTGGCACTGTGGGCAGGTGCCAGGTTATGCTGGAAAATGAAATCCTCATCTCCATAGAGCTTTTCAGCAGATGGAAGCATGTAGTGCTCTAAAATCTCTTGGTACACAGTTGCATTTACTCTGGACTTGATGAAACACAGTGGACCAAACCCAGCAGCTGACATGGCTCCCCAAACCATTGCTGACTGTGGGAACTTCACACTGGATTTCAAGCAACTTGGATTTTGCTCCTCTCCAGCCTTTCTCCAGACTCTGGCGCCTTGACTTCCAAATGAAATGCAAAACTTGCTTTCGTCTGAAAAGAGGACTTTGGACCACTCTGCAACTGTCCAGTGCTTCTTCTCCATAGCCCAAGTCAGACGCTTCTTCCGTTGTCTTGAGTTCATAAGGGGCTTGACCATGGAAATACGGCTATTGTAGCCCATTTCCCGGACATGTCTGTGAACTGTGGCTTTTGATACCTGGACTCCAGCTTCAGCCCACTGTCTTTGAAGCTCCCCCAAATTCTGGAAGCAGCTCTTCTTCACAATTTTGTTAAGGCTGCGGTCATCTCTCTTGGTTGTGCAGCGTTTCCGGCCACATTTTTCCCTTCCAACAGACTTTTTGTGGATATGCTTTGAAACTGCACTCTGTGAACAGCCTGCTCTTTGAGAAATTTCTTTTTGTGTCTTACCCTCCTGATGGAGGGTATCAATGATGGTCCTCTGGACAGCAGTCAGATCAGCAGTCTTCCCCATACTTGTGATTTAGTTTACTGAACCAAGCTGAGTGTTTTTAAGGCTCAGGAAACCTCGCAAGGTGTTTCGAGTTAATTAGATGATTCAGGTGATTAGTTGAATAGCCTACTTGTATACTTTTTCATGATATTCTAATATTTTGAGATAGGATTTTTGAGTTTTCTTAAGCTGTAAGCCAAATTCAGCAATATTAAAATAATAAAAGGCTCGAAATAGTTCAGTTGATGTGTAATGAACCCAGAATGTATGACATTTTTGTTTTTTTAATTGCATTACAGAAAATAAAGAACTTTATCACAATATTCTAATTTTCTGAGACAGTCCAGTATATTCCACCGGTCTAAATCTTACCTTTTGTACTCGAGCGCCGCTGGCGGCCGTTAGAAATATTACATAAATTGGACGCATCACTGAATAAGCTGCAGGCTTGAAAGTTTGGGAAAAAAGTAGCGGCTTATATTCCGGAATTTACGGTACATTTCTCAGTAACGAGAACTGAAACGCATTAATAACACACATTTTAACTCAACTGTTTGTTACAACATGGTGCGTTACTCTGCTACATTTAAGAGCAGATCATATATCACAATGCACTCTGACCTTTTACAGCTCCTCCTTGGCTTACATGCCTCAGTCTACCAGCAACACAACGCTGGACACATGAAATCTATTATATCTACCTATATGAAAATTTTGAATGCAGGATACTTAAAAAATGCAACATAAAACAACCAAGGAAATACAGTAAGACCCATGATTTTTCACACAATTGCCAGATGCATTTAATCTTAGCCTAATTGTTAGCCTGCTCTGAAGCAGGCTAGCTGTAGAAAATAAAAAGGGCCGACCCCCTGGCCTAAAGAGATCAAAAACAGGTTATTGCTTTTAAATTCATACAACACACAAAGGCAACGTTTAGACACAATATTGTTAAAATCATTTGGACTGACTTCTAATTTGAACTTAACATCATACATATTACTCATATTTCAACAATTCTAGTTTGTTTTAACACAACGTAAATTGGATTTAATGGTAAAAAGTGTGTGTGTTTTTTATCTAAATGTTTAATTAAAGGTCATTTTAAATCGTAAATTTTAATACCTTAATAATGTGATTTTCTTTGCTCAGTTACCATACAAACAAAATACTTTTCCAGACAATGGTTGGTAAAAAATAGTTACAATTTGTATTATTAATTTATATGCTAAAAGCTAGTTGACTTTGTACAACTGTCGTGTACATAGCAACAGTTGTTTGAAGGGTGTGTCTGTGTGATTGTGGCCTCTTGGCTCTTATGCAATGACTTCTTATGTAACAACGCCTCCTAGTCGTGGTTTCACAGGCGTCATTTCTCGCATTGTATTATTCCAAAGCAAGATTTAAGCTCTTAGGAAACAGACACACCAAAGCAGACACTTCTGCAAAACTACCGAAGTAAAACAAATTGATAAGCGTTATGTCACATTAACACGATGGCTCATTGTTTTTCCTGTAATCGAGTTCTAGTATATGTGATTCATTAGTTTCTAAATCAATGTGTTTCGAAAGTTCTTAATAAATATGCCTGACCAAATAAATAAATGTAATTAATAAAATAATTTTAAGTCAAGCCTCAGAAAATTCTGATTATTTCATTAATTGGCTGGATCTTGTATCAAAAATAGTGTGACTGAAGCTCTTACTACCTTGCAGTAAAATTCTAGAAAAAAATGAACAATGACATTTTGATCTAATGTGCTAGTCAAATCAAAAATTTAAAAAACAATTATTGAGCATTGCCCCTGTCACACGACAAAACACAATTAGACGTGCTGTACATAAGGTAAATTAATGTAAATAATATACAATTACTCATTCCAACCAAACATCCCAGAAAGTCATACACACAAGTATTGCGTAACACGTAACAAGGTACAGATTAAACATTAGGGATTATTCATCATTCATTATTTCTAGCAGGGGTCAGGGACGTATGGCTCGTGAGCCAGAAATGGCTCTTTTATGCTTATCTTCTCTAAATCGTTCCAAATTTAATATATGCGAAGCAAATGATGAAAACCCACAGAACAAACTGTAAACATGCGAAAATGCCAGCCAGGGTGACGAATTTTAAGTGGGGGGCAGAGACCCATCGTTACTTTGCGCTTTAGTTATCGCTTGTTCACTCCTTTGTGGGAAAAATGAAATAAAATTAAAAAAATTAAAAGATTTGAATAATAAACCAACAGTTTCGGGCAGCCAAGCTCTGCGTTGTTTTTTTCTGCATTTTGCTAAGGAGAATTTCCGTTCTGCGCCTTTTTTGTGCCGTCATGGCGTCTCTCTTTCTCTCTCTCTCTCTCACTCTCTTTATTTAAAATACGTACTGGGTTTCAAGTTGTTCTCTCACTCGCTCGCTCACTCACTCTGCCAGTCGACAAGGCTTTGATCATATGTCCTCTTGGCACCAGATAAATCCTACTTAAGGGTACATCATCCTGCAGATAGGCCTTGGCAAGACCCCAGAATAATTAAACAGAACGGTACGTTCTTGTCTTGTAGCTGTCTAGTTGTTATGACGCTAGTCTGAGTGTCCACAAAACTCACAATCGGGCCAACCGCAAGTCAATGCATGCAACTGCAGTGCTTTTGAGTGTGATGAGTGTCAAACATTTTGAGGGTGCGGTTATTTTAGCAATTTAAGCACTAAATTGAGAAAACGTGAGTTGACTAAGGATGCATTAACAGAGCTTGAAAGTGAGCGAGGGAGTGAGTGATATACTTTAGTAGGACATTGACATTTCCATATTGGGAAAGGGCAATTGCCTCTTGCCAAGTAAAGTGCACATCAACAAGATATTGCATTCCTTTTTCACTCTTATGTTTTTACTGTTTGCCATATCAAAATATCGTGTTATGTTTGGAACCAATTAATCCATAATGCACTAATGATTACTGATTAAAATAAAAGGCCGGTTTTGATACAATGTCATCCTCAAACAGAAAACTTTTTATATTGTTTGAACACTATAACAGGGGGCCAGCACTTTTTAGACCCAAAGAACAATGAAGGCAAAATATTAAAAAAAGAAAAATTTCAGTACGAGCCACGCCAGCTACTTGAAGAAAAAAATAAAGCAACCAGACCTAATCTCCAGACATAAACTAATTGTTCAGTGCATTTTACTCTATGGCTTTTGACAATTTCATAAGATAAATGAAATCATGCCTAATCAACAAATAATCATATGTACCACTTACATATTATCTCCCTCCTGGGGTTAGTAAAAACGTTGATGTTCATTTTGAGGGTCTTTCTTATTTTAAATAATGGTTTTAAAAACTGGTGCTAAATGAGAACTTTTGTAAAAATATGAAGGATACAAAAGTATTTACCTTCAGCTATTCAATGTGGTCACTGTTATCACCTTGGTATTCAAGTGGTCATTATTTGTCCTCCATCCCATTTTATAGACACCTTTGAAATCTACAAACATTCGTCTTGGACCAGCCGTCATTTTTTCTTAACTCGCAAATTATATGCGTCGAAAATTATCCAGAAAATGGCAGAAGGCAGATATTCCATCGCACTCGCATGTATAATCTGATGTATCTCATTAGTTAAGAAAACGGGAAAATCCTATCAAAAATTTCTTCTCACCAGCCTAAAATTTAAAAAAAAGGGCTACAGCATACCTGCCGCTAGTGGTAGAAACAGTGTTGCACGCTCGGCCTTAATATGTTAAAATAGTGAATTTCATCTCAGACCCAGATGTACTCATGAAAAGAGGCTTGTGAGCCATACGTTCCCAAACCGTGCTCTATAAGTGAAGCTCCAAGTGCACTACTTATCTCAAAACAATACCAAAAGCAATAAAACATGTTATCTATACAACTTAACATGTGACTTTCATTGTAGCCTCCTACAACCTCCTCTAGAAAAAACTCCAACATAGCATGTTGCAGACATTACCTAAAATCAACTGTTACATTTGAACTTAAAAATATTGACTGATCATCAATCCATTCGGGTTGTCAATATGTCTGAATATGTACGTGTTGAAAATCTGCATTAGGGTCACGGGAAACGGGTAGCCCTTCCCAGTAGACATTGGTCAAGAAGCAAGGTAGAGTCAGTGCAGGCAATTACGATTAAACAAATTCAAGTCAAGTCAAGACAAATTTATTTATATAGCCCTTAATCACAAAAATGTCTCAAAGGACTGCACAGGATTACAATGACACAATTACCTGATCTTAAACCAACAATTAAACGTTCAACTTATAATTCACCCTTGTTGACAACGTCTTGAGTCAATCTAAGCATACATAAATAGAGTTATGGAATGCAAAAGGAAACCAAAACAAGCGCAGGGTGAACATGGGGCAGAGGCCTAGAATTGATCAAGTCTTGAGCGCAAAATAGTGAGACGGATAGTTCAGAACTAATTTTGACTTTTCTGACCATATTGCAGACTTTTTTATTCAAACGCAGACTAAATACTAAATTGGTGAGCGTACAATTATAGAAAGTGGAATCTGACAGACTCCAAAAATGCTGTAAATGATGTGAGCAACGCATGCGCCATTGAACTGATACAACGTACAGGAGGAAATGCTTATATGTGAGACAATAAAAATTAAAAAAAAAATACAATTAAAGAGTACCTACAGAAATAAATTAAGTGCATGAGTGTCACTTAAATACATTATATAACAACAAAATGCAACAACACTTGCACAGTAGTGCCTAAACAAAAAAACAGAAAAAAATAATTCTTTACTTACCTTTTTTTCTTTTTGGTACGACCTTACGTTCTCCTCATGTTGCTTTGTCTGCATGGGGTCCTTCAAATGGTCATTGTTGTTACCCAAGTTCCAGAGAACCCAGAAGTCAGTCTGTGCTGTTGACAGCCTGCCTGTTTGCTTGACCCTGTAACAACATTGCAAGGCCATTGCAAGGGAGAGAGAGAAAGAGAGATAGCGTGTGAGTGAGAGATACGGTAATTTTCTCCCACCTGCTGGATAAAAAACAGTTTGCAAGCTGGATACTCACACCTTTCCCCAAAATCTGCTATGTCTGTAAAATTTTGGGGGTCACTTTTTTCTAAAATATGTTCTCAGAAATCATACAAGTCTGAACACAGTATTCGTGATGAACTATTGTGTTTGTGGCATGAGTTACCCATGAAAACCCACCATTTCTATCCATTTCAATGGGGCAGCGCTCTAACCTCACCATTAACTGAAAACAGATAACAGTGACTACGTTCTCTGGTAACAACCAATTATCAATCATGCCTTTTATGAAGTTGACCAACAAATGGTCTTTTACCTCAGTTTTGCCTCGTTTTCATAAATGCACTACTTGGCTCAGCTCGGAAGCTTGATTACTCTTGGGTTCTGCACCACAGACTTCAGCTCTTCTTAAGAATCAAACATAACCTTGGTAACCTTTATCAGCTCGTCTATTGACAGCTCCACATCAGGGGGTATGATTATATGCAGGCAATAATCCGATTGGAAATTAAATATTTGATTCATGGAGCAATCCTACTGAATCGTTTACATGCCTTTAGCCTAAACCGGGGGTGTCAAACATGCGGTCCCGGGCTGGGTTCAATCCCTTGGCGGGACTGATCCGGCCCGCAAGACAACGCTGAGGGAAGTGCAAGAGAAAAACGAGCTGCAGGTTGAAATATGTCCACTTGATGTTGCCAAAGCCAGGTGCCTCTCACAAACAAACGCTGTACTTGTATTTCACTCCCTCTCTCTCTCTCTCTCTCCCTCCCTTTTCTCTCACTCTCTACCGCTCTCTCTTTTTCCCTTTCTTTGTACCTCTTTGTCTCTTTTTCTCTCTATGTCTTTTACCTTCTTTTGCTCTTCTTCCTTTTTCCTTCTCTCTCACTTTTCTCTCTCTTGCTTGCTTTCCCTTTATCTCTTCTGTTTCCTCTTTCTTTTTTTCTTTGAATATTTTTTTCTCTCTCTTTCTTTCAAGTCAAGTCATGTTTATTTGTATAGCCCTTAATCACAAAGAGTCTGAAAGGGCTGCACAGATCAAAGACTATTGCAAACTACAGACTATTATGACTCCTCATCTAAAACCTACATGAGGGCATATAATACACATATTATCAACATAAAATATAGGTTATTCATATGCTACAGAATAGAAGTGTGTTTTATGCTTAGTTTTAAACATTTCCCCTGTTTCACTATTTCTCTTTTGTTTCTCACATTCTCTCTCTCTCTCTTTCTCTTTCTTGGTCCCACACACTCTCTTTTTCTCTCCCTCGCTTTTGCTCTCTTTCTTTCCCCCTCTCTTACTATTTTTCTTTTTATATATTTTGTTTCTCACATTCTTTCTATCGCTTTCTCCCTTTCTTTGTCCCACACGTTCTCTTTTTCTCCCCCTCGCTTTATCTTATTTCTCTCTTTTTCCTTCTCTCTAATCTAGTAGTCCACCCTCAAGAGAATGTTTGTTCTATCGTGTGGCCCCAGAATTAAAATGAGTTTGACACAACTGGCCTAGACCAATGGTCTCCAACGTGGTGCCTACAAAGAACACCTGAGGTGGCCGCTGATCTATTCTGAAAACAGCTCACCAGTGCAGAGTGATTTTGATTTTCTGGTAACTGCCCTCTTTCGTCCAGTATGTGGACTGCAAGACCAGGAGAAATAGGACTATTGACCTTCTGTATGCGAACATCAAAAATGCATACAGTGCAAAACCACTGCCTGCCCTTGGAAAAGGAGACCACAACCTCATTCTGCTTAGACCACAGTACAAACCAAAAGTGAGGAGGCTACCAACAACCACACGCTCTTTTAGAAAATGGTCCACCGAGGCAGAGCAGGCTCTGAGAGACTGCTTTGGACGTACGGACTGGGATGTCCTGCTAGGGTCCAGCAGTGGGGACATTGAGGAGATGGCAAACTCCACTACTGACTACATTAACTTCTGCATGGACAGTGTTGTTCCTATAAAGACTGTACGCTGCTATGCCAACAACAAGCCCTGGATCACGAGCGACATCAAGTGCCTTCTGAACCAAAAGAAGAGGGCCTTTAAAAATGGTGATCAGCAGGAGCTAAAACGAGTACAGAAGGAGCTCAGAGTCCAGCTCCGGAAAGGGAAGGAGCAGTACAGGAGGAAGTTGGAGAAAAAGCTGCAGAACAACAACATGAAGGAGGTGTGGGAAAGGATGAAAACAATTACTGGCTGCAGCACCAAGCAGGGTGTGGCTGTGGATGTAGATGTGGCGCGAGTCAACCAGTTTAACAACTTTTTCAACAGGTTTGACCACTCCGCCTCATCCTCACCCCTGAGTACTGCAGCTGTCCTGGGAGACCCTCTACAGCGCATCTGCAACCTGAGCCTTGAACAGGGGAGGGTCCCTCAGCTGTGGAAAACATCCTGCATCATCCTAGTCCCAAAGAAATCAAGACCTGAGGAACTCAACAACTTCAGGCCGGTCGCCCTGACATCACATGTGATGAAAACCATGGAGCGGTTGCTGCTGCACCACCTGAGGCTACAGGTCCGTCTTGCCATCGACCCTCTGCAATTTGCTTACCAGGAGAAGGTGGGAGTGGAGGATGCTATAGTATACATGTTACACCGATCCCTCTCTCACCTGGATAGGGCTAAGGGGGCTGTGAGGATTACATTTTTGGACTTCTCCAGTGCCTTCAATACCATACAGCCTCTGCTACTGAGTAGGAAACTGACAGAGATGGGAGTTAGCTCACACCTTGTAGAATGGATTACTGACTACCTGACAGGCAGACCCCAGTATGTGAAACAGTGGGGCTGTACATCGGACACTGTGGTTAGTAGCACAGGATCTACGCAGGGGACCGTGCTCTCTCCGTTCCTATTCACTCTGTATACATCGGACTTTAAGTACAACTCTGAGTCCTGCCATGTGCAAAAGTTTGCCGACGACACTGCGATCGTGGGATGTATCAGAAATGGGCAGGAGGAGGAGTACAGGAAATTGATTCAGGACTTTGTCCGATGGAGCGACGCAAACCACCTGCACCTGAACACCACCAAGACCAGGGAGATGGTGGTGGACTTCAGGAGAACCAGAACTCACCCGGTTCCTGTAACCATCAAAGGAGAATGTGTGGAATTTGTTCAGACCTACAAATACCTGGGTGTGCAGCTGGACAACAAACTGGACTGGACTGCCAACACAGAAGCTCTATGTAGGAAAGGGCAAAGCCGACTTTACTTCCTCAGAAGGCTGGCCTCCTTCAAAATCTGCAAAAAGCTCCTGAAAATATTCTATGAGACAGTTGTGGCAAGCACCCTCTTCTATGCGACAGCGTGTTGGGGAGGCAGCGTCAAGAAGAAGGATGCCTCTTGTCTCAATAAACTGGCTAGGAAAGCAAGCTCTGTTGTGGGCAAAGAGCTGGACAGCCTAACAACAGTAGCTGAGAGACGGGCACTGGAAAAGCTGAGGTCAATCATGGACAATCCATCGCATCCACTACACAGCATTATCTCCAGACAGAAGAGCAGTTTCAGCGACAGACTGCTGTCACTGTCTTGTACTATGGACAGACTGAAGAGATCTTGTCTTCCTCATGCCATGAGGCTCTTTAACTCTACCCGGCAGAGTAAAAGCCCACATTAAACCACACTACCTACATTGCATATTACCGAATTTTATTGCAATATGTATTCTGTGTAGCACTATTTAGATATTCTATATAACACGCTACAGGGGGCATTTGCACGTCACACTGGGTATTTGTATATTGTATTCTTTTTGCTTTATTATTGTATTGTTCTCAGCTCAGGGATGCTGCTGGAAATGTGAATTTCCCTCCGGGGATGAATAAAGTATCTATCTATCTACATTATTTTTTCGTGGTTAACTGAGTCTATTTAACCCGACTTCAAATAACATAGTAATAACATAATAAGTTGTTATTAAAAAAAAGCATCTTAAACTGGGTGCCCTTTGTGCCAATTAATAACAAAATGTACCTCGCAGTTTGAAAAGGTTGGAGACCCTTTGCCTAGACAAACAAATAACCACATATACATAGCG
The DNA here is from genome assembly GCF_059441175.1 of Urocampus carinirostris. Lineage (NCBI taxonomy): Eukaryota > Metazoa > Chordata > Actinopteri > Syngnathiformes > Syngnathidae > Urocampus > Urocampus carinirostris. Next base: position 35,987,297 of record NC_142356.1, on the reverse strand, counting down.
TTTTCAAGCACTTCGATACAAGGGTGAAGCAGGAGCGACATGCACAAGCAATCAAAAAAATTAAAAGATTAACACAACCATTACAATCAGAAAACTCAAATTCTGACTAAGACCTTAATTGTATTATTGTGCGTGTTACATGGCTTTACATAATTGGATTACTGATGATATTCAGTTTCCAATTGAACTGTTCCCTGCATGTAAACGTATCCATTGCTCCTCCACTTTAGAATGATTGTGAACATTTTGATCTCAACTTTATTGTTCTCTGACGGAGTAAAACATTTTAATTGATGCCGATTGTCACAACTCACTATGTCTGTTCTTGATGCTCTTTATATCAAAGGTTATCTTAGTTACATGCTACTCCTGATGACGCTTGGATTTCTTCGAGTGAGTTGTTAGCCACCTCAGCTGCGATACAAAATGACCATCTGCCTTCCGTTCAGAGTCCAAACAAAGTTTAAACAGTCACAGCCAAGGGTCATATTTGCAATGTTCATGTGGTCCCTCCCACAGCAGCTTCAGCAGGACAAGGAACGCAACCTCCACGTGGTGTCCTGTGGACGGCCACATGGCCGACGAATGCGTCTCCCACCCGCTACACGAACGCTTCGGTACAAGTTACCCAAAGCTGACCTCATCCGCTTTCGGAGCGGCCAATTCGCGGAACTCGTAACACAACCGAAGCGTTCCATGTCGTTCCTAAAGATCATCTTTAGACGACTTGAAGCGATCTAACAACAACAACAACAGCAGCTTCACGATTGTTCAGCTTTTTTATCTGTAGTGGTGAGGTTTGTCAAGCAGATTCTTAAAGGAAAAGTGTGTATATTTGAAAACTCGATGTGATACATTTATTCTGATTTTAATATTGTCAATATAGGAATATAATATTGTTGTTCTTTGATTTGCACACATTTTAAGGTAGATCTGCTTTTTGTAACCTATGAGATTTGAAACAAAGAGATCAGAGGAGGCCTTTTTGAACAAGTTGAATTTTTTTATCTGATGGTTCCTATCCTGTTCTCCTTGCAAGTTCAAAACCCATTGATGTCTTTTTTCATATTTTAAGTGTCTACAAAATATGTGTCATGCAATCGAAGGGGAGTAAGAACACAAACAAAGGAATCTCAAAATAACCAAACTGCACCATTTTTTCTTTCTTTTTATAGTCCAGCCGCTCACGAGGATTTTGGTTCTCCAGGTACCCGTAGGAGCAAGATTGCAGAAAATCATGCGAGCTCCCTCTACATGCAAATTTCTCGACCGACAAGTATTTGAATAAATGCAAGTTTGTATGATAGTTCATGTATTTTTGCCTATTTTTGAAATCAATATTACTATTTTATCCTACAAATTAGTTTTTTTCACCACCAGGAGGCGCTAAATAATAAATACGGCCCCTTTAAAGGAGATCTTGAGAGTGATGTAATTGTGCAAAACAGTGATGCACCATTATGCTCTTCTTCAGCTTGTTCCTGCTGTGGTTACAGAGCTAAGGTCTGTCTGAGGAGTCCTTACAATTTATTGTATGTACATTCCGTGGCTACTTTGAGATGAAAGGTGCACTTTTGAGCTTTGGTTTTTTCAAAAGCCGTCACACTGAAGTTCACTTGTTCATGGGTTTGTTGTTTGTATGACTATATTGGCATCTCAGGTTACAGTTTTTTAGAAGCCCTACTTTAAATATTAATCATGTGTTTTGTTGATGGCAGCAGATAACTCAGACGGGTGAAGTGCGGTCTCAGCTGAGAATGGAATTCCATCTTGCTTGAACAGCATATCCAGAAATTAATGATGTGCAGTCGGGGAGGCTAAGCGTCACGTTTCATTATGTAAATATAAAATTCAAAACATATTAACTGGTGAACTTTATTCAGTTTTAAAGGTCTTTTTCCATTTAACTTCTTTCTTTTTCTTTTTTTAAGTTGCTGAACTTTCACATTATATTCTGAATATTATTAATCATTAATATGTAATGTATTACTGTACTGTGCTAAGTGTCTGCAGATGCAGAGTGAGGCACGCAATTATCTCGCTTTGTGGCAGAGGGGGATAGCGAGACCAAGGATACTGATTTTGCACACACTTCCGCCCTAAACAATAGAATTACAACAGAACAGTTTTTATTGCCATTGATAATAGTAGAGAGCATTGTTTGCAAAGAGATAAACAAAATAAAGACATAATAAATACTAAAAAGAGAAAAATATTTACAAGGAAGTGCTCGGAGACTTGGGCACATTCCACATTCCAAAAACACGCATTTCAGGTTCATTGGCCGGTCCGAATTGTCCCTAGGTGTGAATGAGCGAGCGAATTGTCTGTCCCTGTGTGCCCTGCCACTGGCCGGCAACCAGTTCAGGGTGTCCCCTGCCCACTCCCCGAAGATGGCTGGGGAAGGCTCCAGCACCCCCGCGACCCTACTGAGGATAAGTGTTCTAGATAATGGATGGATGGATGGATGCTCGGAGACTTGCTTGAGTAGCAAGTGCAATTTCCTTTTGTAGAAATACTAGTGCAATTAAAAGATAGTGCTGCCACATTTAGCAGCAAACCAATTATTCAATCCAACAGGCAACATATATATTTTTCAGTCATACAAGCTTGTTTAGGGTGGTGATGGTCCTGGGGAAGAAACTATGAGTAAGTCCTTTTAAGGGACCTGTAGCGCCTACCAGAGGCAGCAGGTAAAAGAGGTGGTGGCCAGAGTAAAAATTTGTGATAATATCAGCAAGCAAACAGCAAGGAAAATATTTTTTTCTCGTTGAATGGACTATTTAAAAAAGCATAGTAATAATTTTTTTCAGCTCTAAATCTGATAATATGCATTTCAAAAAGTCATTGCGAGTGCTTGTTTTTCTTCTTGCATGAAATTTAATGAATTTTCATAAATACAAATTACAAATCAATTATAGCCAAGTAATATGTTACTATTTCGGTTCGTCGACACAATACAGCAACATCTACTGGTCAAACAATACACACTGTCCCTTTAAGTTTTAATCATTGTGTTAACTAAATTGACAGTATAAAGTGTCTTGTGGCTTGGGGTCACCATGGCTAGACAGGTTGTGCAGGTTATTAATTTTGGTTAAATAACGTTTTGTTATATTGGCTTTGACTTTGATTAAACAGTTTATCATGGTCTAACCACCGATTAATTAATTAAAAATAACCCAGAATACTTGAAATGAGCAAAAATTATCTGCCATTCAAACATTTTGTACTAGGTTGTAAAATTTTCTTTATTTGATCTTTACTTATTTATGTATCTATTTTTAGTAATATAGATACAAAAATATACAAACAAATAATAATTAATAGACAAAGAGCCTTTGATTTGTAACAAGAGCAAAGGAGGTAATGTAATCCCCACAAAGTTTGCTTTTCAACAAAAATATGTAGGCCACAAGTGAAATAATGCATATTTGTACGATGTGATAATCAAAATTTTGTAACAAACTCTTATTCCCCCATTGATTAAGGATCTAGTATCAGTTTTATCACATGCCGCTGCCTGTCTATGCTAAGGACTGGCTCATCTTTGAATAGCAGGGTGATGCTTTACACCAAATAACGATGTCTAGATGATGAAAGTGTTGTATCTGAGTCAGATCAGGAGACTTCTGCTATGAATAACCTTGGAAACCAGTACTATCTCCTCAAAAAACGGCCATTAAGAGGGATGAGCGCCACCAGACTGTACTTGCCCAAGACACACCACCGGGGGTGATACCCCTTTGACCCTGGCAGTTAAGGGATCCGCGATCCAAGAATGTATTGGTAGATTTAAGACTTGTTGGAATACACAAAAAATATGGATGAGGGACAACCAGGTAAAACTCTATTTTCAACACAAATTCATGTGTTGGAACTTGAAATCCTGGACCGATCGAGTGAATTGCTCTACCGTGAATCTACATCACCATGGGAACGTAAACAATTAGAACGAGACAGCTTGGTTTTCAATTATAGCCACTAAATATTTGTATTCATTGGCACATACAACTATAAAAAATAGACACATCAAAAGCTGGTAGCTACCAAATTTCATTACATTTACTCATTCCAAAGTTACAACGTACATTGCGAAAACCACGAAGCTACTTCAAATACCAGTATGGTTACGTGTTTCAAGAAATGACTTATGAGCCCGAACGTTACATACAGTCGAAACTTATCTGCGTTGCCAGATAGTAGTACAGTAGAGTAGTTCAAGCAAAAAAATACATGTACCGGTACTGTATTTATTGGGGCGGCGGGAGGTTATACACGTGACAGAGGCTTCATTGTTTATTTTTTAAAGATCGACGTAAACACACCTACAATCACATTTCGGCTAAAATAAACACTCGATAAATAATCGAAAATAAACAGAGCCATCGGATTAAACAAGTATTACATTATTTCCTCAATTTGTCTTGTCGACCATTACAATTTACAGTACACAGTAACTATTGGCATTGTGCAATGGCAGTGTAGGATAAACTTGACACCACAAGCGACATTACAAGATATAATGTAATTGTAAATCATACCTTGTGCCTTTTCAGAGTCTTTAGGGAAATACTGTATTCAATTCGTTCTGGGGCTTTGCACAGAAGCGTATTGTCACTGACATTTGGCAACCTTAGTTTACTGTCGCAAAGTGTTGTCATTCACCGCAATGCTAGCTAGCGTCCCCAAAAGGTCAGTAGCGGAAGAGCAGAACCCCTGCCTTATACATTGTAGAACATTGGAGTAGAATTTACCAATTTAAACAAATAACTTTGAATCATATTTTCCGTAACACAATGTGTAACTGTACAACGAAATGAAAGAATTTGCAATGTCAGTTTACAAATGAAACACACGTAACAAAAGAAACGTTGCTGAGCACACGCTTTAGATTTAAAGGAACAGAGCACCAAATAGTTTGCAGCGGATTATTTGTTGGTAAAGTCATTTCAAGAAAATACATTCATATTTCTGTTGTGTTTTTTTATAGTGGCATATTTGGCATGTTACAAAACGAAATTGGGAATATGCTTGATTGCTGTTAAGATTGTCAAGAAGGGCTGTTAAAACCTCACATTGTTTGTTTGCTGTTATTAGTGTCAATAAATTTGTTCAAACTAAAAAATTTGGCACACGACAATCCGATCTAGTATTAACATATTTAAAATATTTTTTTTCTAAAATCAGTGCTTTGCCGGGTGTTATGCCGAGAAATGCATCCCCTCGCTACTATAACCACTTTTACCTCGTTTTATCTCACTTTTCGGGAATGTAATGGCGAACATATAACAAAAACCACTTCGTCTTGCATCTGTTGGGAATGTAATACAACTTATATGTTCACCATCACATTACTGAAAAGTGAGATAAAACGATGTAAAAGTGGTTATAGTAGCTAGGGGATGCAAATCTCCGCAGGGATGCATTTCTCGGCATAACACCAGCCACCGTACTCTCAAATTTTTGAAGTCTCCATTGGAGCACTTTCATTAAAGGGAGGGCAGTACTGGGATTTTTGGTATTAATCTGACCCAAATCATTGTGGTCTCGATCGAATTTCACTATCATTGATTAATTAATGTCTATCATTGTCTCTGTTGCCAGGGTGGTAACAGAATTACAGTTCGTTTTTCAGGATCAGTGACATGATTACATATTTGGTTGAAGCTTGTTTCTGTTTCGATCTGATACGAGTACTTGCTTCATATCGATTATATCAATATTTCGATTGATCCGCCCAACCCTACTATCAACTGCAAAAAAGATCTGTTCTTATTGTTGGAATATTGAAATGTGTCACTATGTTGTATGAGCTCTTAATTTATAACCGTTTTATGATTTCATTCATGTATAACTTATTTTCTATTTAATCATAGTTATTGCGCTTCATAATTGTGTATTTTAGTGTACTTATATGTTTTAAGTTGATTACCTTACTTCTTGATATATCTATTTATTCCGTTTTTATTTACTCTCTACATTGTTTCAAGTGGCGTTTTTCAAGTGCTGTCTTTAGTTAGAACTTAGGAAAAAGTCTTGACTTTACCAGACCCGGTCCAAACAAGTGCTGGTGTGAACGGGGATGTTTCCACTACCTCTAAAGTTTTGTTTTTGTCATAGCCTCTGCCCCTGGTATAAAGTGATTATCAGCCATTCTACCTGTTCAATTTGTGAAACCATACAGCCTTGTTATGTACTCACATGCCTGGAATATTATGTTTAATAGTATAATATTAAAATGTCTAAGAAACTACTCATCTTTGTTCCAGCTCTCGTTTAACCCGTCTCACAACCCCTTGTAAGCTAACATGCAGACGACAAAAAAGGGATTTTTTTTTTACTATTATTACTTATGTCTTTTTGAGCATTTGAAAAAAATGCTATTTAATGTTTTTTATTATAATGACTATTTACATTGTAAACTTGTCATGTACGGTAATTGATTGTGCCTGCGCGGCAGACGCGTTATTACGGTACACACAGGGAGACCGCGTGGGATCTGAGGCGTGTTCAGGAGAGTGAGTGATTGCTATCGCGAGCTATCGCTAGCTTCTGAACGGCCAGTGATTATTGAGCGCTCGCGTGCCCGAGTAATCACGGGAGAAAGACCGCCTACTTTGATTTCCAACATGGCGTCGACAGTGCAGAAGATGGAGGATCTCACCCTGACGAGTGCTGTTGGCGATGTAATATATCGTCTTACATTGCCTGGTAATGTTTGTAAACTAGCAAAGACGCTATATCGTGTTCTGTAAATAAACAAGTTCATGTTGGGTTTAAAGAGGACTCCGTCCATCTTTTACAAAACTCACTAAATGCAACAAAACTATGAATGAATATATTTCTAAATGAACAATTACAGGTGACTTCATTTGATTTAATCTAGGTGATTTCATGCTCATCCCTGTGTTTTTTTAGGGTAGCTCCAAAATGATAAAAGTGAAAAAAGACCTATTTCAAATACAGTCCAAACGCCAACCCAAACCCCCAAATAGATGAAAAAAGGAGTTTATTTTAACGTGTCTAACAAATACAAATACCACGTAGTTGAGGAATGAGCAGACTGAGGCTGCGATCATGACTTAAAGCCAGGAGGTAGCGACAAAGAGTAAAATTCCGGACTGCACCTTTTAATCGTCTGACGGTTCACAGTTCCATTAACCTCCTTGGTTATCGTGGCACCAACGAGGACGTAACTCCATTGATGACGGTCCCTGGTCTGAGTATGGGGTGTGACAAAGCTGGCACCTGTCAATTCCTTAACGTTATAGGTTCATTTCTTTTTCTGTCTTCCTCTCTTTTTGCCCCTTTCGACTGTGCTGTTCGAGAATGCAGTTTTCTTCTGCGCAGTTGACAACAGTTCTTTGTAGTGTCAAATGTCCCCTTAATAGTGTGCTGCACTGGCATCATCAACAGAGCACTCTCCTTCCTCTCTCATATAAATAAAATCACTCAGTCCGCTAACTTCCACCTGCGCTCCATCACCCACCAGAACACTCCCATCTTCATCCATAAACTTCAGCTGGTCCGCATTATGACCAAAACCTCCTCTCGCCACCACATCACCCCTGTCCTCCAACAACTCTACTGGCTCCCAATCAACCAAAGAATCACCTATATTTGCACCTATAAGGCCATCCATAACCTTGCCTCTACCTACCTTTCTGACCTCCGTCACATTGCCTTGCCATCCCCCGCCCTCAGATCTTCCTCCTCCCTCCATCTCATTGTACCTGCTGCCGGTCTCAGGTCCTCTGGAACTCATAACCACCTGAACACTGGAAAACCGCTACCCTATCTACCATCGAATCCGGACTCAAAACCCACCTCTTCAGACTTGCCTGACATTCCTTGATTGTATATTTACTGATTGGCTACACGTGAAACTCAAAGCACCTCTCATGATTGTTGTGTTCGTCTTCAAATTTCACCATGGTCTAAAACCAGACCCGGGAACTCCAGTCCTCGGCGGCTGCATATATGTGATTCCAAGCTCCTGCCAGCCTGCTAACGAGCTGATATCTTGTATAACCTGAGATGAAGAAGAGAAACCTGCAGAAATCATGCTGGACATGTTGCCCTTAAGGACCAAAGGTGACCAGGTTTAGTCAAGCCTTATTGCAGCTCTCCGAATTCCAACCGTACTGCAAACATTTTAGTGTAGATTTAGTATGTCAAAATTTTATCTTAATTATTTGTTATAAAACCGAAACATCAAATGTTACTGTAGGTGTTCACCGTATTTTCAGTTGCACAAATGCAGCTGTTATGTTTGTTATGTATTCCTTCATTTTAATGTAGTCTAGATCCATTATGTTTTGAAACTGTTTGCAGAAAATTCCATTTGATTTTTTTTCTAGCTTTAAGGTCTTAAAATGGCTTGGCCAGTCCAGGACTTTGAAATGCTGTAGTTTGCTATTTGGAATCGTTGTTTCTTACAGTTGAAGTACCATTAACAGAAGTATGATGGAAATTAAAGACCTTTTTCATCCTTTTAAACCTTTGGCCATCATTTGAGCGTATGAAACCTGGGAACTATCAACGCTTATTTTCAGCTTAATCAGAACAACACTTTAAACATTCATTTTTAAATATTGAATCATCATAAAAATACACCCCACTTTAACCTATTAACACCACAAGTATGAATGTTATGTTGACTCCTCAGTCATCTCAGCATCAAATGTGACAGTATGTCTTGCTTTCCGGAGGTCGGCTGATTTCCTACAGTAAAGAAAGACGTAGAAAGGATGTGTGAACACCAAAAAAGTGATCAGAGTGAGGGCAATGTCCACCTGCAACACAATACAATAGAGTCAATAATCGCACACGAAACATTTACTAATTTTCCAAAATCATTACAACTTTTCCATCATGGTTGTACAGAGACCCCTCACTACTTTACGCTTCAGTCATCGCTGATTCACTGCTCTACGGATTTTGAATTTAATTGTTTTGTTATTTATAACAACATATCGTGCATTGTGTTCTGCAGCAGATAGCACGCAGCAAATGCTGTCACGGGGCAGGTTGTGTAGGTGTGTGACCGTCTATGTGCACGACTGTGATGGGTGTATGCTGTCAGTGAAACAGCTAGGCGGGCACACAAGTCAATGTCGCCACCAAAACAAATAGCGTCTTCAACGGCTCGTTACTATAAATAAATAGTTCATCGGAATAGCGCAAAGAAATTGTGATCGTCAGCGGATGTTCCATGGATTATTATCGGGTTCGAGAAAAAACTGAGGAGGCCTGGTTCCCCAATAACAGTGTTAATCAAGTATTACTGTACTTACATAAAAAGGATCTCCACCAAGAGGTCCTTTAATTAATGCAAAGCAGGGGTACTGAAGTAGTGATATTACTGCTGACGTAGACATAATCAAGCCGTACAGCTTCCCAAAGTGGCAAGCTGGAAAACTGAGGAAACACAACCACATTGTACGTTAATCTATATCTTCCGGGGAATTGCTCCGTACTCAACTAGCCCGAAACTGAACTGGAATTTTCGTTTCTACTCACACAATGCTAATGAAGGCTGCGTTTCCCCCGTAGATAAAGGAGCGGTTAATGACTTGTAGAACAAAAGTGAAGTACTGCAAAGGCAGGGAGGCAATGGAGGCGCACAGGGAAAAGAGCAAGCACTGCAGGGCAGTCAGGAAAAGTGAGAGCAAAGAGGAGCGCAAGTCTGCCTCCCGTTCTGTTTCTCCTGCACAAAAACACAAGTGGTCAAGGATCGACTTTTTTACATCCAAAGAAATTTAACACATTTTTCATCAAGTGTTTTGTGTGTATAAATTATATGTGAATAAGCAAATTGTTGATATTTTTGGGGATTATATGATCGGTTTTAAAGGGACACTGTAATATTTGACCACTAAATGTCACCGTGTTGCGTAGTGCAACCAAAGACGAGTGCCATATATCACAAGGAAGTATACAAAAGAGACTAAAACGCACAATTTTCCTTCTCATTTCTTGACAAGCCTTTTACTTGTTTTTCTTTCTCTTCTTGCGCAGCCTTTCACAAGGTTTTGGGGGGTAACCGTAGCAACAGAGTGGGAGAACATTATGGCAGCTCCCTCTAGTTGGGCATCATGTCATGTCAAATAAATGCTAATTTCTCAACCTATGGGTATTTTGAAAACACCCTAAGACCTGGCGTACACATAAATGGACATAAATGCACATTAAACAAGCAGCTCTGTTGTAGGAGGTTAAGACAATTTCGACACAAACATTCCTTTGTGGAAAAAGCCAGTAGTCTGTCATCTGTCAGCTCGAATAATCTGTAGCTGTCCCCTTTGAATGAGTCCATCCATCCATTTTTTCCACCGCTTATCCTCACCAGGTTCGCAGGGGTGCTGAAGGCCATCTCAGCTTTCTTCAGGCAGTAGGCAGGGGATACCCTGAACTAGTTGCAAGCCAATTGCAGGACACACATAAACGGACAACCATACATACCCTCACACATACCTAGGTACAATTTGGAGTCACCAATTCACCATGCATGTGTTTGGAGAAAACCCACGCAAGCACGGGGAGAACATGCAAACTCGACACAAGAAGGCTGGTAGCTGGATTTGAACTCATGACATTGAGAACCGTGCCCCGGACGCGCTAACTCCTCAGATGCCGTGCCGCCCCTTTGAATGAGCCATCTCGTATATTTCATTTGAAAAGTGAAAGCTAGCATTTATTCGATTCTTGGACTTTAGTCGGTAAACAAAACAAGATCACTCGTTATTTTTCTGAGCTCGTAAGCCTTGACACAAAAGATGTCTGGTGAAAATGTTTGGTACAGTTTTTGTGTACAAGGTCCTTCAAACGAAAAACGTGGATACCGTAGAGCAGGGGACTCAAATTTGCGGCCAGGAGGCCAATTGTGGCCCTCAGGATGATAAATTGAGGCCCTTGACTTAATAGGTAAAGTTAAAGTGACAGTGTTTATTATTTTGACAAATAGATGTGCAGTGTAGAGCAAACCAAAAAAGGAGTGCTACAAAGCACAAAGGAAAACAACTAGAGACCAAAATAAACATTATTACTTTTAAATATAAGATAAATAAGTAGACAAAAAAAGAAGAAAGAAATGAATGGCTGACAATGAAATCAACTCTCTTTAGATGAGCCTCTTGTGTTATTTAATAAATCCAAATCTCCCGACCTACAAGTAATTAAAACAATACACATTTGTAAAATCGTTAATATATGTATGCCAATTATTTAAATCAATAGTGTTGTTGTTTTTTTAGCAAATAAAGGTTTTTTTTAACCAGTAGGAGGCACTAAGAAATACACACTGTCACTCCAAGTGCAGCTCATGTAGATTATGGGTCCGTTTGTTACTGATTGATTGATAAACATATTACCTTTTAATTTTCTTTTAATCCTTCTTTTGTAGAGTTCTTTTAAAAGCTAATTAGGGCCAGTGGAATGTTTTTATTAGCACTTTCTTGTGGCCCGCCAGTAAATTGAGTTTGAGACCCCTGCCATGAAGGATTGGGGCAGTAAATAAAATAAAATGATTGTCAGAATTCTAACTTTTTACCCAAGCATTGTCATTTTAATCTCATCATTGTCACATTAAAGTCCAAATTCAGTCCGAATTCTAACTTTAATCACAAAATCTTGACTTTAGGGTTTTAGCAGCAAGATGTCGGACAATCATGTCAGTTTCCTCTAGGTGAGCCTCATTATATATAAAGTAAAAATAAATAAATATCAACCTTAGAGTATTTTAACAAATGCATGTTTATATGGTAGTTCACGCAACTTTGCCTATTATTCAAATCAATAGTTTTTTAAAAATGATGATTTCTTTACCACATGCTAAATACTGTAATAGACAATGTCCCTTTAAAATATGTAATTTAAGAGTGACTATTGCAAAGTGGAACAAGACTATCCTAGGCTAAACCTGCTATGGTGAAAAAAAGGCTTTACCAGGATACAGTGGTTTTCCCTTGTGTCTGTCCAGTATGAGTCCATTCCAGGGCGCACACAATACCCCAAAAAGCTGTGTCATGGCAAAGGCGTTGGTGTAGTGACTCACTAAGGTAAGAAGAGATAGATATAATTATGTGAATACAGCATGTCATGTTAATGTGTGTAGGAAACGGATGTAGGTGTACCCAGGTTGGCATCATTTTTGGCCAGGCGAATGAGCATGGGATTAAGGGTGCTGATGAAGAGGTAATGTCTCAGCTGCATGATGGACAACCATAACAGGTGACATAAGAAGAACCAGGAAAGCACACAGCTCCTGAAACTTTCCACTAAATTGCAGGTACAATTAGTAAAGATTAATTGTTTTATCCATCATAAATGACTGTATTTTCCGCACTATAAGGGGCACCACCAACAATTTGTCTTTGGAGATATTGTTTTTGTATATAAGGCGCACCAGACTTTTAGGCGCATAGGATTAAAACTACAGTAAGGGTTTTGGTTACTTTCAAATTTGATAAATAATTGGTAATTAAACACGGAACGCGGCAGGGAGGGAGACGGATCCTATCCGCTAGACTACAGGGGATATGAATGACACATGAAAAGGCATTGTTTTATGTCATCATCACACTATCACAGTGTCACGTTGTTGATGTTATTATTGGTGTTATCAAGAATAATGTCAGACATTAAACTGAACCATAGTAGAGAAAATGTTTGGGACCACTTAAATGCCAGTATTGTATTGCCAACTCACAAAATCTTTCCAAAGCGCACACTATTCTGACCTGGATGTAGAAAAATGAATTTTCTGAAGTAATTCAGTCATCCTGAAAGATGGTTGCACATGTTCAACATTGTTTGTCACTTACACTGCATAGATTGAGCTGAGAAAATGTCAAACACAATTTTATAACAATTTTTAATCAATTTCTGTTTTCCCCATTTCTCTGACGTTTGTATCTGGTACCTCGACTAAAAATAATATAATGCCGAAAAAAAGCTAATCCTCAATAAGTGATCCTCCTCCTGTTTTACAGCCAATGGCCAATGGGCTTCCGTGTCTGTACATGTAAGGACGGCCGCATGCAGTTGTGGCCGTCTAAACAGACACGAAATACCTATTGCCTTTTTCTAACGTCATCGTGGATATAATTCAGCTTTCTTACAATCACTATCAGGGTCTGATCCCTGTTGGCACCATTCTAATGTAATCGTGGTCAGTGATAACTGTCCACTCATCAATAATTGCACAAAAATGATAAAACAACGGTATGCAGTTCCTTTATTCCATACATAAGGCTCACCGGTTTACAAGGCATATTTCAATTTCTGGCCAGTTTAGGGTATTTGGGGCCTTCATACAGTCCGGAAAATAAGACAATATTCACAGGTTCATGTCGTTGACAGCCAGAGTTTCATATTTGGAAAAGCTGTGATCTCGTATATATTTTTTACAAGTCAAGTCATGTTTATTTGTATAGCCCTAAATCACAAAGAGTCTCAAAGGGCTGCACAGATGATTGCAAACCACAGACTATTATTACACCATCCCCTGATCTAAACCCTACATGAGGACAAGGAAAAACTCAAAAACCTCATCCTTAGGTATTTTATTTTGTTTTAGTAGGATTTACAACATCACGACAACTAGCGACTATACGAGGTATCATATCGGTATCACTCTTATTTCAAGGTATTGGTACTTGCAAAAGGTGGCCAATAGAAGTACGGTAATGCTTCACTACAGCACAGTTCACTTTTCATGGTTTTAGCTCGTAATTAATTGTATAATAATTGCTAAACAAATAGGGTTCCTACTTCATGGATTTTGCTAATCACTGTTTCTTTTTAGAATGTACACCCGAGTTAAACATTGGATTACTGTATTATGTCTCATGAAACAGAAAATACAAATGAAATAAATATTATGTTATCTATAATTGAATGCAATTTAATTAAATAATGCGAGGACAGTAAAAAGAAGCTCACAGACAATTTTGCTCTTTTGAAATAATATTTATTTTTATCTATTCAATCTATCTGTGCATAATATACAGTGTGACCTCGCTACTTCGCGTTTCCCTGTTCGCGTGTTCAGAGCTTCGCGGGTCTAAAAAAAATAAAATAAAATGATTTAAAAAAAAATAATAAGAATTTTAGCATTTTTGAAGGGGCATCGCTACTTCGCGGATTTTCACTTTTCGCGGGTGGTTTTGGTCCCCATTAACCGGGTCTAAAAAATAATAATAATAAAATAAAATATAAAAAAACAATGTTTTGAATTTAAAAAAAAAATTGGGTTTTGGTCCCCATTAACCGTGATAACCGAGGGATTACTGTATAGCACATTTTACAGTTATTTATCATAATATTTATTTGCAAAAACAAATAATAAATGAATATGAACACACTTTGGTGTCATAATAGTGTGTGGTTTGCAATAATCTGTGGTCTGTGCAGCTCTTTGAGACTCTGTGATTAAGGGCTATACAAATAAACATGACTTGACTTGACTTTGTTCATTTTATTTACTAAATAAAAAACATATTGTTAAAAGGAGCCAAGTAGTTAAGGCAAATGGCAAATCTACTTGCTCATTTTACCTTTTATTAGTATTCTCTTTATCTTATTTTTTCAAATGAAAAAGTAATTTGCATCTGCCATAGCACATACATTTGCTGTGTTCAGGAATTACTTTCCTTATTCTACTGAAAAGATTACGGAAGAAACATCTTGATTAAAATATAGACCGTTACTAATTAATTTTAAAAAAATTATTTCCTTATTTTAATGGATAAATTACCATAAATAGAATAGGGTAAATAAGAAAATATGATTCGGTTCTTTGTATCTGAAATAATGATATATAGAAAACACAGTCTATAAAAATAATAATGTTATAGTCATGTTTTCTTTAATGTTTTCCAAAAGTTTACCTTCTTCAGATGTAGAATCTGTATTGATATCTGAGTTCCTCCTAGAATTGCTCTTGCTTGAAACTTCCAGCGTTTCATCACTCATCCTCTTCTCTATGTTGTCATGGTCGCCTTTTCCACATTTCAAACTACAAAGTCAATAATGTACTATTTTAGACTTATGCTGTTCAGGATATGCAGAGATCACATGTGTTTTACCCATAGGTGTAGGACTGTGGGGGTGGGTACGGTATATGGGCCCTGGGCATCAGGAAGAGTGTCCGCAAAACGTGTACGATGGAGCACAAGGACATAACCAGGAAGGAAGAGCGCAATGAGATACCTTGTTCATAGAGAATCTGCACAAAAGATCAACATTTTCATTTCAATATTGTTATGATGCACCACAGTATGTCACAAAAGTGAGTACACCCCTCACATTTCTACAGAGATTTCATTATAATGTTTAACAGAACATCACTGAAGAAACATTGCTTTGACACAATGAAAATAAGTTTGTAAATAAAGGCCATGGCCTACTAGAAAGATATCGTCTGTATCATGATTGCCGATTCAGAGCACCTGCGACTGCTTAATTGGCGCCAACAGCCCGGACAGCTGATTGGCTGATGTACTCTTTTTAAACCCCCGACTTCCAAGAGATCCCTGTCAGATCGTTATGCGAACCGTTGCCCCCAGCTCGGTAAGCTCTTACGTCAGACTCTGTTCCTGCCCTGTTTTTCTCTGCCTGATCCTTGTTGCCAACCTGTTTCTGAACCTGACTCTGCCCCGTTACCTGCCTGCCTCCTGTTGCCGACCTCGAGCATTCCAGTGGCAATTTGTGAGGCTCTGGTAAAATCCATGGCCAGGAGGATTAGGGTTGTTCTGCAATATCATATTGGCCACACAAAATATTGAACTTCAGAATCTTTTACCTAAGGGTGTACTCACTTTCGTTATCAGGGGTTTAGCTACAAATGGCTATGTTTTGAGTTTTTTTAGGAGAACATTACATTTACACTGCTATATAAGCTTTACACAGACTTTCTTTTATTGAGTCAAACCATTTTTTCTTCAGTGTTGTTCAATTGAATATTATGATGAAATCTCTGCAGAAATGTGAGTGCTGTGCTCACTTTTGTGAAAATACTGTACAGTCTCGAAGCAAAACGTTCACCCATTCTCCTAAAATGTTTCTACATTAACTATTGGTAAATGTCATATTCTTTTTTTTTTTTTACATAATCTATTTTCTACATTTGTAAACCATATGCTAATATGTCCTGTTCCTCTTGTAGCGACTATTTCATCATCACTGTTGGGATAAATGAGTTACAAAGGTTTGCATTCCTGGAAAGCAAAAATTATAACTTTTCTTGCTAACAAGTACTGTAACCCGGTATTAATAACATTTTGTAGGTCTACCATTAATAGGTTATTACGCCACTTATAAAGTGCAGATCCTCTGAATACTGATTTTACTTGCATTACTGCCGTTGACATATACAAACCTCTATCCGCCTGAATTTCTCCTCATGGAGATATTTTCCTTGCATCAAAGTGAAACTATAAAATACTGAAATCAGGTATTAATCTTAATTGTGCGTATTAGGTTGAGTGTCACGAGGAGCGAATGGTCGGAAGCACGTGTGGAGGGGGGCGTGGCTTATACAGGAATAACAAATAAACGAATCAACTGATCCTTTGCACGATACATCATGTTGCCTTCTTTGGCAGAATGGGAGACATGGCAGATGGAAAAGAACACTTAAACGCACGGCAGGTAAATAGGCAGTTGAGTTTAAACAAATACCAAAAAAAAAACAACAACATAAAAATATAACCACCACTTTTTACCATGGTGATTAATTCCTGTGCGGTGGGCAAGCTTCTAAGCCCGATTTAGAATTGTATCCCTCTTGATGAAGACAGAAGACGGCAATATTTATCCGTGTTGGCTCCTAAGCCAGTGTATGCAGTAACTTGGAACAAGACACAGTTGAACCTCGGTTCTCGACCATAATCCTTTCCAGAACCCTGTTCGAAAACCGATTTGTTCGATCACCAAAATCATTTTTTCCATTAAAAATAATGTAAATCGTTTTAATCCGTTCCAAGACCCTGAATGTTTTCCTTGAATGTTTAACGTGAACATGAAGCTAATCCAGGCTAATCGTACGTCCGCATTATCGTAATCTTCAGTACGAAAGATTACGCTAAAATGAACGTGTAAAAATAAAAAAATCAGGTCGTTTACATGTCATTTAGCACCGAGGGGGCTGCGTCCCAACACCCTGAATGTTGGGCTCCGTTCCAACACCCGAATGTTTACCTTGAATGTTTAACGTAAACATGAAGCTAACCCAGGCAAATCGTACGTTCGCGTTATCGTAATCTTCCGTACGAAAGATTACGCTAACATGAACGTGTAAAAATTAAAAAAAAGGATAAAGAAACGAATTATGCATAGGATTTCTTACCTTTGTGGTGGTCAGCAGAAGGCGCAGGTGGACAGTGGGGTATTCCCTAGCAAGATCAGACACTCGCACACCTCCTTCATATTTTGCTATTATTTCTCTCTTAAATGCAATAGTTGTACGCACTACTTTTCTTTCTTCACCTGTAGCAACTTTGCTGCTTGCACTGACTTTCTTCGGATGCATAATTAGGGGCTAAAACACTTCGTACACCGATATTAAAAGCGAAAGCAAAACGAAGCACGTCCGCACGCGATAACAGTTGGTCACGAAAAGAGTTATCTACACCCGTACGCCGCACAGCATCGCATCCTAGCGTACGCACTCACGCATTACCGGCGTTCGAACTCCGATTTTTTGACCGAATAGCGAAACAAGAATTTTTCGAAATTTTGGGTTGGACTCCGATTTGTTCAAACCGAGAGGGTTTCTAAAACCGAGGTTCCACTGTAATTACATTTAGAGTAACGCACTACTTTTGGGTGTCAGTAATCGGGGGTAACTAAATTACTTTTTAAATGAATAAACTATTTACTGTAATTGATTAAAATTATTCAGTAATGCCCAACACTGTTCATCTTATGTTATATGTTGTGAACTCTGTTTTTCGCACACCAGTTTACCTTGAAGATGAGAAACACCGCAGAGGAAGAGTCAAAGGCGCCACTGTAAATTGTGATGATGGTGGAGCGATGAGCTGCAAACAAGTTGCCCACCTTTTATCATGCACAAAGACACAAGTCATACGATTTTTTTTTAATAAAGCTATTGTAAATAAATTATTTCATTACATCAGCATCTACAGTTTCTTGCAAATGTATTTTAAAGTATATTTTCATTTGTAGCTTTATATTTAAAGTATGAAATGTGGCAATATGACAAAAAGTTCTTGGGGGGTGAGGGTTGGAGGACATACTGTTGCTGGGCACTTTATATGTTATCAGCATCTTTAACGCATCTATGTCAGTATACTAAGTTTTGAAGTTACGATCATGCCGTGATTAAAGATAATGCAACTGTGAGAACATCATTGTAGCCAGTTAGTTCATAATTGGTTATCTAACGTGAAAAAAAGAACCAAAGCCACAAAATACTGTGTACATGATGAAATATATGAAAGATATTAACTGCAGTCATGTATTGCTCCAAGTTGCCGTTTTGCAAGTTTTGCCGGGAAAGAAGACAGCAAAGTACGCTGTCATCAAAGTAGAATTCAAAGCAGACTTTCAAAATGTTCTTCACCACGATCGATTAGAAACTAAATAAAACATTGATTTTGCTTCTAAATATCCTATTGATAATATAATATAAACACAATATTAGGGACGCACAATAAATGTTTTTTCCCTATTGCTACCGATAAAATGTTGCTTCTAAAGACCGATACCGATAACTGATTTTTTACTACAAGCTATGTTTAAAAAGAAAATAAAGACACACCCAAAATCCACTTATTAAATGCGTGTAGTTATTTTTGCTTGAAACTACAATAACATTGTAAGGCAAGACACAGTAAAAATGTCTCCGAAAGGTAGTGTTGTAGAGACTTCAGCTTGACTTCAATCACTTAATCAATCAATCAATAAATTTGCCAGTAAAAATATCATGAAGTTGAGATAAAATATAATGTATTTTCCTTTTCCCTCCAGATTCCCAGCAATCACAAGGTGAAATTGGGCTTATTATTATTATTATCATTATTGTTATCACTAATGTTATTATTTGGCCAGGCCGCAAGACTAAAGTCAGACATTAAATCGATTCGTAGTGCAGAAAAGGTTGCGGACCACTGTTGTAGGGTAGTTCTAGTTCCTATTTTTCTATTGGGCTGATAACTGTGAAGTCATTTTTTTTCTGTTATGCGATAACTGTAGGCCTGATAATTATCTTGCGTCACTATAAAATTTTATTCTTCATTCTTACACGAGCAAGGGCTCATTACACAACGTTGCTGGTAAATGCTCTAGTTCAATTGGTGGAATAAAGGGTGTCAATTGAGGATAAGTTATGTCATACCTGTCAACCTACACGGCTCCATGCCCGTACAAACTGTCATATTTTCCCGTACAAAATACAAAATAATCATACACCATATTTCTCTTTTTTTCGGAATGATGAATGATGGGAAATCCCCGGGCGGTAGACGCATGCGCACAATAGATTCAAACCGCTTGCTTCGTTTGCAACGAAAAAAACGATACCGAGATAGAGGCTTCCGCGGCGAACTCCTTTGACTTGATTGATTTGCCGTTTCGTGATAGTCGGTGTATACCGGATGGTACCCATCATTGACAAATTTGCGTGTTTCCGTGCAGATTTCCTTGTACGTCGTACTCATCTTAAAATGCATATAAAATGTACTTTGCACGGCAAAACCGTACAGGTTGACAGGTATGTTATGTATAATGGATTGAAGACCCTGGGCAGAGAAGCCCAAGATATGAAATCACACCAAAGCTAAAATCTGATTCGAAAAAAATCCACATAAACCGCCGAAAACAGTACAACCAAGATAATTGTACTGTAATCAGAGGATTTCATTATTGCAAATGGATGAATACGATTCAGATTGTTCGACCAAATACAGTATTACAAGCAGGGTTGGGGATAACGGAAGACATGTAACTGGGTTATGTAATCAGGATACAAAAAATGGAATTGTATTCCATTACAGTTACAGAGAAAAGACGTTATCACATTACAGGTACATTAAGTTAATATAATAAGGTTTTCTTTACAGGATTTAATCTTTATTTATAACTATACTTCCTATACATGATGCGCCGATAGACAAATTGTGTCATAATTTCAATCACTGACATGAGAGAGACAGAGATAATTCAGGTTTAGATGCGACGTGCACGAGCCGTAGTCGTTGCGCAAATTGTACAGATTGAAGCCTTATCCATCACTGCGTGTTTGTAAGAGTGTGTTGCAGGTAAAAGCACTTTTTTTGTATATTACTTCCTCCTTCAATGTAGCACTCATTTTGTTGAATTGGCGTAAGCCTGCAGTTTCGTGAGGCTGCTAACGCGTGCTTATTGGGCAATAGGCAGCGAAGTTGCTCGCTAGTGATGCATTCAGGGGCATTTAGTGATTTATATTATCTTCTTTTTGTGTTTTGCAGTTATTGTCATTCAAAATCCATTATTTGATCACTGTATTGTTATGTTGTGAGAATAATGAAATCTTGAAAGTATTCAAGAGGTTTGGGAACCCCACTTCAAAAAAGTAAGATTTGTTGGAAATTTAGAAAGTAAACAATTGCTGTGCTTAAGACAATATTGGGTTCTTAATGTCCTCTTAATGTAAACTAAAACAGAGCATACCTTGTTTGCCAAATGATAGGGAAAATTACATATTTAAACTATAATACGTGGTTAAAATTTGAGCACTTTTTTCTATGACTATAACCAACCACCTAACGTTGGTTTCCTCCAATTCTTTTTCAAGGTTACACTGTTCATTTTTGTTAAACACAATTCTGCAATTTCAATTATGTTTGTCTTTTATTAGCATATTTGGTATTGGAGTAATCCAACAGCAATTGAAAGTTATCCAAGTTATAGTATTTCTTTTATGTTAAAGTATTCGGATTACTTTACTGATTTGATTTTTCAACAGGTAACTGGTAACTGTATCAGATTACAGTTTTGAAGTAACCCTCCTAACTCTAAGTCAATTTAAGTGTAATATTTAATAACTATTCTAACTCAAAGATGTAGATTTATTTGGATTGGAAAGTGACAAGTGTGAGTTAAAAGTAAAAATTTTACCTGCATGTTTGTCATAAGGAACAGAATCCCGCCCACAGCAATGCAGGACATAGCAGGAAAAAGCAGGAAGGAAAGTGCTGCAAAAAAGAAGTTCAATTGAATTAGGATTAAGTTTTTACACACAGTATATTAAATATACAAATTTTGCTCTAGATTATGGAATCAGTTATTGAATCAGGTGCATTTGGGGGGGGGGGGGGGGGGGGGGGGGGGCTGTATGATTCCTTCTCGAAAATAGAGTTCCCTAAGGCTGGTAACGGACAAACTATTACAAAATATATATGGAATAAAACTACTGAATATCAATTTTTCTTTTCTTCTAACAACATCAAAACTGTGACAAATCGACATTGATAAACTTTCCATCGTTCTATTACATTTGTGATGTTTTCCCTTTGGTATCAAATCAGAAAAGCAATTGGCCTCACTGTTGAAATACTTTGGAATGAATGCATAAGGAGGAGCGTTCTAATAATTGGCCCAAAAAGCACATACAGTAATATGTTTTTGTTGTATATATTTGATAGTGTTTGTGGCACCTACTTGCACTGGAAATTGCCACAAGCAGAGTTCCAGTAGTGTAAAGGGATCTGAAGATACAAAAAATAAAATAAAACAGATTACAACACTACAACATACAAGCCTAGATTTGGACAAACAAACGACAATATTGTCAGAATAATTATAATACACTTTAAATGAGCAGTTTCAAGATAAAAAATATAATACTATAAAATCTATATTTATTTGCCCTGTTTTTTATAGCAGGGGTCAGGATCCTATTGCTCGCGGGCCACATATGACTCTTTTTATGAGTACATATGGGTCGGGGATAAAATAGAACCTGTACAATTGCTTAATGTATAGTTGCGTATGGAGCCGATTTTCACATGTGCAAAGTCAATAATGCTGACTGCTTGAAAGGTTCAGTCCAGTAAATATAAGAACATAATTTGAACTACAGTTTACAGTAAAGGTGTCCCAAACTCAATTGATTTGAGGGCCGCCGGAGTTAGGGTTTAGGTGAGGTTGGGAAAAATTGGGTTTTCCACATGAGAACTTCTGATTAAAAAGAAGATCCATTGTTTTTAAACACCTTTTTTTGTAAATTCTACACACAATACAATCTAAAATTAAAAAATATCAAGAATTCATGAGAAAATAAATCAGTCAGTAATAAATTAATCCATAATTTGCTCCAGGACAGTGTCTATTATTTGACCACTAGATGTTGCTTTATTGTGCCGCACTACCGAACTTGAGTGATAAAAAGAAAGAGGACAAACAGAAAGGGATCAAACCACAATATTTCTCTGTTTTTTTGACAGCCTTTTGCAAAGAAAGCAAAAAAATAAAAGGGAAAAAATAAAATAGAAAAAAAGGGGGAAAACAATGAAGAAGGAGTAAAAAATGAATAAAAAAGCAAAGCAAAAACAAGGAAAAAATGAAAATGAAAAAGAAAGTTTTTTGGGGGTACTTGTGGCAGCAAAATGTCCGACAATGATTCAGCTTTAGCTAAGTGAGGCTAGTGTTATGTAAAATAAATGCAAGTTTCTCTACCTATGAGTATTTTAAAACATGGACGTTTATTTCATAGTTCATGTATTTTTGCTTATTTTTTAGATCAGAATCTGTTTTTTAAATGAATTATATTTTTTTTCCATCCGAAGGCGCTTAATAATATACACTGTCCCTTTAGACTTTCATATTAGAACTGGGACATCAAACAGTCACCCTGCAATTGGCCCCCGGGCCGCGGGTTTGGCACTCCTGCTTTATATGGAAACTCATTAAAGAATCTACGTTAACTGTTGAGACACTTTATGATAAAAAGCTACATAGCAAACTTTAAACACTCACTGGCCCTAGCAAAGCACCCAGATAATTTGATTGGGTGAGCGGTAGGAATGGGCAGAGCTATACACAGAGTGCGCACACTTCTCCTACTCAGTAAGCGCCGTCTGCACTTAAGATAAATCCGTTGGTATCCCCGTTTGCAATATTTTGTGACATTTTTACAAAACAACTTTGGTCGCACCTTGTTTTGAAACCATTATTTTGGACAAAAATGAGTCAAATGAGCCTCAACACTCTTAAGTAAATGCGGAAGGGAGACATAATTTAAGTGGTATATTTATATTCAGATGGGAATCAGCCTCTGGCATTATCATAATTTCATAGATTTTATCAAACCATCAAGCATTACACAGTGAAATCAAATGTGTGGCTCCCTTAAAACAATGTAAATACTTTTGCTGTTGTGGCTTTTTGGGTCAAAAAGGTTTCCGACCCCTGATTTATAGTATAAATAATAAGGCCAATAAATACGGATACACACAAGAGCTTTCAAATTTGTAGTGTAAAAACTTACATTGCCAGCAGCCTAGTAACCATTGTCCCGAAGCGATCAAAGAGGAAGCCAGAAAAAAGATTTATAAAGTTGTTGAGGAATGATGCAATGGTGAAGACCAGAGAAAATTTTTCATCCTGACCACTGCAGTCTGCAAATTAGAGAAACACGACAAAAGCATTTAGGTCTCGATGGAACACAAATATTATGAGTCATTAAAGTTTACGTCTTCGTACTTTAAAGCAAACAACTACTAAATTAGGGGTGTCACTTTTTTATCATGTCAGTCTGGATCTGGAAGTCCCACAGAATCTTGCCGCCTGTTCTCCGTTACCTTCGGGTGTGTCTCGCTTTTGGACCATTCCATAATTCCACTACCGAATTTTTTGTACACTATGCCCGGTACTTGGTTATGCCTTTCAATGTATACTTTTTTTATATAAGAGCTTGGGTGTTATCAGCGTTTTTGTGCTGCGGTATCGCTAGACAAAGGATATGTTGCTGTTAATTAAGCGACGTGTGCTGTATAGCGGAGCAGATCTTTCTAGGGTGTAGAATTTTAGGGTGTAGACCTTTTTTAGGGGGTAGAAATGTTCTTAACCCAATGTATGACCCTAGAAAAGGGGCGAAAATTATTAACACACACGGCATGTAGAACAGGGGTCTCAAACTCAAGTGACTTGGAGGCCGCCAGAGTCGGGGTCTGGATGACGTTGGGCCGAATCAGGTTTTCCAAAATAAAACCTCTGATAAAAATCTTCTCAGTTCTCTTAATATATTTTATATATATATATGTATATATGTATATATATATATATATATATATATATATATATATATATATATGTATACATATATATATATATATATATATATATATATATATATATATATATATATATATATATATATATATATATATATATATACATATATACATATATACATATATACATATATATATATATATATATATATATCCATCCATCCATCCATTATCTGCACCGCTTTCCCTCAGTAGGGTCGCGGCCCATCCCAGCTATCTTATCTTATCAATCAGTAATAATTTACGTGGGCTGTAATTGCATTAAAGGGAAAATGTGTTTTATTTTACCCCTAGATGTAGTTGTATTGTGTAGTGAAACCAAAAAAAGTGTTAAAAAACACAACGAGGAATATAAACTACGGAGACTCAAAGCGCCTAAACACAGCATTTTTCTACTCAATTTATTGCCCAGCCTTTTTCAAATAAAGAAAGAAAGGAAACAACAAGAACTAAATGAAAAAATATTAAAGCAAGAAATAAAGAAGAAAAAAAGGAAAAGAGGGAAAAAAGAAAGAAAACATAAAAAGGGGGGAAAAATAAGAAAAATAATGTTTTTTTGCAGGTGCCCAGTCAGCAGGTTCACAATGCCCGTGCAAGAATGTGCATTTCTTCTCTCCCCTAATAAAACACGTATTTTGTTTGTTGTTGAAGCAGGCATTTTCTTACCTTCACCATTTTCATGCTACAGTAAAAAATAGAAACAAAAGAAACCTGAGAGGACGTCACTTTACGGTACCAACCCACCTCCCATTCCTCCTTCTAAATGTGTTCCTCCGGAAACAGCTTTGCTAAGAGTAAGATAAAAGCTGAAAGGCGCAGGTTTTGCTGTTTCGGTGTTTCGGCCAAGGGTTAGACATTTTTGGTTTTCCGTGTCAGCCGCAATTTTTATTTCTCTATACCCCAAATCATATGCTGTATATGAGAGAAAAATGGTCGTGCCTTTTATGTACGTTAAACCAGCAGTTATGTCCTCAATGTCACAAGCCAAGAACGGGGACAGGACCCAGTAGCGTTCATTTACTCAGTTTTATTGATAAAGAGAGGGAGCAGTGCTTGCTTCCACAATCCGATGATTGTCGGTCACGGGTAGCAGATGGCAGGAACGCGGAAGTAGCACTTCCGTGTCGAGCGAGGGTAGTCGTCGACAGCGAGAAAACCGGTCAATGGCCCGGACGGGGGAGCAAAACAGAAACGGGTCCAGAAAAGAGGTCGCAACAGGTATCAGGCAGGAAACAGGGCAAAACAGTCGATGGCCGGGACAGAGGAGCAAAAGCAGAAACGAGTCAAGAAAAATGTAGGCAACAGGTATCAGGAAGAAGAAAACAGGGCAGGATAATGTCAGAGAGTACAAAAGCTTGCCTAGATGAGAGCATAGGTTCGCAGACGGTCTGAGGGGTTCCTTTCGGAAGACGGGAGTTTAAAAAAAGTCCAACAGCCAATCAGGTCCCGTGGCTGTTGGCGCCAACGGGACAGCTGCAGGTGCCCCGAATCAGTAATCATGACACTCAAACCCACGCAGACCTCCTGACTACTAGTTTTAAATCAATTAAAACGTTTTCAAAACATTTTTATTAAGTCTGACCACTGAAAAAAATCAATCTTTTGCACCATTAGTTAGCATCATTCACGGTCAAAATGTGTGTCCTCAAAATTGTGATTTGAATGAGTTAGATCATGTGTGTCCTTCCCACAATACTACTGTTCTCAATGAGCACAGTTCCCATGTCAGTTGCCTCTTTCTCTTATACACTAAAGGAGCAGTGTGTATTATTTAGCACTTATTAGGGGTAAAAAAAACTTAATATAATAAACCCAATATTGTTTTTCAAGATTAAGCAACAATACATGCATTTTTTGTAAATACTCAGAGGTCAAGAATTTTGCAATTGCAATTATTTTACATAACATGTGTCCGCCATCTTGCTGCTATGGTTACCCAATATCCTTAAAGACGCTTGGCAAAAAAATGAAAAGTAAAATGGTGCATTTCAGACACTCTCCGTAGTTTGTATTCCTATTTGCGCTTTTAGCACTCATTTTCGGTTCCAGAAATACTCCATACAGTGACATCTAGTGGTCAAATGATACACACTGTCCCTTTAAAGAACACAAAGTACTTGATTAAGAAATACAACGTCATAAATATTCAGTGTCAGTTCCACATGTTTTTTAGACTGAGATTTAAATGATGTCTAAATAATGTATGTGGTGTGTTGAAATACCACGAGCAACAAATCTAGCAAAATGTATATAGTTATTTGCCAATACATTTGTGAAGGTGGTTTTTTTTATAGTACCTGGTCCTCCTCATGTGCGGTCCCTTCTCAAGGTGTCTTCAATTACCCCATGTTGAGGTCTTGAGTTTTTCCTTGCCCTCATGTGGGTTTTAGATCAGGGGATGGTGTCATAAAAGTCTGTAGTTTTCAATAATTTATGGTCTGTAAAGCCCTTTGACACTCCTTATTATAAAGGGCTATACAAATAAACATGACCAAAACAAGTTCGGAAGGAAGTAAGTCAAAAAAGAAGTGAGTTTCTAGGTCATTCCTATTAAAAGTAATGATTTTTAAATAAATCCAGGCCAAGTTTGTATAATGTGGTGAGTTGGTTCACGTATAAAACTGCTTTTACTCAACTGATAAAATAAACCAGGTACCATAGTTAATGCCAAATATAAAAATCTTTACCACTGAATGTTTTTGAATATATGTGTTAAGAAAAGATCCCTTGTCATCCGTGATTATAATAAGTAGAGTGGCTTACTAATGTAGGCTGATCCATAAAGCATAATACTGGAAGACACAGCTAAATATTTGGAGTTGACATTATTTTCATGATATAGCCTGTTTGAGAAGAGAAAGTCTGGATCTGGCCGAGAGCCAAACTGAGTTTGATATCCCTGTTCTACATAGTCTGTCTTTCTGTGAGAAAATAGGTGTCGTGTTGTGTTTGTAATGTTTAGTATTGCTTAATAAATGGAATTGCAATCACTAAAAAGGAGAACAAATGGCTGAGGTTGACAAGAATGGATGAATAACCTGGTAACAACGTAGTAACAACATCGTAATGACATGATACGTTGTTATTTTAGATATGCATTTTAAACTAGTAGTACTTTGCTCTAATTAGTAACAAAATGTAGCTCTCAACATCAAAAAAGTTGGAAACCACTGGTATATTGATTATCTTACCTTTAATGGTATTTGTACCATTGCTGTGTAGGGCAGGGACACATAGCTGACCAAAGTAGCCATCCTCCTTCAGAACAAAGACCAGCGAAGCATATCCAAATAGGACACCAGCAAAGCAGAGACACTCAAGCATCCCAGACACCAAGGTCAGCCTGTAGAGCAGCCTTGTACCTGTTTTTTGATTCTGCATCTTTCAATTTCTTGTCCTTCTAATACTTCCAATAATCCGTTTAGATTGTGTTTTTTCTTCTATTGATGGCTCCTTTCCACGCCTTATTCTTGTTAGTGACTTGGAATGCTCACATAAGTTCCAATTTCTGTAGAGAAGCCGCTTCAGAGCCTATAAACCACATACAAACACACACACGCGCACAAACACACACACACACACACACACACACAAACACACAAACTTGCAAATCGGGATTTATATAATAGTCTAGAAGTCTAGATAGATTATAAATGTATATTTTGTGTGTGATGGTTTACTTTAGAATACGTGTTAAACATTGAATTACCAAATTGTATGCATGAAACACCTTTCTTTTAATTTGAAAAAGGGTTTTTAATAAGTGATTTAATTTTTTACGCACATATGAATCATGTGACATAAATATATTGTTTTTTTTTAACGTTTTTACCTGTTTTTACCCCTGCATATTTCTACTTTTTAAGCTTGGTTTAATTGCACTGAAAGGAGAAGCCCTCCAATTTCATTATACTTGTACAATGACAATAAAGACCAATCATTCATTGTATGTTATTCATTAGTTTTAAATTCTCAAATCTTTGTAATAAATTTAAATATTTCATGATATCTTTTAATTTCAAAATTGTTGGGGATTAAACTACATATTTACACTGTGATCTAGAATGATAAAAAAAATATATTGAAATGTGGATGCCGCAAAAAAAGATTGAAGACAATTAGGTTTATAAAGAATGATCTCTTGTGCAGTTAATTTATATGACATAACTTTACTAGATATTTTTAATAATTTTGTTATAGAGAAATAGTCAAGTCAAGTCAAGTCATTTTTATTTGTATAGCCCTAAATCACGAAGAGTCTCAAAGGGCTTCACAGATTATTACACTACATTACACAGACTATTTTTCAGAATATTATTATACATTCCCCTGCTCTGGAGCCGACGAAAAGAGTAGGTTATTCATATGCTATAGAGTAGAAGTGAGTTTTAAGCTTAGATTTAAACATTTCCAATACAATACAATACAAAATACAATAGAAGTATGAAATAACAAAAAAGGAATTGAAGAGACATGTCTGGATTGGGCAACAATAAATTGCAGACTTTTGGCTCGATTTGCAAATGTAGTGTTTCAAATGCGATAGTTGTCAATTATAGCCATGAGGGGTTTACGCTAATCCGGATAAATCTAATTCATATGTTGACACTAGTTTTGTGCGTTTGCAAGTACGTCCCTTTCCCTCTTAACTGTCGCAAAATCACCTCTACAAACCACGGAATATGAAAGAGACGATAAATAGACGTGAGTCAAAAATTATTTACCTTTTAGTAAGATCCAAACCCTAGGAGCTGCAACTGTACAAGTGTGCATTCGCGTGGAGTGGGCGGGAAGAACATGACGTCACGCTCTCATTAAAGTCTCACACGTGTGACGTCACACTCGTCCCTGCAAGTGTACAAATAGCAAACACTGAAGCTTTTATAAAGGTTCTCACATGAACTTACCACACGATTTCGATATTTTATGTGCTTGATTGCTGTTGAGATTGTCAAGATTGTTTTCTGTTATTAGTGTCAATAAATTTGTTCAAACCAAAAATTTATTATTTGAAATTATCATTTGGGCAGACAAAATTGTGAATACTGTACCTGTTGTAACTCACCTCAATTTAGAAACACTGTTACGTTCAAAGGTTGACGCTGGTAAACATAGGCAGTACACAATGAAGAATACATTTTTGCGCGCTCTCTCTCTCTCTCTCGCTCTCTCTCTCTCTCTCTCTCTCTCTCTCTCTCTATATATATATATATATGCAAGGACTTCTCTGCTAAAAGATATCTGAATCTTATCATCCATCCATTTTCTGCACCGCTTATCCTCAGTAGGGTCGCGGGGGAGCTGGAGCCCATCCCAGCTATCTACGGGCAGTGGGCAGGGGACACCCTGAACTGGTTGCGAGCCAGTTGCAGGGCACACAGGGACAGACAATTCGCTCGCTCATTCACACCTAGGGACAATTTGGACAGGCCAATTAACCTGACATGCATGTTTTTGGAATGTGGGAGGAAATCGGAGTGCCCGGAGGAAACCCATGCAAGCCCGGGGAGAACATGGAAACTCCACACAGGAAGGTTTTATCTCACGACCTCAGAACTGTGCCGCACACACGCTAAACACTGCGCTGCCATTCTGCCTTTATATATATATATATATATATATATATATATATATATATATATATATATATATATATATATATATATATATATATATATATATACATACATACAGTGGCTTGCGAAACAATTTGGCCCCTTGACCTTTTGCCACATTTCAGACCTCAAACATCAAGATATAAAACTGACATTACTTGTGAAGCATCAACAATAAGTGGGACACACTTTATTGAATATTTTAAACTTTTTTAACAAATAAAAAACAAAAAAGTGGGTGTGCAAAATTATTCAGCCCCATTGAGTTAATACTTTGTAGCGCCACCTTTTGCTGCGATTACAGCTGCAAGTCGCTTGGGGTATGTCTCTATCAGTTTTGTACATCGAGAAACTGATATTTTTGCCCATTCCTTCTTGCAAAACAGCTAGAGCTCAGTGAGGTTGGATGGAAAGCGTTTGTGTACAGCAGTTTTCAGTTTCCACAGATTCTCAATTGGATTGAGGTCTGGACTTTGACTTGGCTATTCTAACACCTTAATATTTTTTTGGTCAACCATTATATTGTAGCTTTTGCTTTATGTTTTGGATCATTGTCTTGTTGGAAGACAAATCTCAGTCCCAGTCTCAGGTATTTTGCGGACTCCCTCAGGTTTTCTTCCAGAATGGTCCTGTATTTGGCTCCATCCATCTTCCTATCACTTTTAACCATCTTCCCTGTCCCTGCTGAAGAAAAGCAGGCCCAAACCATGATGCTGCCACCACAATGTTTGACTGTGGGGATGGTGTGTTAAGGGGGATGAGCTGTGTTGCTTTTACGCCAAACATAACGTCCAAAAAGTTCGATTTTGGTCTCATCTGACCAGAGCACCTTCTTCCACATGTTTAGTGTGTCTCCCAGGTGGCTTGTGGCAAACTTTAAATAACACTTTTTATGGATATATTTAAGAAATGGCTTCCTTCTTGCCACTCTTCCATAAAGGCCAGATTTGTACAGTATACGACTGATTGTTGTCATATGGACAGATTCTCCCACCTCAGCTGTAGACCTCTGCAGTTCATCCAGAGTGATCGTGGACCTCTTGGCTGCATTTGTGATCAGTTTCCTCCTTGTACAAGCTGAAAGTTTAGGGGGACGGCCCGATCTTGGTAGATTTGCAGTAGTCTGATACTCGTTCCATTTCAATATTATTGCTTGGAGAGTGCTTCTTGGGATGTTTAAAGCTTGGGAAATCTTTTTGTATCCAAATCCAGCTTTAAACTTCTCCACAACGGTATCTCAGACCTGCCTGGTGTGTTCCTTGCTCTCCATGATGCTCTCTGCATTTTAAACAGATAACTGAGACTGTCACAGTATGTAGGTGCATTTATACAGAGACTTGAATTCACACAGGTGGATTCCATTTATCATCATTAGTCATTTAGATCAACATTGAATCATTCAGAGATCCTCACTGAACTTTTGGACAGTTTGCTGCACTAAAAGTGAAGGGTCTCTCTCTCTCTCTCTCTCTCTCTCTCTCTCTCTCTCTCTCTCTCTCTATATATATATATATATATGTAACCGCGTTGTACGTGTCCCACCAAAGATCCACATTCACGCTGGACTGGATGATGAGGTTTTTATTATTACAGTTCTGCAAATGGATGAGTCACAACATTAGCTTTTTCTGCTGGGTCTGATCTCTTTGATCTCTTTGTAGTACTCTGGTTAAACTGACAAAACCCCCGCCTCCTGGTCACATGTTAGAAGCCAAAACCAAACCCCACCCCATACCAGCAGATGGCACTGTTGGACTCAGCATTGCAGGACATTTACCAAAAACTATACACATATTTTAGCAGGAATTTCAATAAAATAAAAGTTATTATTACACCCGTTACATACACCCCCCTGAAATTCTGCTAAATATGGGAGTGCTACACTAAACAGAAAAAAAATCACATGCCAAAAAGGCAAATACTGATGAAAAAGAGGACACGAAAACTGGTACAGTATTACAAGGAACAAACTGAAGTGCATGTCAGTTCTAAAACTCTCCCAAAAAGGAGTGTGAAAAGAAAGGAGGCGAGCAAACTCCTAACTAAGCACAGACTCAAAGATGCCTGTTACATCTCTGAAATATCAAACATTGTTCCTGTAGTTGTAAGTGCTCACATAGGCACAATTCTTGTTTCTTACTCAAGCTTTGTTACTCAAACTGAAAGTGCATCTCTACTGAACTTAAACTAGGAACTTGCAGATATTGCGGACAGATGATTGTCACCTACCACATGGTCATTCATCTGACAAATAAGACGACTAGGAGGCCTGATGGACTGGCGGACCCTAAGACCATAACGGTTAGGTTGAGCACCAATAACCTGAGCTTGAAGGTCTGGGGCAGTCAAGTCTAAACAGTCAGTATCAGGGGAGTCTGCGTCCAGATGGTCAGTGTTCAATGGGGTCTCGTCTGGGAGACCCATACCCAAAGGGATCATGTTTTCAGAGCACTGTGATGGGCTTTCCGTATTGTCACTTGAAGTATGGTCAACATCTTGTTCGGGGATGTGCTGACTTCCTCGACTGGATGTATCAACACTGCGAGAGTCGGACTGGGCATCAGATCTGCTGTCTAGTGAGTTATCCTCTACCTCTGGATGAACTTGCTCTTCACCTGCCTGTATCACCCAGTTTACTGTACGGACATCACTGTCTTCAACCGCGTCAGGTAAATCGGGGCATACATCACTTCCATGCATAGCAGCGTCAGACTCTGAGTGTTCAGATTCGCTGGCCAGATCATCCTCACAGGGCAAGAAGCTAACAGAGAGCAGCAAATTCCTGTGAACTACCTTCTCTTTGCCCGTCAGACAATCCTTGACTCTGTAGACATTGAGATCAGGCTTGACTGATATGACTTCATACGGGGTTGACTCCCACTTATCTGCAACTTTGCGTTTCCCCGGGACACCTCTGTTGGCGATCAACACCCGGTCTCCCACGACGAGAGGTGATCCTTTGGCCCTACGGTTGTACAGCTTGGCATGACGAGTCTGTTCTCTGAGAGTATTCCTCTGTACAATTTGAGCAGCTTCATGTAGATCTTTCTTCAGATGGCGTACAAAGTCAGAGTAGCTGACAACAGCATCATTGGTATTAGCATGTTGAAACATGACATCGACAGGGAGACGAGGGATCCTACCAAACACTAGGTAAAACGGTGCAAACCCTGTTGTCTCATGCTCTGTGCAGTTATAGCAGAATGTGAGCTGCTGCAGCATTTGTGGCCACTTTGCTTTGGGCTGAGGGGGAAGGGTTCTGATCATATCTCCCAATGTTCGGTTGAATCGTTCTGCGATACCATTTCCCATGGGGTGGTACGGAGTCGTATGGGATTTCTGCACCCCTGCCATCTCTAGAAGCTCTTTGATCAGTTTGCTCTCAAAATTAGCTCCCTGATCAGAGTGGATACGCCGTGGGAAACCATAGACAAGGAAGAAATCCTGCCACAGACGGCGAGCAACTTGTTTGGCGGTTTGATTTCTGCAAGGGAAGGCGTGCGCCATCTTGGAGAAATGATCAGTTACGACCAGGACATCTACAGACTTGTTCTCTTGTTCAGCAGTCCAAAAGTCTATACAGACCAACTCCATAGGCTCAGAGGTGACTATGTTCTTGAGTGGTGCACGGTTGTGTGGTTCCGGTGTTTTCCCTACTACACAGCGTTGACAGGATTTAACATAATTTACAACATCACGTTCCATGCCATTCCAGAAGAATCGTTGCCTCACCAGAGACAAAGTACGGTTCTGGCCTTGGTGACCTGCTGAGTCATGTAAACCTTGAAGGACTTTCTGTTTCAATGAATCAGGCACCACAAACTGGAAGATTTTCTTGGCCATGTGAGGATCTTTCCTTATTTTGTAGAGCATGCCATTCTGTATGGTGAGTCTGCTCCAATGCTTCAGTAGTTTCATCACACTAGGCGACTCGACAGCTCTCTCACGCCTGGTAGGTCTCTTGTGTCTATGCACAAAGTACATGGTTCTGCTTATTGTGTTGTCCTGTTCTTGTAAACCAACAAGCTGACTCTGTGGGAGTGCCGTTGACTGATCTCCCTTCTGCAGAAGATTGAAGTTAGCATCTGTTCCCATCACTTGACCCACGCCACCAGTGGACTGAGCACTGAAGACAGCAGCAACTTCTTCTGATGTCACAGAACCA
Organism: Urocampus carinirostris; assembly: GCF_059441175.1. Taxonomy (NCBI): domain Eukaryota; kingdom Metazoa; phylum Chordata; class Actinopteri; order Syngnathiformes; family Syngnathidae; genus Urocampus; species Urocampus carinirostris. The sequence goes on along the minus strand of NC_142356.1, from coordinate 35,953,215 downwards.
TTGGAGCCTGATGGAATTGCCCTTTTTACTGACTCGTCTGATGTCCCAGCACTCTCGTCTACAACAGCGTGACAATTGTTGGATACTCTGAACACCTCTTGCACAGTACTGTTGTTCACCCCGTTGACTTGGTCCAAGAGCGAAGTATAGGGCTCGGTAACAAGGCGATGACTCACACATGACCGTACAAATGGCTCACGGCTCAGAGCGTCGGCTACGATGTTCTTTGGGCCGGGAATGTACTTCAGGTCAAAATTGTATGCAGCTAGCTTCGCTACCCACCGCTGTTCACACGCATCAAGTCTTGGTTTGGTCAAAATGTATGTCAGTGGGTTATTGTCGGTCCACGTGGTAAAGTGTCTTCCTTTCAACCAATGGCTGAATTTATCACATACCGCCCATTTCAAGGCAAGAAATTCGAGCCTGTGTGCAGGGTAGTTGAGCTGGGAGCGAGAGAGCGTCTTACTTGCAAAGGCGACTGGTCTGGCTACTTTTCCACCAGGTGGCAGCTGTGACAGGACTGCTCCAATCCCATCAAAGGATGCGTCGACAGCCAGAATAAACGGCGCATCAAAATCTGGGTGGGCCAGAGTGACACCTGTCACGAGGTCGTGCTTCAGTGTTTCAAAGGCGTTCTGGCATGCATCGGACCAATCTGCAGGCGTCAGCTTCACTTGACCTTTCTTGCGGGCTCTCTTGCGCTTATGCTTGTCACCAGATTCAGATGTGAGCCTGAACAGAGGTTTTGCCTTCGCAGAACATGCTTCAATGAAGCTTTGGAAATACATCACCATGCCTAGAAAAGATCTGATTTTACTAGGGCATGGCGTCTTGCCATCCGACTCCATTAGATCAGCGACTTGTACGTCATTTATCGCTCTCACTTTCTCGGGGTCAGTCCGAATTCCATCCTCACTGATGACATGCCCAAGAAATTTCACAGTCCGTCTGAGGAAAAAACACTTTTTGGGTGCGAGCTTGAGGTTGTGTTCCTTAAGGCGAGTAAACACCATCTGCAGGCGTTGGAGTGCAACTTCCTCTGTGGGGGCAAACACCATCAGATCGTCGAGGTAACATAATAGGCTCATGAAATTCTGATCACCAAATATTGACATCATCATCCTCATAAATGTTGCTGGGCTGTTGCAAAGTCCCTGAGGGAGCCGGTTGTACTCGTGAAGGCCGAATGGTGAGGAGAATGCCGTGTACTTTTTGTCGTCAGGGTGCAAGGGGACATTGTAGTAGCCTGACGTCAGATCCATTGTGGAGAAAAAGGCATTTCCCCCAAGTGCGGCCAAAGCATCAGCTTGATGCGGTAGTGGGTAGGCATCCTTTATGGTTCTTACATTAAGCCTTCTGAAATCAGTACATACCCTTAGTTCTCCATTCCGCTTCCATATGAGAACAAGCGCAGATGCATAGTCGCTAGTCGACTTCTGAATAATTCCTTTCTCTTCCATCTCGTTCAGAGTCGTCCTCAGTTTTTCATACTGACTTGGTGGTATACGTCTGTAGGGTAGACGGAACGGCTTATCATCAACAAGGTGGATACGATGTACAAACTCTTTGGCCTCTCCACAGTCCATCTTATGGCGAGAAAAGATTGACTCGAATTGTTCGATGATATGAAGGAGCTTGTCTTTACACTGCAGCGAAACCTCACATGACTTCAGGTCAATGTCTTGCAGTCCCAGAGCTTCCAATGCACGCATCATGTCCTCTTCTGACCTGGGTCGGACCTCTTTGCTCTGTACACTCTGCACGTTGCACTTGACCTCTATTTCAGGGTTGTCAAATGTTTTGCCCTGCTCACTCAAGCACTCAGAGGCAAGGTCAGCTGCTCTGTTTAGTCTCAGCCAGTAGTCATAGGGGTCCTCCTGGTGTTTGGGCAAAGTTGAATAAAAGTCAGCTAAAGGGACAGCAGAGTACTTGGTACAGCTAAAGTGTTTCCTGAGGAGACTATAAATCATGTCAGGGCGGGTATAGACGTCTATATTACTGTTTCTAATGCCAAACCTAACTACATCTTTAGCTTTTCCTCTCAAATGCATTTGGATTTCCTCTGCTTGCTCTTCAAGTCTCACATTACTCTTCTTAATAAATGTCTTCATTAGATCTTCCCACTCATGTAATTTTATTGAGTCTGAGCCATCCCCATTAAATGATGGTGGTTCTTTAACCTTTCTCTGTGTAACCACCTGAACCTGTGTTACATCTGACACATAACCTGGCTTACTCAATGTGTTTGCTACATCTTGTGTGGCAGCAGCGCTAGGAGCTACTGTATTGTGTGACTGTATACGTGAGAAAATGCTATCAGCCAATGTATGTCCTATCTCCTGAATAACATTTGTCATCTGATCAGCTACACCCTCAGAAATGTCACTCGTGCTCTGATTAAACATGTTTCAAATATGTAAATGAGTCAAAATCACAAAATAAATCAGGAGCCTGCGTAACACGTCACTGTATAGCAATTTTAAATACTGTGAGCTGATGGCATCATGAAACAATGTGGCAGGTAGGACAGTCCTCGGTTCGGAGAGTTTGATAGAAGTCACGGGTCACGGCACCAATGTAACCGCGTTGTACGTGTCCCACCAAAGATCCACATTCACGCTGGACTGGATGATGAGGTTTTTATTATTACAGTTCTGCAAATGGATGAGTCACAACATTAGCTTTTTCTGCTGGGTCTGATCTCTTTGATCTCTTTGTAGTACTCTGGTTAAACTGACAAAACCCCCGCCTCCTGGTCACATGTTAGAAGCCAAAACCAAACCCCACCCCATACCAGCAGATGGCACTGTTGGACTCAGCATTGCAGGACATTTACCAAAAACTATACACATATTTTAGCAGGAATTTCAATAAAATAAAAGTTATTATTACACCCGTTACATATATATATATATATATATATATATATATATATATATATATATATATATATATATATATATATATATATATCATCTCATCTCATTAGCCGTACCGCTTATCCTCATTAGGGTCGCGGGGCCCATCCCAGCCATCTCTGGGCAGTGGGTAGGGGACACCCTGAACTGGTTGCCAGCCAATCGCAGGGCACACAGGGACAGACAACTCATTCGCCCATTCACACCTAGGGACAATTTGCACCAGCCAATTCACCTGAAATGCATGTTTTTGGAACGTGGGAGGAAACCGGAGTGCCCGGAGGAAACCCACGCAAGCACGGGGAGAACATACAAACTCCGCACAGGAAGTCTGGAGCCGGATTTGAACCCACGACAGGTTCCCATGACATGAACTGTGCCGCACAAGCGCTAACCACTGCACCGCCGTGCTGCCCATATATATATATATATATATATATATATATATATATATATATATATATATATATATATATATATATATATATATATATATATATATATATATATATATATATATATATATATATATATATATATATATATATATATATATATATATATATATATTAAAATCGTTTCTGAAAGATATTTAGAGATTAGAACCACTTTAGAGCAAATTAATGGTTTAAGCCAAAAATTAACATCATATTATTACAATTATTTTTATCATAACAATTTTTAACTGTTATTATCGCCATTGTTATTATTGTCATTATTATTGGTGCCTGAATAATATTTAGTGATAAGTAGCAATATAGAGTTAATAGATGGGTAAAACTAATAATAATCTGATATTGTTATAATCATTATGATGATGATCATTATCATAACTGTTATGTGAACGTTTGTTATTAATTATTATTAGTAGTATCGGTGTCCAAATAATGTTGGAGCAGAATCCTTATACAGGCAATAGATGGGTCTTATGAATGACCTATATTTCCCATTGACAATATCTGTGCATTATTTGTTATTGCAACATCCGTTGCAGCTTGGTCATCCTGAAAGGGGAATTACTTCATGTGCAGTCCAAAAACCAATACCTAGCAACCATGAAGATGACAGCCCAGTCTTTATGTCCTCGGCTGTAGATGGTGGCTTGAGGCCTCCATGAGGTTGTTGGCTTTGTCCCACTGGTTTGGTCGCGAGCTTGATTAAACTTGGCTGCCAACCTGGCAAGGCTCTCCGGCTGCCCGTTGTGCTGAGACCTGGCCCGGACCGGCCAGGGCCTTGGTCAAGCTCCTCCTGTCGGGGCATACCCTCCTACCTTGTGGCTGACCTAATTCAGACTGCCCTTGCGAGGTGAGACGTGTACCAGCTCTGGGTTACGGTCTCCTGGGGGGGGGCGCACCCCATGTGGAGGAGTTGTGATGGCAACCTTTGATGCGCAAATGCTCACTCTCCAGCACGCCTCCTAAGCCCCGTTCCTCGAACGTAACGTGCTTTGAACCGAACAGCTCTGATTAAAGTAAGACAAGAGCAGATGGGTGCAGTGGAAAATAATGCATAGGGGCTCTTTGAACTTTGTTGGGGATTGTTAACACATAGTTAATAAAGAAAAGATTTAACTTTCAACTTTTTAAGGACACCTTCAAGGTATTCCCGAACAGATTTGTTTTTCTAGCAGGCACAAAATGTTTTGTGTTTTATCACAATTATGCAAGTATGTAGCAAAATATTTGGGCTTGGGGACTTGAGAAATTTAGTCTCACAGTTGACCTATCTGGCTTGTTTGCTGTAGAGCTGTGATGTCAGTGAAGGAACACAACACTTTCAAAATGCAGAATCCCATTAACACAACAGACAGCGATTGTAGTGAACAGCGATTACATACCACTCATCCCTGCTTCGAGGAATTAGAACTTTGCTTGCCTTGTTTTTGATTCCTTTTATAAAGGCAATTATGGCTTTTTGTTTGTGTTTTTCGCTGCGTGCGTCTTGGTTGGTATAATTTTGTCCGGCTAGCTCACCATTATTGCTGGGTCTGCCGAGGGATTTTTTGTTTTGTTTGCCACCGGTTGGCGCCCGTTGACTACTTGTTGGGTGTTGTTTGGCCTGCTAGCCTGGCATTAGCGCCAGTTTTGCTGTGTACCTTGGTTTATTCATTCCTGACTCCGCTTTTTTTATCGAAGCCGCTGCCCCTTTTCTTTGTTAATTTCCGGATACCTTGGCTGCTCCCCGCGTGTTTTTTGATTGGCTCGACTAGCGTTAGTGCCAGTTTTGCCGTGTTGTTTGGTTTGTTCATTCCAGACCGGCTTTGCGTTTATCGCCATTGCTGCTTTTAGTTGTTGGTTCTCAGTTAGCGTGGCTTCTCACTGCATGTTTTTTGATCAGCTAGCCTGGTTTTAGCACGGGTTTTGCCGCGTTCCTTGGTTTATTCTTGGTCGGCTTTGCATTTATCGCTGTAACTGTTACTGCTTTTCGTTCATGGTTGCCAGTTAGTCTGGCTGATCACTGCCTATTTTTTGGTTGGCTAGCGTTTTTCCACCGAGGCTACGGCCGCCTTCTGTTGATAGAAGACTCTTAACTTTTTAGAGTAATTAACACGTATAACAATATGGCGACTGGTTTGCTAGGGTGCTGGTGTTCCTCGGATGATGTCACAGCTAAGGAGGACAAAGAGAAGACATGCATTCTTCAAAATGCATTATCTCTGGAAAAAAATTGAATATACCAATGAAATATATTCAATTTTTATATATAGTGGCTCAGGAGGTAGAGCGCTCGTCTTGGGATCAAGAGATCGCTGTTCGATTCCCGGCTCCTCTGTGTTACATGTCGAAGTGTCCTTGGGTAAGACACTGAACCCCTAATACCCCCAATATGCAGGTTAGCGCCTTACATGGCTGCACGGCCGCTCATGGGAAATGTGAAGCACACTGTAAAGCGCTTTGGGAAGTCTTGACTTGAAAAACGCTATATAAATGCAGATCATTTCATTTCATATGAATATTTTATGCAAAAACTGTACTGTTTCCTTACATTAGCATGTTTGAGAATTTGGGATTACCTTTAAGGGGACAGTGCGTAATGTTTGCCCATCAGATGTTGCTGTATTGTGTAGTACAAGTGGAAAAAAGTGCTAAAAACACAAGAAAGATCACCAATTATGTAACATTATTTTTCTGATTTTTTTGCCAGCCTTTGTAAAGAAAGAAAAAAAATTGAGAATAGAGAAAAAGAAAGAAAAACAACAGAAAATGGAGGATTAAAAAGTAAAAGGACAAAGGAAGAAAACAGAAGGAAAGAAAAAGGAAATGATACAGAAAAGAATTAAGAAAAGAAGAAAATGAGAAGTGGGGAAAAGAAAAAAAGAGGACAAGGAAAAAAAGGATAAAAGCTCAAAATAAAGAAGAGAAAGAAAAACAGAAAATGAAATGGGGGAATAGGCAGAAAACTATGTGAAAACAAAAGAAAAGAAGGAAAAACAGAAGAAATAGGTAAAGGGTGAAGAATAATGAAAGAAAAGCAGAGGAGAAAAAAAAAAGAGCGCCAACATGTCAGCTGCCTCTTAGTGAGTCAAGTCAAGTCATGTTTATTAGGATAGCCCTTAGTGAGCCGAATAAATACAAATTTCTATTAGGATGCATCTTGGCAAAATAGTTCAGATATATTACATATTACATATATGCATATGACTCCTTGAGGCAAATCAGTCACACAACTGCTGAAGTGGAAACTGAGAAGTAAGGAGCTTAAAACACACTTCTACTCTATAGCATATGAATATTTTGTTTGCGAGGTAAATTCAATTGTTTGTTTGTTTGTACATGATTCAAATTGAATCGTTTCTTGTACATGATTCAATTGTTTGTTTGTTTGTACATGATTCAAATTGAATCGTTTCTCCGGCGCCGTCACGAATGGCAGCCACTCCAGCAGCTCCCGTGTTATTTTCGATTGTTTCGATTGTTCTCAGCTCAGGGATGCTGCTGGAAAAGTGAATTTCCCTTCGGGGATGAATAAAGTATCTATCTATCTATCTATCTATCTATCTATCTATCTATCTATCTATCTATCTATCTATCTACTCAAATCAATACTGACCCTATTTTGAATGAACTACTTTTTTCATCACTGGGGGGCGCCAAATATTACACAATGTGCTTTCAATATATATTTTGAAATATCACATTCCCCTTGAAATAATATGTACCCTCTGTTTGGGTACCATTGCTTGTACTCAACAGTTTTGCAAATCCGTGTTCCTTATTTTATTGCCTATTCCCCACTCCCTGTCCCTTCCCCCGCCCCCACCCGATCATGCCGCTCTCCGGCAGAGGAGGAAGAGCCCTCAGCCGTCAAGTGAACAACAAGCCTAGTACTGAGGAAATTGCATAGGTGGGTGTTTTCTCTCTTCTCATTTAGCGGTGGCCACTTTTTTCATCGGCCGTGTTTTCAAAGCAGTAGTTTGACTGCACTTGTTTTCCTTTAATTTGCTCTTTTGCCGCGTGCTGTCTGAGCTGGCTTGTTCCCGGAGACTGCGGTTCCCGATTTTTTTGACTTTGCATTGAGTGCAGTCGACTGGGATAGGCCTGAACCGTCATCTCCAATACTTATGGACTTCACAAATCAAGCCTAACGCGCTCAGCAAACGGTAATACTCTTCATTGTGCGCTAGGTGTCCGATAGGCCTTATTGGGAATGTGTGAAGATAAAACGTATTTTAATATCGTGACGCTGTTTTTTTTTCCCGTAAAACGCAATGTTAGCATGCTAACCACGGTAGCTCAAGGGACCAAAGCGTTAAAGTTTGGTTAGTTAGCTTCACTACTGCCAGCAAGAATGGTTGAGATGAATTCGCTTTAACTAAAAAGTACTTCAATTTAATAGTAGTGTCACTCTTCATCAAATGTATGTTTTATTTTTGACACCAATGTGGGTTGAGTGATATACCTCTTTGATGTCCATAAGCTTTCATTCGATTTTTCTAACTGGAACACTGTCTCTTTGATCAGACCTGTGTGTACTTGAAAGCACAACAGTGGGGATTGTGGGCTAATCAAAGCATCAAAGAGGACACGGAAGTGACAGCCAGCATTCAGCGACAAGGAAAAAGTTGTGTCCAAAGTCCAGTTTCGGTTTATAGCAAGTGACACTATTACTTGTTGTCGAAAGAAATCCGTTTGAGTTTGGTGGACGACTTCGCTGATCTATTTTCACGGTTAGTGTTCGGACTTAAAAGTTTGAAATGTTGAAGTTGTGTGCCAGTTAGGAAAGGAGTGGTCGCGATAAAAGCTAGAAAACCTGTTGTGTTGGTCTGAACGTGTGGGTGGGGTGTGGCAAGACCAAAAAGGCGTGTTTCATTATTCAGTGCCCTTTTGTAGAAGCTTGCACCTTCTCAACTAACGCTGCAATCACAGAGATTATTATTGGTTTTCTAACTTTGTATTTGGTGCATCAATCAATCAGTCAGTATATTCGCATGGAGGCAATATGTGGTTAGAGATTGGAATATACAGCAATAATCGGGTTTCGTATGGCCGTGTAAATGTTCTAGGAAACCAAACGTATTATTCTTTGAAATGTGTTCAGAGGGTTGATTTACTCTTTTCATAAGCAGAATGATTATAAAACCCATTTGTGCATCTGATGCCATGATTAAACTTGTCTTGTGGTACAAAATTTCATCTGGAAAAAAGAAAGCATGACCAAGTTGGGTGCCGAGGTGCCTAACTTGTTTGGGTGTTTGGGCATTTGGGTTGACCACGGTCCAAAAATGTTTGTGTGTGTGTTTTTCTTTCCCCTTATTGTATGTTTGTCTTGCTTTGGTCACCACTCTTGAGGGATATGACCAAGGTTGATAGATAGATAGATAGTTATGGCCAACTTGGTAAACAGGCTGTTGCAACTGTGAAATTGTTCCCTTTTTATATAGTGTAAATAAGAAACAACAATGGTACTTTGATTTTGTAGAGTAACTATTTTATTTTAAAGGTGGCTTGTCGTTTTAGGTGTCCTTAAAAAGTTGAAGGCAGATTCATTTTTCTATTAAGTATGTCTTAACAATGCCCAACTGAGTTCAAAGAGCCCATACTTTTTTTTTTCACCCGTGCCTACATTTTTTGTAAGAGGAAGGCGGTAAGGGACTTTGGAGGCTGATTTTATGCTTGTCATTGCAGTTTTTGGGTCGTGTAGCATGAAAATGGTGAAAGTAAGTAAAGGCCTGTTTCAAGTACCGACCAAACGCAAACCCAAACCCCAAAAATAGTTTATTCAAGCATGTCTAAGAAATGCAGGTGCTTGCATGTGCATCATGAAAAAGCTGACTGAGGCTGCAATGATGACTGACGCTAGCTGGAAGGAAGTGTCGGCAAGTAGAAAGGTTAAGAAAAAATTGGACTGCATCTTTAAGTAATAAGTTAAATGCAATAAAATTATCAATTTGATTGAAGATACAGTATTATTTTGCTTTATCTCTTCCAACTGTCTTATTCCCAAACAGCTTTTTTTTTTAAATAAAGGATTTTTTTTCCGTTTTGTTCTGAAACCAATTCTAAAGGAAATATTGCCCACAAGTAATTGTAGTGGTAGTTATTCTGACATGCTTCGAATCAGTGCAAGAATTCAGCTAACTGGTTAGTTATGCTCAGTGTGCTGTGAACTTGCCTTCTATATCACAGTTAGCCTGCAAGTATGAGTATTTTTTTACATGCTGCAACAGAGGAGACAGGGATTGGATGCAGGTAAGAACATGCCCTTTCATTAGTGTTGGTCCAAATAGTTTCATTTATGTAAAAAAGGCACACAATCACAAACGTTTATTGTCATCTGTGTAGTCCACGAGGACTGAAGTCTGCTGCCCAGCCTGCTGTTTTAGGAAGGCCTATCATTTGTGAGACTCCGTAATGACGGCCTTTCATAGCAGACCATGGGTGTGTCACATTCAAAAGCTAGCGTTTTCCTCTATGCTCCTCCTACTGCCCTGTCAGTATGCCGTCCCAAGTTATGTCTTCCAACTTCTTACTAACGGTTGTAGTGTTTTGTATTTATTTAAAGAATGATCACGTCATTTTGCTGTCCATTAGGAATTAAACATGATGCAACAGGATGAACGCCCTCATATTAAACATGCAAGATGCTGAGGCTAGCTGGGAAGTTGAAAAAGTTCGTAATGCTGGAGAGTGATGTCATGCTTCTCCCAATTTTTTTGTTTTTATTTGTTCGTCCAGCATGAAAATTGTGAAAGAAAAGGCCCACTTCAAGTAGGGTCAAAACATCAATTGAAACCCTAAGAAAGATAAAAAATGAAGTTTATCCGAGTGTCTTAATAATTCACATACTTGAACGCGCAAGAAGGAGCTCGACCCACACGGCAATTATGACACAAGCCAGAAGATGTTGGCAGCAAGTTAAAAAGTTCCAAATTTTGTACAGCTTTGACTGGCTGTATTCAAAATATTAATTTATGTATTTAGCGTGTTTTCATTGTGAGGGGATTTAAAGAGATTGGCATTCAACTCCAAGATTTTGCTTAAAATAAATTATCTACCTTCACATATCTTCGCAAGCTATCTGGTTGAGGGAAAAGCATTTAATAGGTGGAACTCAACCTTAGAATGCACCAAACGTATTGCATGGTCGCAACACTTTTGGCTGATTTTCAAATAGCATTTCTGATGAACATGTTTATCTGATTCGTCTTTTGAAATGAGCCCAGACCAGGTAGAAGGTTTTAGATAATTTTTCTATAGCTTAAATAATATTGATGCTCCAGTGAGAAAAATAAAATCAGCCTTTATGCCAATTAAGTATCACGACTGGTTACCCGTCCCTTTAAATGGCATGTCATATATTTTTCTCTTTATTTTGAAGATGGGGGTGGAGTCTTAGTTATCCAGTATACAGTGGAACCTCGGTTCTCGACCATAATCCGTTCCAGAACCCTGTTCGAAAACCGATTTGTTTGATCACCGAAATCATTTTTCCCATTAAAAATAATGTAAATCGTTTTAATCCGTTCCAACCCCCTGAATGTTTCCTTGAATGTTTAACGCAAACCTAAAACAAACCCAGGCTAATCGTACGTTCATGTTATCGTAATCTTCCGTACGAAAGATTACGCTAACATGAACGTGTAAAAATAAAAAAATCAGGTCGTTTACAAGTCATTTAGCACCCGGGTCTCCACAACAAGTGGTGAGCGGTTCATTGGAAAGGGGGCTCCGTCCCAACACCCTGAAAGTTTACCTTGAATGTTTAACGTAAACATGACCCAGGCTAATCATAGGTCCGTGTTATTGTAATCTTCCGTACAAAAGATTACGCTAACATGAGCGTGTAAACATTAAAAAAAAAGGATAAAGAAAATAATTATGAATAGGATTTCTTACCTTTGTGGTGGTCAGCAGAAGGCGCAGGTGGACAGTGGGGTATTCCCTAGCAAGATCAGACACTCGCACACCTCCTTCATATTTTGCTATTATTTCTCTCTTAAATGCAATAGTTGTACGCACTACTTTTCTTTCTTCACCTGTAGCAACTTTTCTGCTTGCACTGACTTTTTTCGGAGGCATAATTGGGGGCTAAAACACTTCCTACACCTATATTAAAAGCGAAAGCAAAACGAAGCACGTCCGCAAGCGATAACAGTTGGTCACGAAAAGAGCAATCTACACCCGTACGCCGCTCAGCATCACATCCTAGCGTATGCACTCGCGCATTACCGGCGTTCAAACTCCGATTTTTTGACCGAACAGCGAAGCAAGAATTTCTCGAAATTTTTGGTCGGACTCCGATTTGTTCGAACTGAGAGGCGTTCAAAAACCGAGGTTCCACTGTATTTCAATAACTATTAATTTAATGGCTAGAGAATTGCATTCAAAGCTCTAAAAAGAAAATGTAAGCATTGCGGTCACAGAGCAATGTTGTCAGGATCGAACGATATGGGTTTTTTAGGGTCGATACTTATACCGCCTATTAGTATTAAGAGGAGCCTGCTAATCGATATCTGGAGCCTTTATTCATTTGCTGTAAAAGCTTAAAAATTGGAGTAAGACCTTTTTAAAAATGCAAAAAGACGCAAAGAATTTGTCTACAATTAAAAAAAAAATTAAATAGCGCTCTGAAACCTTTTACAGTAAATAAATTAGAATTTCAACACTAATAACATGACTAATAAGTGTGGTATTCTTCTGTAGTGTGCCAAAGCTACACAACACGATATGTTTGAAGCGTGTCTTTCTTTGCAAACTGTAGATAGTCCGATTTTAAATTTGATTCAAACATTTGTTTACACAGGAAATCCAATCAAACCAGGGTCTCATTCACAATGGTTCTCTGGTTACTGTAATCAGTGAGCAACTACGTACAATAAACATGCATTTCAATAGGTTTACTATAGCACACTATAAACATGTATCACAATAAGGCTACTATAATACGCAATATAGCACTTACTTATGTACAAATAGTTGTGGTCGTAAATATTATAGCTTTTAGCTACATTGGGTCGCTTCCAGTGTTGGTGACGTTTGCAGGAATATTTCTTAAGAAACTAATTATATAGACAACAGTGTTCATTTTACCTCTGAAAAGTGATGAGTCCCGGGGACTCTCATGCTCAAAAATCTATGGGTCCCAACAGAGATCTATGGGTCCCCAAAATTTAGTGTTATCGAGGTTGAAATTGTAAATCGGTGACAAATATATAATAAAAATCTATATATTCATTCAGTTTTAATCATCAAATTATTAATTCATTTTCTGCATTAAAGGGATAACCACAAACCTTTCTTTTTCTTTTTCTCCTTTTATACCTCCTTTTTTTCTTAACTTCTTTATACAACATAATAATTCATAATATAATACATCAAAGCAAGTGAGCCATTTGAGAGCCGGCTCTCTTGAATGAGTTGAGCCGAAAAAGCCGGTTCCCTAAAAAGAGACGGACTTTTCACCACACAACTCGAGATCGGCGTGCAGACGAAAACTCGAACCGCGAGACCAAAACAACATCTGCCGGATTTGCCTGACGAAAAGTTTGGAGTGCGGTAAATCTTTGTTTAAAAAAAATGTAATCTAGTAATAATGACAATTTTGTGTCCAAAAAGTTGCGTCCGGGAGACGCACATTGATTTGAGACTATGCGTCCCCAGCAAAAATGATGCGTCTAGGACGCAGGGATGCGGGCAAACGAGAACACTGAGACAATAATCACTTTTTGGTTTTGATCACGTTTATCAATATTGCTTAATATACACATTATACAGTGAGACACCGTGTTCTTTGCTTCAGTTAGTGCCCTGCACATTGACGACATCCATCCATCCATTATCTGAACCGCTTATCCTTAGTAGAGTGGGGGGGATGATGGAGCCCATCCCAGTTTTCCTCGGGCAGTGGGCAGGGGACACCCTGAACTGGTTGCCAGCCAGTTGCTGGGCACACAAAGACGGATAACAATTCACTTGCTCATTTACACCTAAGGACAATTTGGACCACCCAATTAACCTGACATGCATGTTTTTGGAATGTGGAAGGAAATCTGAGTGTCTGGAGGAAACCCACCCAGACACGGGTAGAACATGCAAACTCCACAGAGGAGGCTGTGGTAGATTGAATTGAACCCTGAACCTCTGCACCGTGGGGATGCGTGCTAACCACCCAGCTGCCGTGCCACCACATTGACGACATTTCCTTGACATTTCAGTCAAGCGTAGTCACAAAGAAGGTTTGGGAGAAAAAAAGACAGTAAATGCGAATGTGAAAAATATTCACGAATCTAAAAAAAATATTAGCGACAGATCTACTCATGCTCCAGTCTGTGACTGCCGACAGGGCGAAGCTAGCTTCCTGCTTCAGTGGCTCCACCCCCGGTCGCTTTTCTGAGACAGAAGGCAGGAGTGGAAGAGAAAAGTTTTGCTCAGTGTTGTGTTTAATAATCTCGTTAATCAGTCCAATAACATGCTGATACTGAATATATTTCCAAATATCAATGCCGATAATCGTCCCGCCCGTTAATCGGTCAACCTCTTCAATTTTGAGATAATAGATTAGTGTACACTCAAATTAAGGAGAAAAGGATTTTGAACTTGCAAGGAGAGAATCCAAACCTCAGCTGATATTCAAATCCTGTTCTGAAAGCTCACCCCAAGCCCTTTCTCTTTATTGAATCTCCTAGGGTACAAAAACATCCCTCAAAGGTGTGGAAATCAAAGACCAGCAACATGATGATGTAAACAGTCTATAATAGTCAAAACAACAAACAACATTAAAATAAGGAACTGATACGTTATGCAATCCCGTTTGCAAGTTTTCAATATTTAAAAACAGACAAACTTATCAAAGGTATAGAAATTATGTTGCTACAGTTACTCAGTACTTTAGAAGTTCTTTCACCATGTACTTTTTTATTTTTAGTCAAGTCATCATTTGGATGACTACTTTTTACTTCTACTTGAGTCAATTATTCTGTAACAGTATTTTTACTTGAATTAATTACCCTGTATTTTTCTGGTCGGAGCCTTCGCTCCGAAAACGTTGGTTTGCCAGTGATTCCAAGAGCCAAGAAGAAATCCGCACGTTTGAGATCAGGGGAGGGTGTAATAGTAGTCTGTACAGCCCTTTGAGACTTCTTGTGATTAAGGGCTTTATAAATATACATGACTTGACTTAATTGTGATGCTTTAGTGATTTTTTTTTCTTCTTATAAACTGATAACTGGTTACCAGACATCTTTCTGGTACTCTATTACTATGGACACACCTAACGTCATTCGGCTGGCACGTTTTATTTTAATTCACTGAGGTTGGTGTGAACGGCTGCCCTGCGCAGAGGACGCGGGGATCTTGTGTGGTGCCGCAAGTGTTGGTATAATTTAACTTTATTTTACGCTTCGCCTGGGCAGGAAGCCACATTTGTCATGTTGTGGAAACAACACAGGGGGTGAATGCAATACACGAACACGTAAACATGCAGCAATGAACAAATCCTAACAATGGTTGACATCAGATTGAACGTCGCTGTTTCTGGAAAACTGCTCTATGCACCCAGACCAAACTAAATAGGCGATTGCTTTGAAGGAGTAAAGTTCAGCGATGACCATTCATCTGCTGAGTTTGTTAATTGAAGTGGCAAACAAGGTTGCTACTGTAAAATGAGCACACCAACATGCAGTACCAAAACGCTCCCGGATAGGGGAAGGTTATCTGGCTAGTTTGTATCTTTGTTTTGTTTGTGGGGAGCTGGGTCCCCTTTTCTCCACGTGCCACAAGAGCAAAGGCCGTTCTAGCTCTCCACGATAAAACTCTAGCTTGTCTGACGGCACAATGCGAGATTTCATTTTCGGTGTGTCCATAGCGTAATGTGGCATGGTATTGGTTTTTGTGCTCTTTTACTCTACTGAAATCGTTTTTTTCCCTCCTCTGACTAGTTCTACTTTCTTTGTGGGGTATTGTTTTGCAGCACATTTCTGTGAAGGACAATGCTTGCACTGATAGTAACGTGAGAAAGAGTTGGCCCTACCACTGATTAAAAAACAAATAAATAAAAGCAAACTTCCCAGAAAAAAGGATATCTTAATTTTCTGTTTTGAAGTGTCAGTGATGTGATTGAGTCCTAATTCTCAGACCACAGTCGGATACACTGAGCTTTATTAGAAGAACTGTCAAAAACAGTTCCTTTTGGGATATATGATTTTGTTAACTCATTTCCTCAACTGCATCATAAGATCCTTTAAATACCTCTAGAATATTAATAAGATTGATTTGATCGACATGATCAAAAAGTATGTAAAAGCATATTACTGTATGTTTGACATTTATGACATTTAAAGAGCAATTTAACAAATGTTAATGTTCTGATATGGTGTTGGCTGTCGTACCATGTTCCACAACGTTGTTCATCTGCCCCTTGACCATGAATATCACTTCGATCTATCACTCTGTTTCGTGAGGGTCAGTACAGTATGGTTACATTACATGTGCACAATGCACACTGCTGGCACGATACTGTTGACCAGTGATCGGGGAGGATATTGTTATTTAAAGCAGCCATGGCAAACACAGTAGCGGTTAGATGTGTTCCTACAACAACACATAAAAGACAAGAGGTCGAATCTCTGACAATTTAAGGATGTGTCAGCAGTACACTTGGGCAGGCCACGCCAGCATTTTATCGCAGCTTGACCTCTACTGTGCATTCAAATGTGTGCTGTGGAATCCCCATTTTCGAGTACTATTTGAAATTGCAAGTTGATATGAAATCTTAAGGGTATGCAACACTCATTTGAGCATTCAAACTTGCCCATTCTAATGACAAGTTTCCTGTGTCTTTTGTGAGTTTCTGCCAATGTTTTTACTTTTTATCTTTCAATCAAAGTCATTAGCTTTTCTGCTAATGGCACAATAAATAATGTACATTATTGCTTCTTTAAGTGGCCAAAGCCATTTTAAACTCCTAGGAAACAAGAATGTTGGTGGGGCGTGTATTGGATTG
Source organism: Urocampus carinirostris (assembly GCF_059441175.1). Classification (NCBI taxonomy): domain Eukaryota; kingdom Metazoa; phylum Chordata; class Actinopteri; order Syngnathiformes; family Syngnathidae; genus Urocampus; species Urocampus carinirostris. The sequence continues at coordinate 35,936,857 of NC_142356.1, read as the reverse complement.
GTAGATGGCAATTGCATTAGGGCATAAAAGGCTCTTGTCTACACTCTTTGCACTGCTTTTTTAATGTATAAAACTGTAGAAAATAATAAGTAAGACTAGACAGAAGGATTGTCATATATGTTCTATTAGGGCCTTAAATTTTTGCCTTAGTTTTGCAAGCTAGTAACTTGAAAAGACCTACAGTCGTGTCTCATAATGACTTCTTTGTTGCATTTTATCATAACGGCTCTCTAATTTTTTCATTTTATTTTCTTTATCCACTTTTAAAGATGAGTCACTTACAGTTTCTGTAACTAATAGAGAAGACAGAGCTTTCCGAAAATGAAATACACGTAAGGGTGGTCATTCGGGTTACAAAGAAAAGGAATGACATTTCATGTTGGATTCCAAAAACGGAGACAGGATATGACATGCTGAAACTTACTGTGGAATGTTTGACAATAGTGTGTGTGTGTGTGTGTGTGTGTGTGTGTGTGCATGTGTCTGTTTTGTGTCGTTTGTTCATACTCTAAAATGTGTGGCAATGAAAGCGTACCCAAAAAGGAGAAAAACGGATAATAAGAAAGTCTTCTACTGTGACGAGACCTCATTCTACCAATTAGGGACCTGCAATTTAAATGACGATTTTTTTTTAAATGTCAGTGGCAATTCTAAGAAACATTGGTCATCTAACACATTTCTATTTTAATTTTATAGGGCTGTTCAATACTCAATTTCTTTTACTTGCATGTTGTACTGTTTGTGCATAAACACAAAAGCGGGTTTTTGCTTTTTTTTTGTTTAGGTTTTTTTTTTTCCCATTTTATTGGATGGTTGATTCACCAGTTTTTTTACATTTACTGCGTTCTCCGAAGGAAGAGGTGTTAACGAGTTACACATGTGCATCTTAAAATATTCAGTCATCTCTTTTCATACTACACTAATTTGTCTATTTTTATCTGTTGAGAAAATTAGCATGCTGATAAACACTGCTCCAATTCTTCTGCTTCACACGAGGTCTTAAATTTGGTCATAGACTTTATGATTGATTGAATGATTGTCGCTAGCTTTCTATTAGTGACATCCCCCCTTCACTGTTAATCAATATTTTATGCTTGTTTAATGTTATTCCGTACTTATTGATCACTATCTCATACTGTGGAATTACCTCATTGACTCCTGTAGACACTAGGCACACTTTGAGTTGTGCATGGTAACTGTGACTACCTGCTTTCATTTGTATGTACTGTATCTGGGTGATTTGGTTCTCCTCTTTTGGTCATTGATTTCTGGTGCTGGTTAAATTCTTCTTATGCTTTGGTGTTCACTCTTTCCTTTCCTTTTTCTTCTGCTTTGCTCTTAGTGTGTGAATGGAGCAGTGTGCAAGTACAGCCTCACTTCTGGCCTCTGTGCGGGAACAGGAGAGGCAGTTTGAGATGCTGAGCCGAGCCCTGGAAGAGGAGCGGAGGTCTTGTGCTGGCACTTTGCCCCGCCCTCTTCCCAACATGCAGGTAACACTGTATATCTTGTGCCTCCTTCCCCGCTGCAATCAAGCAGCTTAGGCCGCAACTAACGACTATTTAAATAGACGGCTAGTCACCGATTAGTCAGATAATCGCATAATCATTAATATTGTTAATCTTTTCTTAAATTTAGCGTGAAGTTAATTTATGTGGCAAATTATAGTAAACACCAGAAACATGGGTGAAATGAAAAATACATCTTTTATCGAACATTCTGCAAATTTGTAAAAAAAAAAAGGAAAAAGTGAACCTCTTAAAAGGTGCAATGCTCAGTCAGTAAAAACATAAATCTATAAATAAACCTCTGTCCATTTTTAGGAACATGCAAATAATAAATTAAAATCAAGTAAAAAAAATTTTTCTCCCCGTAAACCAAGATCATGCTCATTAGCAGCAGTAGAATGTAAAAAACAAATACAGTAATCCTTCCGTTATCCCAGTTAATGGGGATATGTTTATTAATAAAAATAAAGACAATTCAATTAAAAATCTGCGATGCAGTGAACCAGCGATAACTGAGGCGTGAAGTAGCGAGGGGTCTCTGTATGTGCATTTTGTCAAGTACGTTCAGTGGTCAACTACAATAACTCACTTACAGAATGGCACAGTAGATTCTTGTATTTGTTTCCACCATGTTAAGCGGCGCACTGAGTAATTCAGAGTTTATGTATAATTTCTTTGCAGAAAATGACAAAATTCATGTTAACCTCTGGTCGTGACCTAATATTTTGCCAGCGTTAGCCTACTACATGGGTCGGGAACCTGTGGCTCTTCTTTTGTACATCTGGCTCGTGAGCCAAATACGCCTCTCCAAGAGTATATATGGCTTTTTTCATCAGTATGTATGGCCCGGAGATCAGAATATGGTCACACAAATTAATCTACAGCATTCCAAAGGGCACGGTCCCAACTACAGTTTACAGTCAACGTGTCACCCCAACAAACTCGGGCTTTGGCTCTAAATCGCTTAAAAAATGTTATTAGGAAGCTCATTGAACAATGTCTGTTCAGCGTTAGCAGTATTTTTTATTTTCTACAAAATAGCTCTGCTTACACCTTGTTTTAAAACTATTATTTATAAAAAAATGAAGGTTAATAGGTTAAGGTCAACAAGCTTAAGTAACTGTGGGAGGGAGAAAAGTTTAAAGTGGGACGCAGGCTCTGGCATTGTTCTTATGTAATACAATTTGTCACATCATCTAAGGTCACACAAGGAAATAAAATGCACTAAAAATATGATTTTTTTTTTTGTCTCGAGAGCAGGTTTAGCGGTTTTACTTAATTTTGTCTTTTATGGTATGTCATTACACAAAAGGACAACAAAATTGGAGGGCTTTTACTTTCGGTGTAAGAAAACGATTAAGAGAGCGGCTGGCAAGCTGAACGCAAGAGTCGGGTCCCCACGATTTCAGCATTGTTTTTGTGATGATTAAAATACAAGAGTCACAAATGTAGTGGTTTGACACGAGCAGCAGCTACGAGACATCCACTTTATTGGTAATGGATCTGGCATTTGTGACTAGCCATGTTTGGCAGTGGTGGCTTGCTGTTGGCTTTCCCTTCGGACCCCGCCTCAATCAATTCCCGGACGCTTTAAAAATCCAGGCAGCACCTGCTGGTGATCAGCTTTTCCTTGCGCTTTTCTGACTCGGGGTCAGATTTAATAAATGAAATTATTTTCAATGTAACGGGCCACTAGAGCTACGAGCTGTGGCGTTTGTTTTGGTGGCCATTTGTGCACGTGCTGCTTACACCAGCTTACGCCAGCCTATCAAAGTTGGGCACGCACACACGTCTTGCAAACTGTGCCTCGCCTTTATTGGTTGGTGCCATTAAAACCACGTTAAACCCACGAAACGTGACAATTCTTGTTGGCCAAACACTCTGTCAATCAAATAACTTACTGGAACTATGAATCCTTGAAAAAAATGCAGTGGATTGCGGTTACACCATAGCACTGTGACACATCGCGATATCTATTCGATTTTGTTTAATTGTGAAGCCCTGGCGGCAGTAGCTCAGGATGTAGAGCGCTCGTCTTGGGATCAAGAGATCGCTCTTCCGCGTTACATGTCGAAGTGTCCTTGGGTAAGACACTGAATCCATAATGCCCCCAATAAGCATGTTTGCGCCTTACATGGCTGCACGGCCGCTATTGGGAAATGGGAAGCACATTGTAAAGCGCTTTGGGCAGTGTTCATTATATATAAATGTAGATCATTTCATATTCCATGATCCACCACAACATTCTTGAGGTGGCAAGCTCTTCATACTTGCTAGAATTGCTAGTATATGTCTTTGTTTTCTTTTAAGAAAGGCTTAGCCCTTATACTATCTAAAGAAGCTTCAACACCATCTTAACAAAATTTTTGATCATCTAGGCATCAGAGTAGATGATTTGGCTTTCATAATCGATAATCCAGAAGCCACAGGCTAAAATTGTTGACTCTAGTTTGGATTTCCTGCAAATTTTCTGTGTGTCATCCAGCACACCGTACGTGAACTTGTAGTATGCAGTTCAATTGGTTGATGTATTGTTTCTATACAAATTCAATTTTTTTTATTACAGGTGCATTTTGTGCATCACGTACGTCTCAAAATTTGTGATGATTTTGGTTATAATACTGGCTGTACAAATTGCCCTCCCCGACTTCGACCCCAGAATCACTTGAGATATGCATGCCTTCATTCCTTTCCTTCTCTAACAGACTATGCTATGGTGCTTGTCTAATCTGTTTGTTTGCATTCCCAAAGGCTTCTGCATTTTTTTGCCACCCTCATTACTTATGTGTTCCTACATGCTCATGGCCCCTTCACATCTCACTGTTGTACAAACATAAAGTCATTAATGTGTGTTTATCACTTTTGAATAAATGTTCAGTTTGTCTAGATTTTAACTTGCTTTGCATATTGGTGTACATGGAACATTTTTTTCCTCACCATTCTCATCATCGAAAGACACACAACAAATGTTTAATGTGTGAATCATTGCCTGTCCCTGTTATTTATAGCTCCATAGAGCACCCCTTTGTGCAGGAAATCGTAGATTAATATACTGGGCAACAAAAATTGGTGGATTTTCCCTTTCTTAAATAATATTTATTGCACACTTTTTCCCACCATTATATCATTTAATCACATATAATGATTTGATGTTATGCTCGTTTAATTTCAAGTCCTTGCTTGTGTTTTATGTACTGTGGCGTAGATTTGTTTTCAGAAATTATGGAGATCCGTTTCCAGGATTGAGTTTTTTAACAATCCCAATCTTCATATTTTTAAGATGTATTTGCCAGTCGATCCAATCTAATCTTTGTCGGAGTGTAACTTGAATTATCAATAAAAACTTTTTATTTTTGAGTGGCTTTGCTTAAGAAGATAACAAAATGTTAAACTCTGTTCTAGATCCTTAGTTTCTTAGAAAAGTTGTGATTCATTTGAATAAAAAAATTATGACACGTTTTTAAAACGCTTCAAATGTATACAATTTTTACAGAACGGCAGACTTCCCTGTGATGCAGATGTAGAAAGACTTACTCTCAACGAGGGTTACGTCAACGGAACACATCACGTACGAAACAAATTCAACCAATGTATTTAATTATTAACAAAGGTAGCAAATACTCATAGGTACTTATGCTCAGGAATGTATTTGTACAGTTCAGGATGGAGCCTGGTCAGATGGTGCAGGAGACCTACCCAATGGAGGCAGATCCTCGTGAGTCCAATTCGGTGGTATCTGTGGAAGCCAACGATGATGGCACAACAGGACGCACAGAACCTATGGTAAAACGCTACTTAACACGAGTCTGTTATCGTATGCTTTCACACCTGCAATTCCACACATCCATCAATTATTTACTATGGCTTATTTGGGGTCAGGTAGCAGGTAAGCAACTTTAGGCACAAACCAAGACTTAGTTCTACTGGGTCATCTGGGGAGGGTTGCAAGTTGTCAATAGCAAGCCAGCCAAAAGACACGGTGTCGTTTAAGTATTTCCCCCTTCCTAAATTCTTTTTCCCCCTCCCCATATTAATCACTCAAAAATGTTTCAGATCATCAACCCAATTTTAATAACACCCAAAGACAAGATAAGGAAATAAAGAAAAAATTATGTATTTAATAAGGCACAAAAAAAATATCTAGGCCTATCCAGCCCTATGTTAAAACAGGGTTCCTGTGTAACCTTGAAAAGTCTTGAAAGCCATTGAATTCATAATTCTAAAAAATGAGGCCTTAATTGGCATTAAAATATCTTAAATCCAATTTTTGGAAGTCTTAAAAATGTGAACACATTAGTAAGATTTATATTTGTTTGAACTGTTTTTTTTGTTTTTTTTTAATAATTTACCAATTTACTTTGTACCAACATCGTGTGACGACAATAACGGAACTATCAAAACTGATGTGGTTTTAGTCGGGCCATTCAGAGTAGACACATGTCTTGGGTGTAACCACAATACACATAGCAACTTCCGACAGAGATTTTTACTTTGGACCATGCCAGCAAAGTGTACATTTCATGAGAAGTGGCTGTCCGACAAACATCTTTCGCCATAGCTAAAAGCTTTGCCAGGTCATCTGTACGAGGCACGATGTATTATGTGCAAGAAATATTTAAGTATATTTGTTTAGTTTGTTTCAAATATGGGTTCTTTGACTTGGTCTTAACTTTTATTTATAAAGGCAATTAAAAAGTCTTGAACTGAACTTGCCTTAAGCTGTAGGAAACCTGTAAAAAGAAATTGGCAAATCTGGAACAAACCTTCCCAGGAGTGGTAAATCAATTAAGATTACTCCAAGAGTGCTGTGACGGCTCATTCAGGAGGTCACAAAAGAACCTCGAAAAGCATCCAAGAAACTGCAGGCCTTGGTGCCCTCTGTTCAAGATTTGTGTTCATGACTCAACTATAAGAAAGACACTGACCAAAAAATGCATTCATGGGTGAGTTCTCAGGTGAAAACAACTGCTGTCACAAAAGAACACAAAGAATCTTGATTTTCCACAAGAGTTTTAAAGAAACATTCTGTAGACTAATGAATCAAAAACTGAAATTTTTAGAATGTCTGCAGTCCGTTACATCTGGTCTTATCTTAAATGGCTTATGCTAGAAAACTTTCCAATATGGCAGATTTGAAGAATCTACAAACAGGAGTGCGCCAAACCTCTGCCACAGCGTTGTGAAAGACTCATTACCAGTTATCGTAAACGTTTGATTTCTATTATTGCTGCCAAAGGTGGCCCCCAACTGGCTATTAGGTTCAGGGGGCAATTATTTTTTTCACCTAGGACCAGATATGTTTGGATTTTTTTTTGTGCCTTAAAAATGCAATCATCAGTTAAGAACTGCATTTTGTATTTTTTTGGTTTGTGTCTGTGTGATATTAAAATTGGTTTGATGATCTGAAACCTTTGTGATTAAATTTGCAAAAACCACAGAAAGCATGAAGAGGGCAAATAATGTTTGACGTCACTGTATTTTTCTCAGCCTCCAGCACCTACAGTTTAATTTCTTTAATCTATCCAAATGGATTTGAATATTAGATATATGTTACGAACATCTTCAGAAAGTCCTAAATCATTGAGCAATAATAATTTTTTTTGGGCCAATACCTTTTATGGGATCATTTTATAGTAGGTGCTAAAACTTATTAAAGTAAGAAATAAACATTAAAATAATTTTATATTACCTTAAATAAAAACCTAACCACCACCTGAAATGAGTTAGTTTGTCTTTTCGTGTGCAATCTAATGCATCTTGTTGCTGGTTCATGCACAATTTTTAAAACTTTTATGATCCATTGTTGACGGTTGCATTAACTTTTATCTTCTTAATACAGGTAAAATATGATTTATCCCAGTTTTCTTTTTGACTTTTTCCACTCCGTTGAATATGTATTAGTGTTTCTGTAATGCAGTGGTTAGAATATTTGCCTCACACGCGAAAGGTCCCTGGTTCGAAACTGGGTGAAGATATCTGGCCTAGGGAGGGACTGGTGCCAACAGTGTGTAATTGCCCAAGACCCACCGCAGGAAATGGTGCCCCTACGACCCTAGTGGTTAAGGGATCCAAATGGAAAATGGGGAAAAAATGTATTAGATGCACAATTTGGTAATATTGATCAAGTGCCCATGTTACCCAGCCCTCGAAAGAAACACTTTAAGCAAATTCTAATTCTAGAAGTCCCCCACCCCTGCCACCCAAAAAAAAACAGCCTGCTTGTCTTATCAGTGTTCAAAAGATTTAGCCAAAATTAAGTTGAAGTTGAAACTTGACCTCCCATCATTCTTTGGAAATATACAAGAATACATTTTGTAATTATCATGATATATAATTACAATAAAACCCCTGTGTCTGATGTCCTGACCCATCTTTTACTTTAGGTAAAAAAAGGAATGAAGCCTACCACTCGCACAGTCATCCCCTCAGTTTCAGACACACTTTCTTTGGATGGTGGAGGTTCAATTACTGGCATGGGAGCGTACGTCCCACCCATGGACCGGGGCTACAGGCAGGCCCCTGGATTAGGTGTTCCCATGGAATACCCCACACACACTGTTCCCCGCAATTACCAATATGGACCTGCCGGTGGCTATGAGGACTACCGTGGTGGACCCCCGTCTGAACCATATGCAAGTCTTAACAGAGGTGTTCACATGGATGATCGTTACAGGTGGATTAGCAAAAACAAGAAATGTTTAATTCTTTTATTTTCTTTGAACTTCATTCAGCAATGTTTTTATTGCTTTCTCAACTTGTTTCTCTAGACCAGTTCATCCAGATGGTTATCGTACTCTAGATCCGAGCTACAGAGCACCCAACAGGAACCAGAAAGACCCTTATGCTGCACAACCACAGGTAGAACTAACAGTATTTATTAACTAATTCAACTGTATTTGTTTTTTAACCCAACAAAGTACAATATATATATATATATATATATATATATATATATATATATAATGTTCAATATCAATGTACACACTGGAAATGTGCGATAAAGCAGTTGAGTGGCAATCACAGTGGATTGTAAGATTAAAAATACCATGTGGTAACAAAACAAATTTTACAAATATAAACAGTCATGGATTGATTAGATTTCCTTCAAAATCTAGACCAGAGTTGTCCAAACTGAACCTGTGTTGTTCCCAAATCATAAAAATAAAAACACACAAACAGCAATGTGTATACATTTCTGATATTTTATCAGATAATATTGGTATCGGGCAATGCTCTGTCCTGCAATATCTGAACAGAATCGAAAGTTAAAGGGTTTTATCGTGACATCGCTAATTTTTTGATTCAAAATGATAAAGTAGCGCAGTTTCTGCTCAATTTCGACTAGCAGTGTTGGGAGTAACACTTTAAATATAACGGTGTTAAACATAAAACGAGGAAAAATTAAACCCCATCAAATAATAAAGGCTGCATTTGCATGGCCTTGCCATGTGAAGCGTCATCGCCCCTTTTAGTTAAGGATGTCTTTTGGGAAATAATTTTTGAAACCTAATATCAATGAAAAGAGGAAATGGGAAATGTTTTGTCAATGTACTTTTGATGTTTTAAATGCAGTTTTTTTTTTGTTACTTTTCTTAGTATGAAAAGTGTGTCCTAAAATGTGTTAAATTGATTAATGAATAATACTTATTTCACATCATGAAGCGTTCTAAATACAAATAATAGTTGATGGTTGCTGTAATAAACTACTTTAAATTTTGCAAACAACATAGAACAGACTTGGCAAAGGTCAAATATAAAATTGAGTTTTAGGTCTGTCATGTTTGACTTTTTCTGCTTTTTAGGTTGGACGAATGGGAAGTGCAATGGAGCTCTCATCAATCCCACAATACATTCCACAGTCATACGGAATGGAGGATGATCGCAGAAGCATGGGCTACGATGATCCTGACTATGGCATGGGACATCCAGTACACTATAGCACCGTGCCCCGTAACCATCAAGGATTTCCTCAAGGCCCACCACGTAGGACTGGGTGAGTTATATTTACCAATTTGAGCTTCTTTATACAGAAAACTTTAGTGTTGAGGACTGTCTGCCAGTGTTCATGCTTATGGATGTGAGCAACATACTAGTACATTGGTACATCTTAGTAGGACCTTCATTCATTTCATAATCGTGCTCGTAGCCCGAATTGCTCATGTAAGGAGGGAATTTTCCTGTTATGAAACATTTGAAAACTAATTGATTGTCCTCCCTAAAGCATCCAAGTGAGCCCTCAATAGCTATAAAAACATATTCCCGATTTCTCAACCATATTTAAAAGTTAATTAAACATAGAAACAAATACACTAATGAGATAAATAAGCAACCAGCTTGGGGTGTCTCCTGCCCACTGCCTGAAAATAGCCGGGATTGGCTCCAGCACACCCTGCGACCCTACTGTGGATAAGCAGTGCAGATAATGGATGAAAGATAAATAAGATATTAATTAAATAAAATGTGAAAGGGGGGTACTGTGGTCTGTTTGCAAGGTTGAGTGACAGATCGCATACCTGTCGACGTATATGTCTTACCCGCATTTTATCTGTTTTTGAATCATTTCACATTGAGTATGCCATATAACAATTTTTATAAGGGAAAAAAAGTTTGATCTCGTCTTGCCTGTTTTGGCTCTATCTAGATCATATCTTTCATGTCTTTAGACGACAACATCACTGTAGACTGATTCGTAAGCACCTATTGTACATTTCAAATTAAAGTTACTGTAACACACAAAATTTTACAGCACATTTTTCAATTTTTTTTGTCTGTAATACTTTGTGCAAACTAGACGAGCTGATGTTAGCAGTAAGCAGTCACGAGTGGTGAACGGTCTCGGGTGGTAGCCTTTGGGACTGCTCATGAACTGGATTTTATTTTGTATAGGGGGGAAAAAAAATTATATAATTTTTTTTCTTTTTTTTTTTGAAATTCTAATGTTTAGAGGTGCTTATTTTAAGAGGTTCCACTGTATTTGATTTTATATCTTTCTGTTTATATTAATCCCTCTACCTTTTTTGTTTTTCCTCAGGAGTTATGATGGCACTCTTGATGGTGATATGAGTGGTCCAGGAGACATGTACTATTGGGGCGGGGGTGGCCCTATGGCACAGGGAGAAAGAGGAAGCATGGCTTCATTGGACAGCACTCTGAGGAAAGGCCCGGGCCCAGGGGGTTGGCGTCAGCCAGAGCTTCCGGAGGTTGTTGCCATGCTCAACTACAGGCTGGATCCTGTTCGTAGCAATGCGGCTGCATACTTACAGCATCTTACTTATAAAAATGACAAAGTAAGTTAAAAAGGTACAATTGATAATAAGTGTAAAAAGCTCATATTGATTTGCAAAAACACTTGACTTTTAGGTCAAGTCAGAGGTTCGACGTCTTAAAGGAATCCCGGCATTGGTATCAATGCTTGACAACCCAAACAAAGAGGTGGGTTTACTTTTTCTTGGCCTAATGTCTCTGGAATGTTGATTATGATTTTTTTCCAATGTTGGAGTAGTTTTAGTATTAAAGTTCAAACAGATTTTCATATGTATTATGCTACTAAGTTTCAACACAAACACTAAGAAAAGAGTGATAGGAATAGATGCTTGTTTCTATGCTTTCATACAGCTTTTCATGCACCTGGTAATTTTTTTCTAGGTCGGTTTTTGCTCTAAACATCTTCCAAGCTTTTCAATTTGTTTAATTGACCAGGATTTGTGGTTGAGTATGCAAATTTAAGTCCTGCCAGTTGCAACTGTCCTGTATTCATTCATTCACTAACATTGACAAGTACACTTGTCGATTCATATTTTCTGTAAAATGATTTGTGGGGCACGATTGTGTAAAACTGTAAATTGCAAATGTATAAACAACTTCATTGTTGCACAACCACCAGTGGTTGACATAACGGTTAGCAACACGGTCTGAGAGTCCATGGAAGCAATTCCTCAATTTTTGTGAGAAAGATCCTGTTCTTTGATTTGGTAAAGTCGAAATATACAAAATCGTTTGTATACATTATCATATATACCACATACACTGGTCCCGGGCACCGAAGTTGCAGATTGGATAATTTAAAAACACTAAGTGTAAAAGTCTTATGTTTATTATACAAAGCACTATTCAAATGAAAATAACTCGAGTCAACTTGAACTAGGAACACAGAATAACATAAAAACTCATAGACCTGTTTAATATTTGTGATTAGTGATGTCATGAGAGGTACCACATCACATGTAAACACGGTTAAAGCCCATTCCTAATGAGATGTCTGTCCTCGTAGCCCTTTTTATTATAGACCACATTTAAGTATTATGTATCACAGACCAAAAGTCAAGTAAAATCAACAGAGCATTTCCAGAAGTGAACACTACAAACACGCCCTTTCTGAGCAAGCACAGCTTGGCTTGGGGAAGACATTTTTTTCTGTTTGTTACTACAAGAAAAAGACTTGTGGCTCTCATCCTTGCTGCCGATCCATGTTCAAGGATTGTATCTCGTTAAACTGCTCTCTTAAAATCTGCACGAGGCATAATACCTTCTTATAAACATATCTAATGAACTACTATTTAATGTGTCCCGGACTTCAAAATCCCTCAGTCCACCGTGAGGAAATCAGCGGTTATCGTTTCATAGCTCTCTGTTCCCCATGTTAATCACCTGTTTGTTTTTAACACAACAGATAAAGCTACGGATAACTCAGCCACAACTTTTGTCTTTTTCAACTCATAAACGTTCATACACATTTTAACTCCTGTCAGTGAAACCGCGGGGTGATCTTGCTTCATATGGTTTTTTAGTGCAACACTCCACAACTGTTATCCTCTAACCTCTTTCTATATTTGACAGAGAAGCCACAATGCACTAACACTTCTAATTTAAAGGTCAAATAACATTTTTGTGTATACACCCCAGACATGGCATATTTTTTCTTCAAGTGATTGGCGCATCACTCGTGTTCCAAATTGTTGATATTGCCTGGAATAAATCACTGATTATTGATAACCCGTTGCACTATTCAGTCTAATAAATATTGTGTTTGTCACAGGTGCACTATGCAGCCTGTGGAGCTTTAAAGAACATTTCTTTTGGTAAAGATCCAGACAATAAAATTGCCATCAAAAACTGTGATGGAGTTCCGGCCTTAATTCGACTCCTGAGAAAGACTCATGAGCAAGACCTGACGGACTTAATCACAGGTTAGCTTGACGATCATGTAGTGGCAAATCCAGTGGAGTTTTGAGTTTTATTAAACAACTGTATTAAAATACAAAATGTCTCAGGGACACTTTGGAACCTGTCATCCCATGATTCTGTAAAAATGGAGATTGTGGACCACGCTTTACACGCCCTCTCTGATGAGGTGATGGTACCTCGTTCAGGCTGGGAGCGCGGAAGCAATGGTAGTGGAGGGGAGGAAAACTGTAAGCCCAGACACCTGGAGTGGGAAACGGCGCTCACAAACACAGCGGGTTGCCTAAGGTATGAGGACTGACAAACAATATCAATGTACTACAAAGCAGACAAAGCTGTTTTCATGTTACTCAAAACCGATCAAAGAAGGCCTGATAGAATTTAGAAAAGTTAATGCAACCAAATGTTGCAAAAGCTTACCCAGTCCCTGTATTTGTGGACATATCTTTTGCCTCAGTTTTTATAACATGTGTTTTCCTCTTTGGTTCTTTTCTACAATCCTTGAAGAATTTCAGGCAAGGTTGAAACAAGTACGGTGGCTGCATTTAACATTGCTTGTTTTGTGGTTGTGCTCTTACTTTTAAGAAGTAAATTTTTTTTCATACGTCAAAAAAGATTGCAAATGCAGACAGTAATTATTAGTATGCTTTTACAAACAAGGTCTTTCAGTAATGCCTTTTTTGATAGACTCGATAAGCATTTCCGACCTAAATTGCAAGACATTGTATGCAACAGGAATCAAACCCAAGTAGTAGCGGTGAGAGTGCCAGACACATTGCCACTAGACCACCATTAGTACCACCATTAGTACAAAGGATATATGACAAGGCATTAGCCTTTATCGCATATCCAAACTCTTTTTACTCACTGTGCCACAACGATGATTTGTATAGTGCATTCTGATAGTTTAAACGATTGCTCCACTATTTCACCTGTCCGTCAATAAGCGCTCGGTCTTATATGTATGCCTAGGTAAAAATGCGTATATAGTATTTTGTTGATTTTCCGTTATCTCCATTCTTTGATATTACTTAGTGAATATTTTTATAGTGCATTCTGATAGGTAAAACAGTGTCTCCACTTATTTAACATTGAATGTTAAAGAATGAAGAAAACAGTTTTTCAATGAAATACTATACAAGCTTTTATGTGCTCATACATATTAAATCAAGAGGTTACTGATGCACAGGTGAAGTGGAGAGATTGTTTCACTCATTAGAATGCACAATACAAATCGATGCTTTTTATATGTCTTCTGTACCATTATTAATGTTTTAGTGGTAATGTGAAAGTCCTCTCACTACCACTATTTTGATTCAATTCCCATCGCAAACGATGTTTGCAATTTGTGTTAGCGGCACATATTACGGTACGCACGGAAGATCTTAATGTAGTCTCAATGTCATGCGCCTCATAGTCCGAACGCCTTAACTATGAAAAATATCACAGAAGACTTCTTTTTGGGGTGTGCTTATAGTGCCGTAGCTCTTATGCATTTTTAACTCTTTTCAAATTAATGCACAATTACAGAAATGTAAGTTCGGAGAGAAGTGAAGCAAGGCGGAAACTGAGGGAATGCACAGGATTGGTGGATTCTCTAATGTACATTGTCCAGTCCCATATTGACTGCAAAGATGTCGACAATAAGGTGCAGCTATCACAAGAAATTATTCTTGTGGCCTCGTTAACGTTACAATGGAGTGTCTTATTTCATTTATAATCTACTGTTTTAATATTTTTATTCCTGATATTTCTTTACAGCTTATAGAGAACAGTGTATGTCTCCTGAGAAACCTATCCTATCATGTGCATCGTGAAATTCCTGGTTGTGAGAGGTACCAAGAAGCTGCACCTATCAACCAGGGCCCAGCTCCGTCCAGCCAGAAGAGCGGTTGTTTCAGCTCTCGCAAGAGCAAAGGTATAATTTTTTAAAATATATTCAGTCAAATTACAGAAGTCTATTATATTGTCAGCTTTTAGATGTAATGAGTCTTGTCTTTTAGAAACACATTACCACAAGAATAATACTACATGTTTGCACAGGAATGTTAAGAATGCGAGGGAAAGGTCAGACTCTCCAGCTACACTGTTTGTTTCATTTGAATTCATTTTTTTCTTTTTTTTATTCGGTTCCATTCCTGGAATTTTACAATAAAGCAATGTTGCTGCACACTGATGAAACACCTTGGATTTTTATATGTTATTCCAGTACACAGGGATGAAATGATTGAGTTTGACTTTTTTATTTGGTTAATCATTTGCAGTTGTGTGGCAGTTCATAGGTTCAGCACCTGTGGACGTGTCCTTATCTCATCATTATTTTCCTCTAGAAAGTTATCCCGACAAGGGGCAATGGCCATGTGAACATGAGTGATTTTTGGTCATATGAGTTTAGAATATTTAAAAATCGGAACTTTGACCATAACCTCAATATTTACATTAAAAGTAGTTTCTGAATGCATACACACACACACATATATATATATATATATATATATATATATATATATATATATAAAGATATAATATGTTAGATTTAATCTAGAACAGGGGTCGGCAACCCTATGACACGTGTGCCAGCAGTGGCACGCGAGGGGTTAACCAGTGGCACGCGAGCGCACGGCAAAATAATAAGAAATATATTTTGAAAAGGCGCATTTTTACCTGAAATTTAGACATTTTCAGTTGCTCACCGTGTTATTTTGAGGCTTTACGTTAGCTCCTCCTCTGCTTCGTGTGCTTGTGCAGCGCCTCGCAGAGGAGAGATCTGTGTTTTAACCCAGCCAACGAAACACACGTGCGCGATAGATGAACGAATAATGACTGCTCCCCGAGCAAAAACTTCTCCTTCTTTCCAGCCAGCGTGGACAGACGTATGGGGCTTTGTGCAAAAAAAAGACCATGCTGCATTATTGTGCATTATGCCTCGAGAGCGTTGTACCTCGCACAGCAAGTGTTAAACGTCATTACGAGACGAAACATGAACATGAATTCAAGGATGAGTCTGACATGGCATAGACAGTAAAACGCGCAGTGTCCAGGTACGGTAAACAAACACAGACCTTGAAGACCTTTGTCACTGCTAAAAACGCCACCACTGAAGCAATCTTATCACATTGCTCACTGCATAGCAAAGCAAAGAAAACCATTTACTGATGGCGAATATTTTAAAGAAGCGTGTGTGTCCGTGTATGTGTGTATGCGTGTGTGCGCGTGCCTTCTGCTTTGCTGCTGTTATTTCAAGTTTTGATATTTTCTGCAACAAGTTATCATTGATGAATGGTATGGTAGCTGTCCATAGCACTTTTTTGATTGTAGTTCATTGTTATTGAAGAATGGTCCATTCTGATCAATTCTTGTGGCAAAAAGTTGAAGTCATGGATGGCCACAGGCCTTTCCACTTGTTATTCACATTCATTTTTTTAGTTGATTGGTGAACAAGAACAGTGGAGGATAAATTGGTCAGTTATACGGTGAAAATGTATATCCATGTTGTATATTTGGACTGGTATAAAATTACAGCTCTGTTGGGTATCAAAAAAATGTTGTGCGAGTCCTTAATCTTGGTGTGGCACACTGATTTACAAGGAAATTTGAAAGTGGCACTCCACACCAAAAAGGTTGCTGACCCCTGATATAGAATATATACATTGTTAAAGATGGCTGTGTATTGAGTGGAAGTCTGTCATGTTGTGCTGCTCATTTGTGTGTGTGTTTGTAGTCTTTGGTGTTGAGGCAGGTGTTAACTTGATATCCCAAGTAATGGCTCCCTTTCCTACAGCTTCACATTACTTTCTGTTCATCTGTTCTTCTCTATTTCCCCTGACCCACTCCACTTTTTTTCTCTCATTTTTGGTGCTGTGCTTCAGATGAATGGTTTTCCAAAGGTAAGCAAGCGCCTTAATATGGTGTATTTTCGTATGTTTTCTGCTCGTCACAATAGTCAGCGTAGAAGTAGTTGTAGTAGATTATAGTGTTCTTGTACTAACATGTTGTCTATGAAAGAACCTAACCCATTTACTAACAAGTGCCATCTCCTGGCGAAGTGTACCTAATTCTGAATGTATCTGAAATGTATTTCGCAGGAAAGAAGGATGAGGATGCAGTTGCCGACACAATAGACATTCCAAAGAGAACAACACCTGCTAAAGGTAACTCATTTTTTTGACGTTACACCTAAGTGTTCTCATCCTGTGCTTACGCTCCCATATTTGAGAAGCTTTATTTCCCATACCTTTATGTACTTTGCTGACCTGTTAAGTCAAGTCATTTTCAAGTCATTTTTATTTGTATAGCCCTTAATCACAAAGAGTCTCAAAGGGCTTCACAGGTTATTACACAGACTATTTTTTCAAACTATTATTACACCATCCCCTGATCTGGAACCAACATGAGGGCAAGGAAAAACTCAAAAACCTCAACTTGAGGAAAATGAAGAAACCTTGAGAAGGGATCGCACATGTGGCATCCCCCTTTCAGGATTACCAGACAGCAAAGGATGTTGCAATCACAAATAATAGAGATAATGTCCAAGAAAAGTATAGGTTATTCATATGCTATAGAGTAGAAGTGTGTTTCAAGATTAGATTTGAACATATCCACTGAGGTTGCAGAATGGATCTCAGGGGGAAGAGCATTCCACAGCACCGGTGCCCGGATGGAGAACGCTCTCGAACCAGCGGAACACTTCTTGGCTCTTGGGATCACCAGAAGACCGGCGCTTTCAAAACGAAGGCTTCGGACCGGAACATGGGGGGAAATCAGATCTGAAAGATATGAGGGAGCAATTCTATGTATGATTTTGTGTAATACTAAGAGAACCTTGAAATCACATCTTAGGCTAACAGGGAGCCAATGCAGGTTAGCCAAAATCGGCGTGATGTGATCGGACTTTTTTGTCCTAGTTAATAGCCTCGCTGCAGAATTTTGTACCAGCTGAAGACTCTTGATTTTGGATTTCGGGAGACCGGACAGTAGTGCATTACAGTAATCGAGACGGGAGGTAACAAACGCGTGAATTATAGTCTCCGCATCCGACTGAGACAGTATAGGACGAATTTTAGCAATGTTGCGAAGATGGAAGAAAGCGGTTCTAGTAATTTTCTTTACATGTGTTTGAAAGGACAGATCGTGGTCAATTATGACACCTAAATTTTTTTTTATTCACCACCTGTTTAAGATTATCGAGTGACAGTTCACTAAAACGGGACAAATTCCCTGGACAAGCCACCATGTCGTGTATCTATAGATTTCAGCTCTTTAGTATATGTTGTATTAATACTGTCTTTAGCAATTTCTTCCTGTATGCATTGAATATTCTTATTAAAGAAGACCATTAAGTCATGGGCTGAATGGGTGGAACTATCTGGGATAATCTGTTGCCTTGTAAGCGATGCTACAGTGTCAAAAATAATTTTGGGATTGTTCTTTTGTGACGCAATCACCTTCGAAAGGTAGGCTGATTTTGCAGAGGCAAGGGCCGCTTTATACTTTAGCAAGCTGTCACACCAGGTTTGATGGAAAACCTCAAGCTTGGTAGCGCGCCATTTTCTTTCAGATTTTCTGCATTCTTGTTTAAGGGATTTAGTTTCATCAGTAAACCAAGGCGTGCGTCTTTTAGGTCGCGATTTAAGCCGTATGGGCGCTACTGAATCCAGTACACTAGCCAGGGTAGCATTAAACTCATTCATGAGTGAGTCGATAGAGCCTTTGTATGAAGGAAAGGACGCAACTGCTCCTGAAAGAAGATCGGAGAGCTCAGAAACTGTGCCAGTGCTTATATTGCGTCCGCTAAAGCCTCCAGCTTTTTTAGTACTACATTTATCTAGCACCTCGAATGAAACTCCTTGAGTCAGAACCAAATCGAGTGTGTTTCCATCTCTTCCTTTGCCAAATAGGCTATGAGCTGTTGTTCCAACCAGAGGTGGTTCGCATCTACACTTCTCTGCTGAAAGAGTCAAAAAATCCCACGGTGCTTGAGGCCTCTGCGGGAGCTGTCCAAAACTTGTGTGCTGGACGTTGGACGGTAATTTTTTTTTTTTTTGGTATAAATATGATGACTCATATTTTTATATTTGTCAAGTCTTTACTTCCATAAATGCAATTGGAACCAGAAATGTGAGCGGCAGTAGCTCAGGAGGTAAAGCTCTCATCTTGGGATAAAGAGGTCGCAGGCTGATTACCGGCTCCTCCGAGTTATATGTCGAAGTGTTCTTGGGCAGAAACTGGATCCCTAATTCTCACGATGTGTTGCCTTGCATGGCTGAAGCTGCTATCTCAGCTGCTAACTCAGTCCTGCCCTAAAAGCATTAGAAACATGTAATATTTCCAACGATTTTTTTCTGCAGCTTATGGTGGTGAGGAGGTTGGTGATTATAAAGATAATAACTTTATTATAATAAACATGCTCGAAACATATCCAGTAAACAACAAGAGAAAATGCAGGCAAAATTACTCTATCGCCAATAATTAATCTTGTGTGTTTGAGCTCTCTAAGGGCGCCAAAATTCCTTTGCAAAATGGTAATAATCAGGTGATTACGTTGTAAAAATAATTTGACTACATCTCATTGTTTGATGGGACTGCGCTTTTCATGTATTTAAGTAAAAAAAAATTCTGCAACAACTTCCCTATTATACAAGTGTGTTACTAATTAATTCACAAAGTTTTGCAACTTATCTGTGCATGCCACATACTCACTATTGCAAAATGACTAATGTGCATTTTTAAAAACCTTTTTACGTGACTAAAATATTCTAAATGAAAATTTATATTTGCCCAGTATGGACGTTACATCCGCGCACTGCTACGTCAGGAGAAAGGTCTCCCCATGATAACAGAATTACTGGCCCATGGTAATGATCGAGTGGTACGAGCAATGTCAGGAGCCCTGCGTAACCTGGCCATTGATGCTCGTAACAGAGACCTATTGGGTGGGGCTCGCAATTCACACTCTCCAATTGACAATAAATGAGAGAAAATATTAACCTTTTTTTGCTAAATAATTACTCAGGTAAACACGCAGTGCCTCACTTGGTGGCAAACCTTCCTGGTGGCGGTCAGAGTCAGCCTGTGCGAGCACTTTCAGAAGCAACCGTTGTGTCTGTGTTGAGCACGCTTCATGAAGTGCTGGGCTCTAGCTTAGAAGCTGCAAAGACTCTAAGGGCTTCACAGGGAATCGAGAGACTAGTCCTCATCAACAAGGACGGGTAAGGGTCTTCACAGAATTGTTGGAAGCATAAATTCTGTACGAAAGTTTTTGTTTAAAAGGATCTTTTGTTTGTCTCTGAAACTACCAGCAATCGTTCAGAGAGGGAAGTGCGTGGTGCTGGCCTAGTGCTGCAGACTGTATGGGGTTACAAGGAGCTGCGGCGCACTTTGGAAAAGGACGGATGGAAAAAAACAGACTTCATGGTCAACCTAAACCCGCCCAACAATACAACTAGGACCAATGGAGGATATGAGGATAGCACTCAACCACTCATAGACAAAAGTGAGACAATAATTAGAAATTACATTCTTAGTTGTAGCGCTTACTTTAGGCCCCAGTTTGCAGTTGTGTCTTGCATAAGGGTGTAGTTTTTGTATGGTTGCAGGGGATGTGTCCTCATCAATACCATTTGAATGGCCACCCCCCTCCATTTTTTTTTGTTTTTTTAAATTAACATATTTTCTGGGCTATAAGTTGCCCTAGAGCATATGTGTCAAACTCACGGCCCGTGGGCCACATCTGGCCCAGCATATAATTATATCCCGCCTGTGAAATCGGAACTCAAACTACAGGTCCCATAATGAGTAAGACTTCTCTGAAACTTTCCCGCATCAATCAAGTTTTAAGAGCATCTACTGACAAACAACACGTCGGCCAGTTGAAAAAAGTGCATTAACAGTGAGTCTTTAGTGTCAGGAAGCAAAGACGTCAGGGGACGAGCATCTATCTATCACCAAGTAACGGAAGGCTTAACGGAGAAAAGCAGGGTGACGTTTCTGTTGCTGTGGATTACGCGGATGATAAACCCTCACAATGGCCAAGAGAAAAGTTGATTCTGAAAAAGGAGTCTTTCAAAACCGATGAGAGGTGGAAAACATGTTTACTGACATTGCGAGTAAACCCATGTGCTAATGGGGCCGTAATTAAGAAATATAATGTAAAACGGCACTGTGAGACAAAATATCAGGATAAGCTTAAAAACCTTAACACAAAGCAGAAGATACTGAAAGTTGAAGAGTTAAAAAAGATGATGAAGATCCAGCAGATGTTTTTCAACAAAACCTCTAAGTGTAAGGCAAAAAATGTGTTTATATTTCCATATTTTTTTTCATATTTTCAATTTGTATGGTTTTGATAGACCTATTTTGTAGATAGATAGATAGATACTTTATCCATCCCCTTAGGGAAATTCACATGTGTTTTGAGTTATTTTACGGTTGAGTTTGTTTGTTCTGAAATAACATTCCTGTCTGTTTTTAAATCAAACGTATGTTAAAAAAAAGTTTTGGTGCACTTATAAATATTTATCCAGTTTGGCTCATGGCCAAATGTGTCATTTGAGTTTTGGCCCTCTGTACAATTGAGTTTGTCACCCCTGCTCGAGAGTATATGTTGCACCAGCCATAAATTGCATACTTAAGACACATAAGTTGCACTGGAGTATAAATAGCATTTTGAGGGGAGATTCATTTGATAAAACCCAACAACAAAAACATACTTTTCATCTTGAAAGGCAATTTAAAACGAAATAGAGAACAGGCTGAATAAGTATACAGTATACAAACGAATGCTTGACATGCCCAGTAATGTATAAAGAGTTATTCAGATAACTCTAGCATAAAGAACATCCATACCAAACTATCAGTATTGCTCCAAATCACATAATCCGATGAAATTTTCATTCTGTGTCATGGTAGAAAAATTCGCTGCTTCTTCATTCTGCTTCTACGTTGCTTACGTCAGACTCATCGTCACCTCCGCTTTTCCCCAGTCACTTACGAGTCTCTCGCTAACTCCAAACTTTTTGCTCAGTCTGAAATGTTGCCCTTAGCAGGAGCGCATATATAATAATAATAATAATAATAATAATTTCCTTGTATTGTCATTCTGTGTAACAATGTACACAGAACGAAATGTCGATTGCATCTGACCCGATGCAGCCGCAGCCAAGAGAGGGCGCCGCCGACCACTTTTTAAGTCTTAGGAATGACTCGGCCGGGGCGCGAACCCGAACCTCCCAGTCTCAAAGCGGGCGCCTTACCATCTAGGCTATGTCACTAGAGCAAACATAACTAAAACTATTTATCTCATTTTTGGGGAGTATAATAGAACAGTAAAGCACAAAGTATCTGCAGCTTGTATAGAAAATCCCTGTTGAGCAAGTTGAAAATATGGACGTTCTTGTCTCGTCGATTGGTAAACGGTGGTGTCATTTGCCAAAGTAAGGATTTTGAACTTGCTCAATAGTGATTTTTATACATGGTGCAAATGCACTGTGCTTTACTGTTCTGTTGCGTTTCCATGTTGTTTTAGTGACGTTTGCGCAAGTGACGTAGGAGGGTCATTTTACACATGGCAAGGTTGAAATTAGCAACACAGGTCTAGAGAGCCCTCTTGCGGTCAAGTGTGAAAATAACATGTAAAATGATATACTCATTAATAATGTGTTAATAATTCCACATATAAGTTTCACCTGGGTATCAGTTGTAACCACGGTTAAACTATGGAAAAAATCTGCAACTCATTGTCGATAAAATACGGTGTTTGATCACTTGAAACAATTTCCCATGTTCCCACCAATACTGAGTTATCATTCTTTTCCCCCCAAAATTATCTAATCACTTAAATCAGCAATGCCGAGACCAGACCTATGCTCTTGATTTGCCCCATTTTTTTCTCAAGGTTCTGCCTCAAGAAGAACAAAAACCTTTTAGGGATCTAGGAGACTGATGCTCTTTTTATTGTATCTGTGTTTAGGTGGCAAAGGTGAACAAGAAATGATTCCAATGAATGACATTGGACCAGGCAAGTATTGCCACTCATCATTTACTCGAATGCTGTCAAGAGATAATAATGTACTAGTTAAATGTATTAAGTTAGAACAGCTTTAACTTTGACATCCCTATTTCAAATGTAACTAATTTATATCACATTGATTCTATCATCATACGATTGATCGCAAAACTGTTGCTTTTAATACCCTTCCTGTTAGATGCCTACTCCACACTGGACCAACGAGGGAGAAGGAACACTCTTGACAACACAATTGAGCCTGATGACAAAGATACACAGGTATTAAACTGTATGTTTTTAAATAATTTACAGGGAAATTTGTTTTTTAGTTGAAAAATATTTGTCAAAATCTAAGGTTACACTGCAGTGTTGAAGGGATTCTCAAATTCTAAAACGTACAAAATGTGAGAAAATAATACATGTTTTTTGCATGACATCTCTAAATACATATAATGCATTTTGAAGACAGTCGGTATCATCTTTGACTTCCTGAGTTCTGACTTCATGTGAAGCACACCAGCACCCTAGCAAGCAATTTTGGTTTACATGGTTACTAGTCAAAATGGTTTTGAGTGTTTTAAGCCAAGTTTTTGTGGAGAATAGCTATGCTTTCCGCCGCAGGTGGGTTCAGCAATGATACAACGAATGGCGAGTAGTCAAAATGGGGCAAACTGGCAAAGTAACACTGGGAGCTAACAAGGGCTAAAACAGCTGGGACACAGCAGGCTAGCCGGCTGCTATAGAGAACGGACCAGGCCCGATTGACGTAAAGAAAACAGGAGGCTGGCTGACCAAAAACATGGAGTAAGCAGCCAGGATAACCGAGAGCCATGGCAGTAACAAACACAAACCAAGCTGGGCGAAAAAAAACAACGAGCACGACAGGCTGGCAAGCTAGCCGACAGCTAACGGGGCTGACCTAGGCCAAACAAAACTGGAATCTTTCGAGACTCTGAATGCTAACGGGGAGCTATCTGGACAATATTATATTAATCACAAGACAAGCGGCGAAAAAAAGGAACGTAAGCTGTATACGATGTCAGGTAAACTTACCCTTTGATGATCAACGCAGACAAAACAGTCAGACCAGCGACACGTTTAGCAGATTTCCAATTACTCCCAAGCTAAAATGAGCGCTATGCATTCGCTGATTACTACAATCTGTTTTTCAACGGGCCGTGCCGTTTGTTTTGCTTTTCGATGTCATTCCGTGATGTCACAGTTCTAGCGGATAGGTCAAACTGTCTCCTTTGAAAATTAATTTCTTGATCCATGTTACGTGGAATATTTTGGAACACATTTGCATGATTGTGGGGACAAACAATACACGTTCAGTGCCCAATGGAAAAAAAGGGTCTTTTATAATCCCTTTAAGTAAACATGTAGTTTTTTAAGTTGGCAGTTGTCAAGTAGCCTTGACATAATATTTAAAGATCTAAATTTACATTTTACGTAATGTGTTCATCTTTAGTAAAAAAAAAAAAACACCCACACCACTTCCTACACAGAAAAAAAATGAATAAATGTTCCCTATAACATTTATAAGATGTTGAATGGTTCTCTTTCGCTTCACTAATATTCCCCTTACACAAGTAAATAATGTCATATGCCCCATTTTTTTCTTTGCATTTAACCACGCTTAGGTTTCAACAAAAATATTTAGTCTCCTGTTCCATCCTACCCTCACTCGTGAACAAGACCCCAAGATACTTTAACTCCTCCACTTGGGTGTAAAGCGTGTAGTACAAATGCTGTTCACACCAGTTGGCAAAAAATGGCTATGGCAATTCAGGTTTTAAAAAAATATATTGTTAGTAAATATATGAAATTGTCAACATTTTTTGGAGTTTACCTTTCAAATGGAAGGAGATGGTGTGTAACTATGCCCGTATAAATACCTGCAATGTAGCAGCGCCCTGAATGTCGCCTCTATTCATGGCTGTCACAAGACCTGTACATTTAAGGTTGTTTATTCTCTTTTAAAACCTGACATGAGTGCTTGACACTCATGCTAGAAACAAATTACCTGGTGTGTGATGTCACAACATTGAGATATGATCACATTGAAGTTGGAGAAATTGAGTAGTGCAGATATGTAACAGAAAGACACCGTTGGAGAAAAAACATGGCACTGAAGAAAGTTTACCATCATTGGCAAAATTGATGAATTTATTTTGAGTTACTGTAAATTCCTCACCACAGAGCGCATCTGACCTAAAAGCCGTATGTTCAAATTTAAGAACGACACTTAATTTTGTCTTTGTACAAGCCGCACCGAATTTTAAGCCGCAGGATCATACAGCCATAAAACTGAACTAACTACAGCAGCTGTGTCATTTTCAGTTCTGTTTAGAGTTGTTTACCTCGCCTGTTTTCGGATTATGTGACCATTCAAAATGGCGGTGTCATTTAACATGTGAGCCAATTATTTCTAGACGACAGCGCCATGGCAAATATACTTGTCCTTGGTTGTTTTGGCAGTAATGGACCAAATTGCGTTATTCTTGACGATTAAAGGAAACTTCATCGACCTGACATTGACGCCAATGAGGCAGAAGTATAGTGTAGTGTTTTTGATAACTTCCAGTGCTGTTCAATTCAGATGTACAAATTGGGAACTTTTTTTCACCAACAAATAATCTTCAGTGTGTTTTGAATATTGAAGAAAGTACTGGGAAAAACTCCAGTTTTGCTCCTGTTATGTATTATATGAATAATGTTGATAAAACATAAAACAATTTCTCTGGAAGGGCATCATAAATGTCTTGGGGCACATGCGTTGTGAAAAAGAGCAGCTCACATTTTCCTCAGTAGTAGCACAAAAAAAGAAGCCACACAGAATTTAAAGCTGCAGTGTTTAAAATGTAGCAAAACGGTAGCAGCTTGTTATCCAGAATTTACAGTAGGTGAATCACACATTTAGTCGTCAAAAAACAAACTGGGGTAAGGGCCTGCTCAAATGCCCATGGAGCAGTTGGGCATTGGGTTTCTTGCTGCGGTCCTTAATCCTGGTCTACATTTTATAGGTGAAAATCTAAACCACCCGACCCAAATTGCCCTTTGAGAACATTACACTTTTGTGGTTTTTAAATATAACTTGGACATATGCATCCATAAATCCATCTAATATAGGAAGTTTTCCTTTTGAAGTTGCATATTTGCACAGGATACACAAATGCATTCCCGTATTAGCAGCGATGTGGCAAGCAAACGTTGCTGTGAGAAGCGACGTGTTCACACATGCCCACAGAAAGCATGCCTCTTCACGTCTCATTGGAGTGCTTGGTTTATATTTGTTAGGCACGTTTCTCGCTGCTGTGGTTTCGCCTGCTTCATGAAATTAAAAACAAACTTCCATTTTATAACTCTATGACATTTTTGTTAAACATTCTTGTCTTAAACTTCTTTATAACAACCAACTAACCCATTGTTTTCATGTTTTTCTATTCTTCCTGACACTAATTTTCTTGGCTTTTTCCTGAATCACACTTTACTTTTTTTCCGTCCTTCTTTCCCAGGGAGTGAAGTTTGAGGGTAGGCAGGCCTATTTGCCACTAATGGATTCTTATGATGGTTAGGCCTCACCCACTGTCTAACTGCATGTCTGCGCATGGTATGTTTGTCTCACAGGCAGCTGTGTTCAACTCACTTGCATGGCCATATTTAGGCTTATCGCTACCATTTGGCTTCTATTTGACTACATGCGTGTTGTCAAAATTAGTTGATAATGATGTGCAGTGTTTCCCATACATATTAAGTTTCTGGATGCCCGCCAGGATTTAATTGGTCCCGCGAGAGTATCATAAACTTGTATTGTTTAAGAATATACAATAAAATATATATAAGTGCGGACTTAATCAAAATAACTTTTAGATTTCCTATATATCAAGTCAGGTCACATTTATTTGTATAACCCTTAATGACAGAAATGTCTCAAAGGACTGCACAGGATTACAATGACACAATCGCCTGATCTTAAACCAACATGCGGGCAAGGAAAAACTCAAAACTTCAGCGTGAGGAAAAAAGAAACCTTGAGAAAGGGCCTCACAAGTGGTAATCCCCCTTCCAGGATGACCAGGGTGGAATAGATTTAGCATTGGTTCACAGCACACGAACATGGTAAACATCAACGGCAGCAACGACGCCTCAAGCCTGTAAACTAATCCAAAGATTCCATAACAGCAACGACGCAGCTTCCCATCTCTGCCGGCTGTTGATTGCAAATGCTATGGTGTGTATTTGTGCTGTCAGTCAGAGGGAATCTTGGTCAGTCAGCTCCTCCCACTGTGCTAAAGCACACGCTCTCACTCACACACGCTGCACTTTCGGTGTTTGTTCCATCCCACCTGCACTGTTAGACCGCTGGGTAAAATTTGATATTGTCGAGTGTTGCGATTTTTCCATAATTGGACATTTTTATACTCTGACACAGAAAAAAAGGGTTTAGCGATAGGCGTTACACGCAGAACACCTGACCAGCGCCTTGCTGTACTGCCTGCGTTTTCATCAGAGCGTAAAGACGCGGCGCTGCCATTGCAAGCAATTGGAAAAATGTGCTCAATGCAAGAAATTGCTTTGGTGGACACAGGCCCTAACCGTTGCTGATGAGTTGCACATTACAGTAACCTCCTGTTAAATGTCAGATTAGAACCGGCATCCTGTCATAGCAGCAAAAGCAGCAGCACTGATATTTAATACTGTAATTTACTAAATCACTGATCTGAGTACAGAGGTACCGCTACATACAAATTTGTTTTTCTGGGAATAGCTCTGAACCTGAAAACTGTAAGTAGAGATGCATTTTGTGTGTAAATACGCTAATCCGTTCCAAACCTCAAAAAAGTAGTTTGATAATTTTTGGTAAATCACAAGAGCACAAGAACATGAAACGAATACATGTTAAAATTGGATTACTGCACAATAAATGTAAAACAAGATGCACATCATGTAAAAATAAATGAAGAATAAAGGAAATATTAAAAAATATTTATTTACCTTTTTGCCTAGCGCTTCTTGAAAAACTGATCCAATTACGTCTGCTTTTGCCAGCTTTTGACAAATTGTCGTAAATGTGCAAGGCAGACGTAGCGATAGCCCGAATTGTTAAGTTTTTCTGAGTCATCCTTTTCACAAATTCCGAGACTTCATGAAATTTTGCTAAAATGTCTTTAATGTGGGCTGATTGGATGATGGCTGCATCTTGCCGGAAATCCTCCTCGTCTGTGAACATCTCAACTGTGACGGTGACACAAAGGGCATGCTGGGACCACTTATGCACACCGGGTTGCTAAGCAGATTGAAACAATAGTCAGTTTTACTTACCGGAAACTCAGTACTGTATTTTTGACTTCGTAACTAGAGGCATTTTTTTCCCATTCAGGTACAAGTAACATTAAAGTTTCGTAGGTAGAGACATTCGTAAGTAGAGGTACCACTGTATTACATTTAAATTAAATGAAAACTCATATCGGCGATTTGGTCTGTATACTTGCCGATACGTGACCTTAAAATATCATCGGAAAAACACTATATTTGTTTTTAGTCTTCCATTAATTTGATGATAAGCAGATTTTTTTCTTTTTCATTGAACTCCTGTCTCGTTTACCATGCTTTGTGGATGGGAATCGTTTACTGTGTCATTGCCTTTCATCACAAGTGTATTTATGATTGAGTAGTTTTCAAGGACGCACGTTCTGCATCTAGCTTCCTGCACCCAGATCATTGCTTTTAAATTGAAAATGTAAAAAAAAATGTCCTCTGGGGAGCATTCTCCTGGACCTTCAGAGACTTTCCACCTACTAGTGTCTCAAAAGAATTGATGGGAAACGTTGGTTGTGACATACATTAGTTGTCAAAAGCTGCATGATTATTTTTTTCCAAAAATGTCTGTTGTGATTTGAAGAGGACTAATGCTCACAACTTTTTTGCTTGCAGAAAAATTAATTCTATGCCTCACAAAACGACATCCTCCTGCCCGCTGCCCCTGCTGAACTGACAAAGAGGGACCAGAACACTATCGATGGGACAAACCACAACATCTTTTTTTTAATCTTCTCTGACCTGTTTTTGCATTGCCGATTCCTTTTTAACGACAGTCCTCCTTTTGCAAGCCAATGAAACTTGATAAAAAACAAAAACAAATATTGACATGGCTCTGACAGCAAGATTGTTTTTTTGCCCTACATCTCTGCTTGACTACACTACGACTTGCCTGGATAACACTAAAGCTCTATTTTATATAAGAACATGATGTTTGGGTGAAATTGCACATGAATTTGTGGATGAGAAATATAGGTCTTATGTAATCTTTAATAGGTGAAAACTACAGAAAGATTTGTTAAAGTAGAACAACTGTTATTGGCTTTTGAGATATTTGTGTTGTAGTGGTCATTGCTGATTTTGCTTTGTGCTGTATGACATGTATATGTGCCAAAGGACGATGCCGCCTCTACCACTGCCTATATGGAATTCTTCTATAACCGGTTTAAAAGTAGCTTCAATGCTTTTCTTTGTAAAAGTCTATCACTCATGTGCATCAGCATGCTGTAGTTCCTGCAATTATTTTTAATGCAAGCAAAGGGGTGTAGGTTTTTGATTTTGGGTAACAATATTTACTGACAGTCTTCAGTTGTGACATCTGACACATTCATCGCACTAGCGCAAACTTCTTACATCTTTATTTCACCGGATGCATATTCTATTTTGCAAGTTCTTAATTTGAATGTTTGATACAATGTTGTTTTAACAGTGATGTGTGGGCCAACTGGAGTGCCTTGATTACTCAGGACAGGCATGATGGGTGTGTCAAACCATAATGTGGCTTGTCAATCACTGACTCGGGATACATAATGCCAGGGTTTTGTGTTTGATGAGTTATTGGAATGTGGCTTTTTGCGACAGGTAATGTTTGTATGTAATTATGATTTGAAAACAAAACTCGTGTGTTTTGCATCTGTGTGCCACAAGCGTGCCGCTGGCCTGCCTTCTGCTATCCAGAACAACACACAGGATTTTGTGCTTTTTGTTGAAGAAAACACATTGTTTCAGAGTAAGATGTATAAAAAAAGCAACATCTGTTTTGTTCATCTTAAATTGTTTTCGTTTTCACACCAACTGCCTGGTTTTCTAGTGGCCTTGGACAAAAGATCGACTTAAAGATGAACAAATCCCTGGGATATTGTTGGTTCAAGACGGACAGAAATTGTTATAATGGGTAGAGGGCAAAACATGAGCACATTTATATGATAATTCTAGAGACATACACAAGAGGATATTTTTTAATTTTATGGATTTATGTTATTTTTTTTTCCTATTTGATTTGGGTTTGTTTTGGGTGCTTTTGGTGAAGACATACAATCTGATTTAGTTTGAATGGCTGTCATAATTAAAGCTTAAAAGTTTCATTTCTATATCTGTTATTGGTTAAAAACTGATTAAAAATCACTTTAGCAATTCTGCCTTGGCTCTTAAAGTTGCACATAATCATTTTTGTACGACACATGTAACTAGCAATATTGTTTTAATTTAAAAAATATATAGCAGTCTGGGTTGGTTTACACTTTGTAAACAATCCAATTATTTCTTATATTTTTTGCTACTGTTGAATTATAATCGGGCAAAGACAA
Source organism: Urocampus carinirostris (assembly GCF_059441175.1). Taxonomy (NCBI): domain Eukaryota; kingdom Metazoa; phylum Chordata; class Actinopteri; order Syngnathiformes; family Syngnathidae; genus Urocampus; species Urocampus carinirostris. Next base: position 35,906,540 of record NC_142356.1, on the reverse strand, counting down.
CGGAGCATATATTTCCCCATTGCAAGAAACTACGTTGAATAAAAGCACGTAAACATGATTATTTACCAAGTAACCATTTTCTTAAGTAGTTCTTAGTTTTTCCCCACGAGCTATAAATGTAGTGTTGCTTATTATTTGTAGCAGCATTTTACCTCCTACACAAAAAGTTGTGCATGGTACACAATTCGAGGGTCTTTCTGTTGTTGATTTTTTTTAAACATGAAATACGGCGACAACTTATTAATTGACATGTATGCGCTCTCATCGTTGATTGCCTGGCGCTCTGCGTGGTGCCATCGAAAGTGTATGGACGCCACATTTTGCGCTCACAAAAGCTATATATACAATTATGTATGTATATATATATATATATATATATGTATACGTATATACACGCACACAACGAAAAGTGTCATTTAAGTAACGCTAATGGCATTTTGTTTGACTACAATTGTGTGTGGCAAGAAAGAAAATACGAGCAGCAATAACATTTGGTAAGTTGCCGTTTCGAATGCTAGTTGTGTTAGCCAAGTGTGTTTACGTTATTTTCATAATGTTTTAGCCTAGCATTCGCGGATTTTCAAATCCACTTAATTGTTCATTTGTTGCCAATTCGAAAAAAATATGTTGGATCTTTTTTATTTCAAAAAATACACCACTTGCTAAAAATAAAGGCACTCGTTGTAATGTCTCAATTTTAACCCTCGATAGCATTAAATATTACTTCATTCAAGCAGATGAGTCCAAAATCCAGAAAATAAGATTGAAAGCAACCCTCCTTTGTTCCCACTGGCATTAAAAAAATGAAGCAATTTCTGTTAAGAGGCCACGAGTTAAAAATTCTTGGAGAGCTTCAGAGACAACAAAACAGCGCCCAGTTCTACGATACTCTTTTGCAAACTGAAGGTAAGGCCCATAGAAAACACACTTTAAAATCAAAGGATGTTGCATTGGAAGTGAGTGCTACCTACTTGTTTGTCCTAAGGCATCTCAGTGCCCACCCATAGCTGTGTTCTAGCGGCGTTTAGCCCTTACTTGTCTCAGAAGCTGTCAGCCACCCCATCTCCTCCTCTTGGGCAAAGACGACAACTCCATCTCAACTTTTTGAAGGCCCACACTCTGGTGAAGCTGGTTAAACTTCTTTACTCTGGGGAGTTGATGGTAAAAGGAAGCGCAGAGCTGAAAGATGTGATGGATGCAGTCCAGAAATTCCGGATTCAACCACTCATAAAGAAACTGGGAAACAAGCCAACAAAGGAGGTCCAACCCTTGGAGAATTGGGTTGGAAGCTGCAGTAAATGTTGCGGCCTGGACATTTCTGGCGAAGAGAGCTTTCAACGCAAGATAATGAAAGATGCACAAGTGCAATCTGAAATATTGGGTCAGAATGCTACACTTTGGGCACAGAAGAAAAGTTATGTGTCCACAGGAACACAAACTACATTAGACTATCAACCTCACGCTCAAACCCCAGAGCATGTCACATTACCCCAAAACATAAATAGTTTGCACCAATTCTGTGCCTCTGTATCACATCCAATGTCAAATGGCAATGTGTACCCCAACCGCATGTGTCACTCCAAAAAAGACCTTGACTGCTTTCAGAGGCCCGGATGCTTGGATTCCAATGACATGCTGACTCAAACAAAAGACAGCAGCAAGACCAACAGAGCTGAAGTAAAGATGCATGAAGGCAAACATTCTAATTCAAATTTGAGAAGGCCTGGAATTGTCAGGGCAGCAAAGAAAAACATGACCAAGATGAGACTGATGGAAGCAACGCAGTTATCTGTGAAGGTAAACTCTGTAATATTTTATTTCCACTATCCATAGTATTAAGCTCTTTATAAAAACTATTCCCCTTACTAAAATGAATATTCATAATTGTTAATGTTTGGGTTCACCATAAGAGATAATTATTTCATATATTTCTCAACATACTGCAACAGAGGAGAAACACTTGTATTTGATAACACTAAAGTGGTACTTGCTTTTGATTGCAGATAAAGCTGAGGAGGAGGACACAAGAAAAAGTCTGGGAGGTTGTAGCCATTCAACATGAAAATGAGACAATGTTGGGGCTTGCTCCTATATCTCAGGTATGTGCATTAGAGGTAAGATCGGGCCAAAAAAAAGCACCCGAGCCCGACGCAGGCCCGAGGGGTATTAGACCCGACCCGGACCGAGCCCGACTAATTAACTGGATTTGCTGGCCCGGCCCGAAAGGGGCCCGAAATTACATATTTTATTTATAAGGAGGGGTGATTTATGATAACAAATTAAACTCTGCCTTTTGTTACAACATCTAGGCCTAAGTTAAATAAAACTGTATAAACATTTACATTTTTTATATTTCTGTTTCTGCACTGCAGATGTTACATTAAGCGACAATCTGTCATTGACGTTTTTTTTTAAAAAACATTTAAGGGCGTCCGTCATTTTGACGACTTGATCATTGGGCCATAATCCACAGCAGCAGTACGTCCTTAAGATTTTAGCGCAGCACTTTTCATTGAGAGGGGGTGTTGACGTGCTTTTCCGACTCCTATGCAAATTCCTCCCCCCCTGATCGTATTCTATATAAAACGCTTATTAAAACAATAAAGCGAGCTAATTATAATAATTGGGAGATCCTAGTCTATATAACGCGTTTATTTAAACAATAAAGCGTGATTTTATTCTACAAATTGCGTTTTTTAACGCGGATGAAAATGTCACCAACGTCAATGTATGCTTCCGACAAAAGCGATCGTATTCTATATAATACGCTTTAAAACAAAATAAAGCGAGCTAATTATAATAATTGGGAGATCCTAGTCTATATAACGCGTTTATTTAAACAATAAAGCGCGATCGTATTTTACAAAATGCGTTTGTTAATGCGGATGGAAAAGTCACCAACGTCACTGTACGCTATGATTTCCGCAATCACAACTAATTGTACACAAATAATATTTATTTGATTTACTATAATATCCGTATGTAATGTCTTTTTTATTGTGAATGAAACCTTGGTTGCATTGGATCCCGCGGTGTAAACAAATTGTTGTTTTTTTCATTTAAAATCGGAGGGGGGGAGGAATTTGCATAGGAGTCGGAAAAATAGCAATTACAGCTTCTTCTCCGTTTTATCCAAATTATTTATTTTATAACAAGTATTCCTTGGTCTAGTATCCATACATAGTTTAAGTATATATTTTTAATGAACATATATTTATAATTATTAATTAATTAAAAAAAAAAAAAAAAAGCAGGACCGAACCCGACCCGACCCGACCGTATGACTGACATTTCAGGCCCGACCCGGCCCGAAATTGCCTCGGGTTCGGGCTTGGGCTCGGGCCATAAATCTTAGGTCTAATGTGCATACAAGACTCCACGAAAAAAGTTGAGTTTGATTCTCAAGAGCTTCTTTAATTCCCTAAAATACAGTTGTGATTGTAGAATGTTGGATCGGTTATCAGCAACCTGGGGGGGGGGGGGACTAGCCCACTACCTGGAATCTTTGAACGTGATGCAAAATGTAACAATGGAAGAAGTAGTATGGTTTCCTTGTAAATGAAAAGAAAAAGGATAACCACAATCGACAAATTATTGGTCTTGGTCATTTTGAAAAAAAAAAAGTGAAAACGGTAGAGTTTAAGATGCTGACTTTGCCAGTCATCATTAAACTAAATATGTCCATTTAAATGTTAGTATTTTGGGGTAAGTGCTTTCTGCATGTAATATATTTGTGTTTTTGTGATATTTTCTCTATTGGAGGCCAACCCAACTAGACACGTTACACAAGCTGAATCCAGTTACTACACTAAACCACCATCTCATTGGAATGCTGGATCAAAACCATCAACCCACTTCAGTGGTTGCACCAGTACACGGCAAAACGGAACAGTCCAATCAGCATCTGCTCCACAGCCTCACAGCTATGCAGAAGAATCAGATGAGCAGATAGAGAAATTGCTGGAGGATATCATGATGGGTTTGAATATTCTGCCTGACTTGGAAGTTTCAGAAGCTGACACAGATCACGATAAGACCCTTTCTGCGGCATGTTCATCTAAATTGCAATACCACAAGAACGCTGTGGAACAAATTGTTCATATAACAAACACAGGTATATCAATGCATGCCTTTCTATTTTGTTTTATTTGAAATAACTAACCCACTGAGATCCACTCGCACTACAAGACCATTTCATGTCATCCATTGTTGGTCTAACGGACGTGAAACAACATTTTTTTTTCGCTCATGTAAAATAAACAAATCTTCATAGTGCCTTGTGGCTCCAGCAGTGATTTCTGCTAATCACTGACCACTAGATGGCATTAGTGGTATTGGTCCTTCGTATTATGTGTCAAACGTATGGCTCGCCACATTATTTGATGTTAGCCTGCCAGCCAATGCTGAGAGAAGCACAAAAGAACAATGAGCTGAGATGTAGAATGACTTGCAGTTTTAAATATGTGCACTGGATGTCGCCAAAACCATGCATCCACTGTAGTTGCATTTGCTTACTACCATTAATTATAAT